>NC_052508.1:12544726-13144726 GCF_014356525.2 Nilaparvata lugens
TCATTCCAAAGGCCTTTTCAATGCAAGAGGGATGACATCAATAAAATGTTCTATGATACTTTTATCCAAAATGGCGGCTGATTGAACTTTACCAATTATTTATTCCAAAACTAAAACATCAATCAGCCGCCATTTTGGATACACGTATCATAGAAAAGTTTTATCGATGCCATCTATCTTGTTTCAAAAAGGCCTTTGAAATGATGTACCACACAATGGATGCTTACATTCAAAATATTCGAGTTACAACCCCTAAGTCATCCCCTTATGAGGGGTCAAAAAGTAGAGTATTTGAAAATAACTTATCCTGAGAGTCAGAGTATTATTTCCACAACAGTCTCCAACTTATTGAAGGGTTCCCATACATATGACTCACTCTGTATTAAATTTATGCCATTATCAAGAGTGATTCAATGATAATCTTACTCGGATTTCTAATTTCTATTTATATTCAAGAGTAGCTCTAAAGAAAAATTGACAAGCTAATAACTATCATTAATGAAACATTTATGAAATCAGTTTTTTGGACTCATGGGACCTTGAAACGTATAAAAATTTACAAATTGGGGTTCCTTAATTTTTTTCGGAAAGCAATACTTTCCTTACCTATGGTAATAGGGCAAGGAGAGTAAAAAATCTGGTGTGGCGCACTCACACTACTTTCCTTGCCGTTATGAAAATTGATCAACTGACGCTAGTGTTCACGCGCATCTAAATTAGTCTACTATTCGAAGTTCTAAGCCAGCTGGTGACAGGACAATAACGCTGCAGACACATGAAGTCTGCTATCTGTTCATAGTGAATGATTTAATAGAATCAACACTTGCCAACAGTTTGCAAATTGAATAATCTTATTTTCTCGAAGTTCGAGCTTATTTCCAATTTTAGGTGAAAATGTTACTGAACACTAATTCTAGAGATTTTCATGCCCAATTTTTACCACTTGGAATTTTTTGTTCAAATTGTATCTGAAACCTGATAATTGGGAATCTAAAATCAAACTTTGCATAGATGGGGCGGAGCTCCTGAAATTTTTACAGATAGAGGACTTGTGGCAGTTGATAGAGCTTATCAATGACTTTTTTACGTATGAATTTGATCAAAATCGTTGGAGCCGTTTTCGAGAAAATCGCAAAAAACCCAGTTTTTGACAACATTTTCGCCATTTTTGCCGCCATCTTGAATTGAATTTGATCGAAATTGTTCGTGTCGGATCCTTATAGGGGAAGGACCTTAAGTTCCAAATTGCAAGTCATTCCGTTAAGAGATGAGATATCGTGTACACAGACGCACATACACTCATACACACACACACACACATACAGACCAATACCCAAAAACCACTTTTTCGGACTCAGGGGACCTTGAAACGTATAGAAATATAGAAATTGGGGTAGGGGAAAGTGGGGCAAAACCGACCAGCTAGTGTTTGAAGTTCAATTAATGAAAATCTGTTGGCAGATTTATCAAAATATGATGTCAATCTCATTCTTCACATATTTCATGATAACTATACATACTCAAATACATTTCTCTAATTATAGTAAAAACGGTAATAATTTTATAACTTTCTTGTGCAAAATGACGGTTTTGCCCCATGGGTGGGGTAAAACCGTCTTATGAGTGGGGTAAAACCGACATTAATGGAAATAACATAGAAACACTTGAAATAACCACACAAATCACAAAATTTTATTTAACAAAAGTTGTCATGACATAGGAAAATGAAAACAACATGAGATTACTTGAAATATTCACTTGAATAAAAGGTGTCAAGACACACGAAAATAAAACAAAAAGGAGACTAAAATGTGATTTTTTTGAAATATTTACACAAATCACAAATGAAGGTGTCTTCTTTCTCCTCAGTTTTCGAGCAAGGCCTCGGCCTACGATATTGCAACGTCGCAGTGTTGGCTTAGAATCTAATACATGATTGGTGAAAAATATTTAAAAAATCTGGTGTGGCGCACTCACACAACTTTCCTTGCCGTTATGAAAATTGATCACCTGACGCTAGTGTTCCCGCGCATCTCAAGTCTACTACTTTCAAAGATCTGAGCCAGCTGGTGACAGGACAATAACGCTCGAAACACACGCATGAGGTCTGCTATCTCTTCATAGTGAATGATTTAATAGAATCAACAGTTGCCAACAGTTTGAAATAATCACTTTTTCTCGAATTCCGAGCTTATTTTCAATTTCAGGTAAAAATGTTACTGAACATTAATTGTGGAGATTTTCATGCTCAATCTTTTCCACTCAAAATTTTTCGTTCAAATTGTATCTGAAGCCTGATAATTTGAGAATCTAAAATCAAACTTTGCATAGATGGGGCGGAGTTCCTGAAATTTTTACAGATATGGGACTTGTGGCAGTTGATATAGCTTATCAATGAATATTTTAGGTATGAATTTGATCAAAATCGTTTGAGCCATTTTCGAGAAAATCGCGAAAAACCCTGTTTTTGACAACATTTTCGCCATTTTAGCCGCCATCTTGAATCGCATTCGATCGAAATTGTTCGTGTCGGATCCTTATAGTGTAAGGACCTTAAGTTCAAAATCTCAAGTCAATCCGTTAATTGGGAGATGAGATATCGTGTACACAGACGCACATACACTCATACACACACACACACACACACACACACACACACACACACACACTCATACAGACCAAAACCCAAAAATCATGTTTTTGGACTCAGGAGACCTTGAAACGTATAGAAAACATGAAATTAGGGTACCTTAAATTTTTTTGGAAAGCAATACTTTTCTTACCTATGGTAATAGGGCAAGGAAAGTGAAAAATACCAGCTGATCTTTTTCACCAATCATGTATTAGATTCTAGGCCTACGCTGCGACGTTGCTATATCATAGGCCGGGGGCCTTGTATTAGAGGTGCACTAAGAGGTGCACCTCTTGTATTAGTGGTGCAGCTCGAGCACTAGATCCAACCCTCTTTCCGTATAGAATATGAATGGAGGTCATTGCAAAAAATACTACTCAAGAATCGGCGTTTGCTGAACATTAATTGAAACTAATCATAATTAATTATATTGATATGATTCTAATATGAGAATATTAAGCTTCAGTAATGGAAGTAATAAATTGAATGTGAAAGACGAATTTTATATCTATAAAACTACAAAATCAATTAGGAATTATTTAATAATTATAATTCAATTTGACTTGAATAATTTGGTTCTTTATAAAATCAAAAGTAAATAATTATGATTTAAATTGAATAACTTCAACCAAAAAATAATTAATAAGAAATAAATAAATCATATGAACTTATATTATCTATATTTAATTTGAAATGGTCAAAGTAGGTCGAAACTAGTTGTTAAGATGTTTCAATGACAAGTTTAATGTTGTTTTTATTAATTTGATTAAAGTAGCCCATATAGGTGATGAGATTTCATGTGGTAGTGTGTTTATTATGAGATTATGAATGATTATTAATTTTAGGCTTCTCTATTCATTCATTCCAATACCTATCAAATGCAACATGATAAATCTCATGTTCAAGTTCATAATAATCAAAGGAATAATATTTATGAATTATTGTCAATTCTTCAATCCACACATTAATCGTCTAAACAGCACAAAAATTCCAAATAGAATAAACAGAGAATCAAATTGAGAGATAGTAGCCTATTGAGAGCTGCAGGAGATTGATTTGCAAATCACAGGATAGGTCCATCCATTCCCTGCATTCTAGAATAAATTATAATTAGGCTCATAACAGAATCCATGAAGAATTGTATTGAAAGGTGGATTTTAAAGCAGCTTATAACAGTTTTATTTGAAATTTATCTTTTCACGATATAGTTTTCAATAGTTCAGCCTACTGATAAAATATGCACATTTGAAAACAATGAATAAACAGACAACACTAAACCAGTTTCAATAATTAAGTGGTTATATAATATTACACTGAAGGGGAACTAATCAATTTGCAAGGGGTAAAACCGACTGCAGTCGGTTATGCCCCTCACTAAAATGCCGGTTTTGCCCCACAGCACATGCCAAAATAAAAATGGCCACAAACGATTACAGAACAACTCAAGGTTGATTGTATTTATATGGATTGATTTGAAAAGATACACTGAATTGAAGATCAAACTTATTGGAATTGTATCCAATAGCGCCTAGGACAGGTAAATAATCATATGTGACTGAAAAATCGAACAAATTTTCAGAAAAAACTTTAAGAATTTGTAGAGCTCTTATGATTCAGTTTACAGCTGTGAATACAAGCTACATCTGACTCATATTGTGTAGGCTTACTTAGTGAATTTTTTCCCGCATGGTGAGAGCACCAGTCAGTCAATCGGTGAGGGGTCGGTTTGACCCAACCATTCGGTTTTGTCCCACTTTCCCCTACCTTAATTTTTTTTCGGAAAGCAATACTTTCCTTACCTATGGTAATAGGGCAAGGGAAGTAAAAAAACTAATTTCCTCATTTTACAATCAAATAATAATGTTGAATAATGTTATCCAGTGGTTACAAGAAATATGATAGTGTTTGAATAAGGCTCCCGTACACAAGACATGGATGTTACGAAAAAGGGAGAACTATGTGATATGCCATTTTTCCAGTGTTTGTGAGCCTTCTTTAATTACTTCATATTTGTGAAACTGAGTTCAGAAATGGCTTTTAATTATATGGCTACAATAAATGTTCTGACTGGGACTACTTTTCATTATTGGAATAGTGCGATGAAAGAGAGGTTATTGGATAGAGTAAACAACACAGTGGTCGGAAAAGAAAAAACAGGCTATTGCCTAAAACTTCTTCAATTTCCTAATTTTGTCTTGAATCGTCCAAATACTATGTAAGTTATGTCCATTTCAATTTATACACCAATTATAGTCAACTTATCCTCTCCTACATATTCATAATCCTACAATGTAAACAAGTTAGATGATTGGTAATAAAAATAAGCTTTTCCTCATGTAACCTATCGAATAACTGCAAAAAAATCAAATCGCCTGGTATACTCTTCAATCATAGGAATTGATTTTCCTGCTTCTCCATCTCTCATTATTTGTTTAGTTAGGAGCTCTCTATTCTTTCCTCCCCCAAGCTAGACTTCCCAGTTAAATACGGATCTGTCTACCTCCATCTATGATGATTGCTCTCAGATTATTAAGAAAAGATTTGTTGATTCTACGTAGCTAGTTCAATAATCGAGTGCTCTTTTCATTATTAAAGAATCCAATATTGATTATCGCCTACAGTTGTTAATCTTATTATTTGCGTTGAAAAACTTATCCACTTATTTGTAGTGATTTTTTCTCTGAGTGATGGAAAAGGATTTGTTGATTCGACTTAGCTCGTTTATTAACTGAATGCTCCTTTAATTATTCAAAAATTCAATATGGACTTTTGCTCGTTCAATGATCTAACTGTTGGTTCTATCATTTGCGTTTATTAACTGAATGCTCCTTTAATTATTCAAAAATTCAATATAGAATTTTGCTTGCTCAATGATCTAACAGTTGATTCTATCATTTGCGTTTATTAACTGAATGCTCCTTCAATTATTCAAAAATTCAATTTACACTTTTACTTGTTCAATGATCTAACAGTTGATTCTATTATTTGCGTTTATTAACTGAATGCTTCTTCAATTATTCAAAAATTCAATATAGACGTTTGCTTGTTTAATGATCTAACTGTTGGTTCCATTATTTATATTCCAAAAAAAATCTTCTTAGCTTAAATCACGTCTTGCGGAACTATTCTACTTGAGTTTATCAAACAATGATTCCAATTCAACCATGAAAATTGTTTTACTGCCGAGGATGATGTCCACATGAGCTCTAGGCTTGTTCGTGGATAGTGAAATTCATGATGATAAGAGATTTATGAACCTTCATGTGAGTTCCGAATCACCTAGAAGCGATTTTTGAACTCATAAATGGTATTAATTGGAGTTCAGCTCTCAAAGTGGTCACCCTTACAACGGGAGTAGCAGGCGCATGCATCTTAACTTATCTCATCAATGATTCATCAGCGCGACTACGAAGCCAATCAATTCCAAATATTTTAATTGCTGCAGAACAGTCTATCATGATGATTTCAAATCTACTGAGTGTTTCAGATGTAGTGTCGAACCTTTTAGGGTATTGTTCCTAGATGATAGGAGACTACAAATGTCGTATTTTAAGTGTCCAAACCTTAGCGGTTATCCTTATAGCTGCTGCCGTTTTGTTTATCCACTTGAGAATTTTCATCTCAAGAACAAATTGATCTGAAATTTGGCATAAAGATTCATGCTATAAAGACCCAACTTAAAAAAATAAAATAAAAAATGTTCACTTTTTGTGTAGTTGAGAAGTTGATATTGTGGTAATTATTCATATTGAATGAAAAAGACTAAGAAATTGACAATAGTATCAATAAATCTGTGGTTTTTTGACAATTTCTTAGTCTTTCTCATTCAATAAAAAATGTTCGATGCAAAATTTCAAAATGGCGGCCATTTTAAAGTTTTGATTGCAAATTTCATGAAAACCGTTCACTTAATAGAAAATTTACAAAAGACAAAAAGTAAGCAAATTTTATCAAGATTTCAAGGATACCTTATTTATTGAGATTGGTCGGAGAGTAACAGAGAAATTAATTATTTTTCGTACATGATGCACGATCATGAACAAACAAGATCATTTGAAAAACATTGTAAAATCAGCTGGATGGCCATATGGTGCCATACCGAGATCAAAACTTCATCTTAAATACAATTGGAATCAAAAATGATGTTTAAATGTTCAAATGATGTTGAAAATAGATGCTTGAATTGTGAAAAGTGGTCATGCATACAATACGAAATAAAGGGAAGAATTTGCCTAAACACGTACGAGATATTAAAAATCCACGAACTCACGTCATCACGTCTAAACTACTGAACTGATTAACTTAAAATTTGGCATATAGATTCTTAATTCACCAATGATGGTTATAGGCTTATTTTAAATTCTTCAAAATTTCAGTAGGTCAAGTCCTAAGTTTGTCAAGTTCCTAATTTGGATCCTTATGGGTTACCTGCTAGTATTTGATAAAACCACATGAGAATGAAAAAACAGTCATCTATGAAAAAACCTGATTGTCAATATGTATCCAGTTGAAAATTCGACTGAGTCACTGTCGATGTTGTAGAACCGTCTCATAATGAAATTGAAACACACATATATTTAGTTTTATGGTACAGGACCATGCATTGGTTTCGTGACCACACACGACACATTTTCAAGCTGACTAAAGTTTAAAGGTAAACATAGAATATTCTGAATTGGTACATGTTAGCCAACATAGCTTGAGTAAATAGGTTACTGAACGTTTTGATAAGAAGAAAATTTTTTTCCAATAAGTATTTCCAATTACTTTTTCTTTATATCAAAATGTTGAGTAAGCTATTTACTCAATTTATGTTTGGCTAACATGTACCAGTTCAGAATATTAAATGTTCACCTTCTAACATAAAACAGCTCATATAAATGTGATCTGTGTGGTCACGAAACCATAGTCCTGTACCAAATAAAACTGTGCAGAATTTGACAATATAATTATGTGTGTTCTGATTTCATTATCCAAAAATTTATTTCAAATACAAGGCTCACTTCCTTGAGAGACAAAAGACCAATAAGGAGAGCATACAATCATTTTTCTTGATGATTATAGAGATGATTTGGATGATAATATTATTGAAATTCATTGGAAATATCAAATTTTTAGAATCTATCATTTTTTATCTTCTCAGCTTTTCATGTTTGTTTGAATTGTTCCACGATTGCTCATGTTTTCATCCTTCGTAGTCTCACTTTTTCAACCCTTTCTCTCTCTCTCTCTTTTACAGACTGCACCCTGCGACTCTGGCCAGAGGAGGGAAGCTTCAGCTGGGTCCACCTCCCCCGCCTCCCCACCAACTGCAACATCTTCTTCCCTCGCGCTCTCTCTTCCTCTCCCGACCTCGGACCTGGATTACTGGTCACCCTGGACCGTCTCAACGTCCCTTGTTCCACTGGAAGCTTAATATTCAAAGAAACCCCGGTTACATCAACCCGGAAACAACAACAGTTCTGCGGTAAACTGGAGGAAATCCCAGTTCCAGGACGACAGATTTACTACCAGTTCGGTTTAAACCCGGTTTTGAGGGTAGAAGGAAGGCCGATTTTCGTGGTGGGATACAAGTTTGTGGATTACTGTTATAACGTGAGTTTAACTGGTAGAAACGGGTCGTTTGAGATTGGGGAGGATATGTTGAGAAGGACTACAGGGTTACACTGTAACTACAGGATATCGTTACCGTATGGGTATCGTGCGAATATAGGGTTGTTGGTTGGGGGTGGGGGTGGAAATTCCCTCCCAGAGTTGACGGGAAGTTTAAGACCGGAAACTGTGAGACCGGACGCCGAAGATCCGGTCTGTGAGGGACTCCTAGTGCGTCTCTGGGACGGTCCAACATCTTGGTATCATTGCGCCACCCCGGCTGATCCTCCGCGTCAACTGACGGTGCTCTCGCGGGAGAACCGCGTCACTGTCCGCGTGACCGCGACGCGAGTAGCGCGACTCCATCTGTGGTATGACACAGTGGCTGTGGCCGAACTGGTGCAACAGTGTGACTTCGGTTGGGTCGCGGCCGGCAGGTTGTGTCTCACTGTGGTGGAGGACAGGAGGCTCGGCTGGGAGGAGGCCGAGGACGAGTGTCAGCGGAGGGGAGGGCATCTGGCGTCCATTCGCAGCGAGCATACGCAGCGGTTGGTCGACAATCTGCTCACGCATAGGTGAGTCATTATTGCTTTAATTTATTAATAAAGTTTGTTCATTCATTGATTACTTAAATTATATTTAATATCCTTTGATGTTATTAATTTTGTTATTATTGTACGAATTATATTAATACTATATTCAATTATTATAGATATTCCTATTTCATTTTTCTAACTAAACACAAATAGTTTAGATCTCTCAGGTCATTTTCAAGTTTCAAAATCAAAATGCTCGAATCTAGTTGTGTCTGTGAAAGTATGTAATTTCTGTAGGAAAGTATATTATGTCTGTAGGAGAGTATGTGAAGGTACTGATAGTTTCTATTTGAACAATATTCAAGAATCTCTATTGAAATACTTCATCAGTTTTTCCAAGGATGACTAATTATTATCCTTTTTATGTCCTTCAGCGAGTTTTCCAGGGATGAGACCTAGTGCAATCGAATTTTTATATCATAAACTTACTATGTTCCAAATTTCGTGAAAATCGTTAGAGCCGTTTTCGAGATCCGCTGGACATGAATATATAATCAAAATAGATAAATAACCAAATTTATAAATATATACAGAAATTGCTAGCTCAATATAATAGGATTGAGTTGATTTTAAAAGCGATAGGAGGCAGCTTCTCATTACACAGTATTTGATTGTAATCTCAAGGTGCATACAGACTCATGTGTAAGACCGGTGAAGAGTGAAATGAACGTGTGTTCGTGGTGCGTAAGTCTGTACGCACATGATACAACATGTATCAATTTATATGCATCAAGATAGTCTTATCTTGAAAAGCGTTATCTTATCTTAGTCTTTGGAAAGCGTTTCAAATCAAAGCCTTGGATTTAGTGATCGCGCTGATGAGCTATCGATAAGATAACTTAAGATAGCTTAAGATAACTTAAGATAACTCTTCATGCTCTGGCCAGTCCCGTTGTAATGATGATCTCACTAATTTAAGAGCTGAATTCTTTTACACGCCATTTATAAGTTTGAAAATCACTTCCTGGTGGTTTGTAACCCACCTGCTTGCAGGTTCGCTCATCTCTCATCATCATCTGTCTTATCACCCACGCACAAGCCTGAAGCTTATGTGAGTATCATCCTCAGACAAATAAATCTTTCAAAAATACTTTTATATTATCCCTCATGTTCCATTCCATTCTTTGTAGTAACAATCAGGAAAACTGGCAGATTCATTTTGTTGCTCTCTGTTCAGTTTTCTGCAGTTTATTTGTTCCTCAAGTTCAGCTTTATTGACCTACAGCTGGAAACAAGACAATATAAGGAACGCAAACGTTTGTCCTCTTATCTCAGATATTCTATTAAAGATCCTGTTATAGTTCCTTTCAACATATAGACCTACAGCTAAAAGCATGAACATACAAGGAACAAAAAAAATTTCTCTTCTTATCTCAGTTATTCTTCTAAAGATCTTGTTATAGTTCTGTATCCTTTCAACATAGTTCCTCTATAGACTCACAGCAAAAGTCATGAAAATATAAGGAACAAAAACGTTTTTCTTCTCATCTCAGTTTATTCTCCGAAAGATCTACATTGTTATGGTTCCTCCTACATTGTTCTACAGATCTACAGATTGAGGAGGAAATATCAAAGCAAGAATACTTCATCCCCTTGTTGCCTCCCCACACATCTTGTTATTTTGTTGCTGGTATCATCATCCACTGACAAACGAAAAGAGAACAGTATCGGATCGGATCATTGGCCGCATTTGGAAGGAAGTCACGCAATATCTTACAAGGCGGATGGCTGCTTGATAAATTTGGCTTATTGTCATGGTCGGGTCCACCCGTTGCAAAACGTTACAAGACGAAATGTTGCAAGGCAGAATGCTGCTTGATAATAAACTTGGCTTATTGATATAACTCATTTTTATAATTCTGTTATTCTTGTTACAAATGACAATGATTGGTAGATGAGATAACAATGCCTTATACAGGGTGTTTATGAATCCCCTACCAATACTCTAGGACATTGTTCCTGGGTAAAAAACATATCTAAATATCATATTTGAATTGTCCGGAAGTCTTCAGTTGGCTGCTGTGTGAGTAGCCTTTGCTTTTTTCACTTATTATATTTTTTCTAAATGATGGTTTTGAATACGAAATTGAAACTTTGCACGTTCATTCATACAAGTAGACAAAGCTAGGAAAAAATTATGATGTTTTTTGAAATTTATAGAACAGAATGGCAGCCTTTTAAAATGTTGTTTCTTAAATAACTCGGAAACCGTTGGTTTTACAAAATCTCTACAAGAATAACTTGTTTTAGTAAATTTAATTGCCTATCGATTGGTACAAGATTTCCCAAGATTGGACCAATATTAACGGATATATGGTAGCTTATAAAAACTTGTAGTACCCTTTATCATTAAAATCTTTAAATTTTAAAGCATTCATTGTTATTTTCAAAGCTTTATTGTAAGCAGCGTAATATCTAAGAATATCAAATCATATAAATTTTTCATGTGTTATTTTTATATGAAGTCTCTCCGAAAATTAATTCAAGAAAAGGTCAATTTTATAGAAATGAAATTGTTATTTCTTATTTCTAATTGAAGTAATGATAGAGACAAAAAAGTAGGTCTGGCTATGTTTCCTTCAATTGTTCGATTTTCAGTTTAAACATATCATATGAACATGAAATTTTGAAATTATACACATCAAAAACCAACTTGAATAACGGAATTGTACTCAATAAGCACTAAAAAACTACTTATAATACTGATTTTATCGACATCATATAAAGCATATCTTTGGCTTTCCTGTAATCGATTAAATTCATTTTTAGAGTACTTTCAGTACTTGTTTGTTTTGGATTATGAACTCCTCCTTCTTCTCAGGGTGCCTATTCGGTTAGGATGTTGGCGACCATCAGTGCAATTGTGAACTGGAGTGTGCAATTCGAACAAATGTAAAAGGTGCACATAACCTAGCTACATTTGGACTGTTGCATGAATCAGAATTTGAACTGTTTGGGCTTGAGTCTGTGATATTTTTCTTAAAGTTGTGTAATACTTGGTGATATTCGAATGAATAAATGAACAAAGCGTTACATGATAAAACGCTGATTGATAATTCAGATTATTGTGATGATCGATTCCATTCCAAACAGAGTGAAACTTTTCAAGATAGAACAGAACGCTGCTTCATAATTGGGCTCATTGTGGTGATCGAGAAAGTGGGAGAGGGAATGGAAAAGGGAAGAGGAGAGAGCGAGAGAGAGAAATAGAGTGTGAGGGAAAGGAAAGAGCAAAGAAAGAGAAAGGGAGTAAGGAAGGGGAAAGTAAGGGAAAAGAAAGTGAGGAAATTGTGAGGAAAGAGTTGACAGGAGGAAACATGGAGAAGAAAAGGGAACAAAGAAAAAGAATGATAGAAGAAAAGGGAGAAAGGATGGGAAGAAAGAAAGGGAACAAATAAAGAGAATTATAGAAGAAAAGGGAGAAAGGATGGGAAGACAGAAAGGGAAAATGAAAGGGAGTGAGAAAGAGAAGGGCCCTTGTGTCAACTGTTAGTAGACGGCAACATGACTTCTTCCCGATATTTCGGACACGCATGACGGGAATTCTTATTAGTTGTCGCAACGTGACCCGTTTTTTCCACAAATGAGATTTGCGAAGAGCCTCCGAAGAGTTCAGTTCCGGTTTCCAGATGGCTGGAAACTTGAGTGGAACGCAATCCATCGATTATTGAGACGACTTCTCACGCACAATTGGCCACAACTTCCAAGTGAGCTGTTTTCTTTCGACTCGTAAACTCGATCGAGAAAAGTCGGATATCTCAGCAGCTCTCTGATATTCAATTTATATTCCAACACGTATTTTATTGGATTGGAATGAAGAGCTCCTCATATCCGACGATTCATTGACCGAGCGAAGTGAGGTCTACAATTCAAGTCGACAGTTTGGCATTTCTCTTATTGTTTAAATGTGTAAATGATTGAATGTTAAAATGTTTTATATGTTGCGCATTTACGGCGAAACGCGGTAATAGATTTTCATGAAATTTGACAGGTACGTTCCTTTTTTAATATTGCGCGTTGACGTATATACAAGGTTTTTGGAAAATTTTGCATTTCAAGGATAATATAAAAGGAAAAAGGAGCCTTCTTCATAATTATATTATTAGGGTAAAAATCAGACTATAGAATTATTCATCATAAATCAGCTGACAAATGATTACACAGATGTGTGGAGAAGCCAGTCTATTGCTGTATTTCCATAAGGTCTATAGTTTCAATCAGGTACTTGTGGATGAGAGAACTGCGTGAGGTCTACTGTTCACAGAACTACTAGTCTATCTGCAATAATCTATATTAATATCGCATTTCATAAAACTTTTAAGTGAAAAAACATTCTTTTGTTATGTGGCGTGTTTGAAAAAGTTGGAAAGAATGTAATTTTTCCTCACTTCAAATTTCTAAGAAATACGATAGTAATAATAATAATAATAATAATAATAATAATAATAATAATAATAATATCAATAGTAATAATAATAATGAAACAATATGGATAACCAACAACGTATAAACTATACTATAATAAAGGAATGAAATGGCTTATACGAGTATAGGAAATTCACGGATGACGTAACATCACGTCTGAACCACTGGACTGATAAACTTGAAATTTACTCATCATCTGACTTAACCATAAGCAGGGAAGCCGAAGAAGCTTTGAAATATCGCTAGTCTGAAGAAATAAAACTATTCATGCCCCTATTTTATCAAATATCATACATCCTATAGTTAGGTCCACGTTATAATGACATTATTTGATCAGCAATGGTATTGCTTTCCTTGTCTATCATTCAACAACACGATAGCGATATCTCTTTCTCTCTTTGCTCTGTTGCAAAATCTTCTTCTAACAATGTAGAATTAATACTATTAACTTCTACTATAACTTATCAACAATTAATACTATGTTAATTAATACTAATTAACAAGATATTTATCTTAATTATGTAAATCATCATGAATTTATTGCTTAATAAATATTATTCAAACGAGAATGAACAGTTAATATGACATCAATAACCTGTATCGGCATTGACAAGACATGAGGTTCATTGAGGTTATCGGCATTGAGGTTCGGCAACGTTGTTCTCCTATCTTTCTCCACTGCCATTTTAACGTGGACCGCACTATAGTACATTCATAGAGGATTCTCGTTCAAATAGAGCTCATTATAAGATCTAATTTAGGCCTATATCTTTGAGTTTTTTGTGATAGCTCGAGTTTGTTATTAGAATTAACCTTTTCTTCATCTAGTCTGAAAGTTGATAGACTTATATTAACGCAACTTTCAACACTCCTTTTCAAACTGATGTTGAAATCAAGCTGTCAAATAATTCGGCATTCCAGTTCAATTGATTTCAAACACGTAATTTTTTCAAAAACGTATCAGTGAAAATTTAAAAATCAGAAATGAATTCATCATACCCTCACACAAACAGTTCAAATGAAGTTCTTGGATGATTGGGCATTTATGTTCAATTAACATACGGGTGTCATTCATTTTATATGCGATATCTCAATGTGGGAGTATTTCAACTATAGTTATTTGTCTTCATTATCTGAAATTATCAAAACATTTCAAATAATATTAAAATATTGTCATCTCAAAGCCGAAACCTGACCTCTCGAAACTTTTCTTTCTCCTTCAAAACCTGATCGAACCAGGACCATTCAGTTTATACACTAGACATTTTGAAATCTCGCAGGTCTGAAGAACTCCCCATCAGACCTCAATCTATCGAATCAGAATAGTGATACTACAAACTATTTATATTGAATTATTATTGAAGAGTATCAATAAATAATTATTGCTCTATGGCTCTGGAAGTTGGGAATTAACAAAACGAGACACTCAAAGAATAAATGCTGTGGAAATGGATTTCTTGTTGTGTGCCGGAGTTGTTGTGTTTCAAGGATGGATCGAGTGAGGAATACGGAGATAAGGACCAGATTCTCAATTATCTCAATGGGGAAACTGACACAACAGTAGAGCAGATTGCAAAGAAGCGCCTTGTATTGTTGGACATTCACAGAGGATGAGAGATGAGAGGTGGTCCAAGAGGATAATGAATTGGGATTCACCTGGAAAAAGAAGGGGAGGTAGACCGCCCGAACTGTGGAACAAACAGGTGTATACTTAGGAAGAAAAATAAAAATCTCAGTACCCTTTTTACTTTCCTTGCCATATTACCATAGGTAAGGAAAGTATTGCTTTCCGAAAAAAATTAAGGTACCCCAATTTCTACATTTCTATACGTTTCAAGGTCCCCTGAATCCAAAAAAGTGGTTTTGGGTATTGGTCTGTATGTGTGTGTGTGTGTGTGTGTGTGTGTGAGTGTGTGTGTATGAGTGTATGTGTCTCTGTGTACACGATATCTCATCTCCCAATTAACGGAATGACTTGAAATTTGGAACTTAAGGTCCTTACAATATAAGGATCCGACACAAAGAATTTTGATCACATGCAACTCAAGATGGCCGCTAAAATGACGAAAATGTTGTCAAAAACAGGGTTTTTCGCGATTTTCTCTAAAATGGCTCCAACGATTTTGATCAAATTTATACCTGAAATAGTCATTGATAAGCTATATCAACTTCCACGAGTCTCATATCTGTAAAAATTTCAGGAGCTCCGTCCCATCTATGCAAAGTTTGATTTTAGATTCTCAATTATCAGGCTCCAGATACGATTTGAACAGAAATATTTCAAGTGCAAAAGATTGAGCATAAAAATCTTTACAATTAATGTTCAGTAACATTTTCACCTAAAATTGAAAATAAGCTTTAAATTCGAGAAAATATGATTATTCAATTGCAAATTATTGTTGATTCTATTAAATCATTCACTATGAAGAGATATCAGACCTCATGTGTGTCTCCAGCGTTATTGTCCTGTCACCAGCTGGCTCAGATCTTTGAATAGTAGACTGGAGATGCGCGTGAACACTAGCGTCAGGTGATCAATTTTTATAACGGCAAGGAAAGTTGTGTGAGTGCGCCACACCAGATTTTTGAATCATTCAATCACAAATAAAATAATTCAAAAAGGGTACTGAGATTTTTATTTTTCTTTCTATTTCTATAAAAAGTAGCCCTATACAGAAAAGAGATAAAGGCGTATACTTGTATGATAAATAGAAATCTGGTCCAGGGTGACAGGAATGATCGGAATGAATGGCAGATGGGATACGAGAAACGGCTAGAGCTGTAAAATAAACTAGCTTATAAAAATCAGGAAAATATCCTTCAATATTGTAAGCAGCTATCGATAACGACTAAACGATCAGTGGCTTAATAGAGACCAATCGAAGAAATAATAATGTATTGAACAAAATCATAATAAAATTATTGTTTGGATTATCTCTGTCTAACATCTTGGGATGTAGATAACGCTTGATTGAAAAAAGAGAAGGAAACTGCTGTCTAAATAGTGAGATTCACGTTTTTCAGCTCTACAATTCCTTATAAATAACACCATTGCTTTCCATCCGACAATTATTGCTGACAGTTGAGGATTAATCTAGAGTTCAAAGAAGATAGAAAGAGTGAGAGTGAGAGTGTGAGGAAGAAAGAGATAATGAGACGAGCGAGTATCGAAATCTATCGAATTTCAAGAGAAAAAGGAAACCTCTCTGCTCTACTGGCCGACTCTTATTCCGTGTTATTTAGCCTTTAGAAAATTTCCAGGGCATTGTATTCACGGTCGGTTTACTTCCCCCTTCAATCCCTCACGGGATTTCCCTCTCTCTCCCTCACACCACTCTCCCCATCATCCCTTCTCACTCACTCCTACACCTTCTACCCGAGGGATAACCTGGATTCATTGGTCTTATCTTTTCCCACGTCTCACAATTCTCATTTCTCCTCCTCATCCACGTTCTTTCATTGAGATTTTCTCGTCTACGGATAATTTCAAAGAAGAAACAGACTGAAAGGAATCTTGTAGGCCGTGGTATCACTGCTATAAGGATTTTCTGGCCGTGTTGAATTCTCTCACGTCCCGTCTTGATCAACAGATTTAAAAACATTACCTCCATCGGAGTTCCAACACTGTTATTTCAAATCTGTTTTCCGTTCAGTTCTTGAGAACTTATCAAGATGAAGCAGGGCTATCAGCTGGATGGTCATTAGAATGTTGTCACTAATTGATTTATTTAACATTCTTGATGAACTTTTGTTTTACAATATGAATTATATTGAGAATTTTTTTTTGTTTTTATTTAGGAAGCTAAACAAGATGAGTAATTCAAATTCAAATTCAAATTCAAATGATCTTTATTCACAAAAAAGTAATACAGCAGCAGAAACATTATATAAATAGTGAATATTGCCCACAAAGACAACAAGTCTGGGTGTGGGCAATGAGCACCGTGAACTGCATTATAACAGCCTGACAGTTGAAGATTTACAATAGAAGAAACCAACAAAAACAATAGAATAAGTAAAGTATAGTAGATAAATAAAAAAGCATCTATAGAGGATGTGGAGAGCACTTATGTTGTGGAACCCAAATTTCTGTATTTCTATACATATATATATATATATATATATATATATATATATATATATGGTACTGAAAAAAAAATAGTACGAACTGAATTATTTTAAGAGACATACAGATTCCTGCAAATAATTATAAGTTATTATGTGTTATTGTGAATTAATGTGAGTTATTACAGAGTTATCAAGAAGCTATCTATCATGCACAGTCATTATCATGCATGTATTATTGAGACATTGATTCATTGATTATTCTAATTGATAAATTTATATGTTGAAAATACAAATGTCAACGGGAATAATATGAAAATTGGCAGATTCATGAGAATTTTAGTTTATTTTATAAATATTGTTGTAAGGCTATTCATGATTTTCCTCGCAATAGAGCAAATACGTCTATATAATTCTAAGAGAGAGAGTATTGAAATATTCAATGAATTTCAATAATCCTATTGAATAGATGAGAATAATGGATGATGCACCAGAGATATCGAATTCATTAGAGAATCCTTTAATTTTTTATTCATTCATAGTCAATCCTCATTATTCCTTTCTTCCTTATCAATCTTTCCTTATAATTTACTCACGCTTCTCATGATTTCTTTTTTTTCGAATTGAATCGATCTTAGTTCGAATCATAGTAAGAAGCAGGTGACAACTTTATTCGGAAGAGCATGACTCGGAAGAGCTATCATTCTGTTATGATGGTTTGAATTATTTCCAGCAATTATAAAAATCGTTATTGCCAAGTATGATCAATCTTCCACTTCAAGTATGATTCATTTGCTACAGTTATTACCAATTGATAGTTATTTTCTCACAATTTCATCAGCCACATTTTTCTTATTTTGAATTCAAGTCTCAACAAACTCTGTTTTCATTGATTGTCATTCAGTTGATAAATGAGTGGAACAAAATAGGGCTGAAACCTAACGCTTCCTCGATTTGAAGTTTACTATTGTCAATAAATATTATCTGATTGTTAATAACTCAAAGTCAAGTTTCAAGAATAAATGGAGATTGAAAACTTATCGAAGTTTGTGGAACTAGTAACTGCAGAATAATCCAGAGCTGGCTACACTTTGTTAGTGAACCAATCAGGATGCGACGGACCGAGTCAAAATACTCCATCCAGTAACTACCGCCATCTTGTGGCGGAATTGAGAATTGAGTAGGCGTGGTCTCGTCAACCAATCAGAAACGAGAGTGGGCAGAGTCGAAGCCCATACCTAGTGACAAAATAAGGCGTTCTTACATATCTGGGCAAATTGTTAACTCATGAGGAGAGTAGGCAATGAAGAAAATAAAAAAGAAGAAAAAGAAAAAGAAGAAGAAGAAAAAGAAGAAGAAGAAGAAGAAGAACAAGAAGAAGAAGATTCAAGGAGTAAAACATGAATGGGAGCAGGAGTAAAATAAGGACGAATAAGAAGAGAATGGAGAGTATAAGGTCGTGGGAATGTAATGAGGATGAAGGAAGAAAATTAGCTGGAGAAGAAGGTGGAGAAAGATTGGTAAAAAGAGGTGGAGAAGGAGGTAGAGAAGAATTCGGGGACGGTAGAGGAGAAGAAGAGAAAGGAAAAAATAACCAAAAGGATGCGAGATCGTGAAGTAGGAGTTGAAAGAGAGAGGTATACGAGAAAAGTTGAAAATATTGAGGAGGGAGAGTGGTGGAGTAAAACAGGTTGAAGAAGGATGAAAAGTAAGAAAACAAGCAGAAGGAGAACGAAAAAGAGGAGGAAATTTTTTTACATGAGTATAATTTGTGGATTCAAGTGAAATTTTCAATATTTTTTTGTTATTGTGAAGGAAGATTCTTGTTTCGATTTTAAATTTGGAATTAATTAATCTGATAAATTCAAAATTATTGTAGTACACACATTTTTGGACTCAAAATAGTGTGTGAATCAAGTTATTATTTTCACATAACCTCTAGACTGTGTATTACAAATTAAGATTTAAAGCAGTTTTGAGCGAATGCCTGTTGTTTCCACATGCATTGTATCTATTATCTATGAATAAAAAAAATGGAATGGAATGGGTGGAGTAGGAGGTTGGAAGAAGGAGGAGGAGGAGAATCACGTATGGGAGGTGGTTGAGTTGGAGGAGGAGGGAAACAGTACGATGAAAAGTAGCATGGAAAGGGAAAGAACATGAAAAAGGTGAAGTAGTAAATGAAGGAGTTGAGGGAGAAGGAGGTGGAAAAGAGCGAGGAGGAGAAGGAGAAGCAGTAGAGAAAGAAAAATAAGTAAAAAGATTAGAAGGGGGAGGAGACAGGAGAAGAAAAGCAAACAAACACGAAATACGATTAGGGGTGTAGCGAATCCAAAACATTCCGAATTTCTGGCGTCTGAGAAAACTGGAAAGTCATTAAACGCACTCTTCTCTCCTCTGAGAAGATAATCTTATCAATTCAATAAGATCGCTGGAATCCAGGAAGGAGTGTTCAAACCACCAGAATAATTTAGCAGTCCAGGAAGACTGGAGAATCATTTATACTCTCGGCTTAGAATCGTTGTGTCATTAATTGCTAAATAGTCACTCTCCAACTGACAGGGTAGGCTTGTTCAGCTCATCTCGGATCCGAAACAATGTCCTACTTAGGTCTGTTGTGAATGACTTGATGCTTCTTGTGAAGATAAAATTAGTTATTCTAGGGAATTCAATTCAGAAACAACTTCAATCTATGGATAAAACACATCATTTCATGTGATAAAATAATGTGTTCTATTCATATATTGTAGGAGGTGTTTCGAAATTGTATTCTCTAAAATAACTTGTTAATGGAATTCATCGAATACAAACTAATCAATGAAAATGAAAGTTTTGTAATGACGGCAGTCAAAGCCCATGGTATTTTAGTAATACTCGTCGAAAGTAATGCAATCATAATGAGAAAAATAGAATTCCTGTATTACAGCAGCGACATGACAGTGTTATTGGATGGATTTATGTTGAGTTGTCGGTCCTGGCTGGAATATGGCAGTCTTAAGGCTCATTGACGGTTCAAAATCACATGGATTTTTGGACGTACGATTTTTTGCTGTCCTTATGAATCCTATTAGATTGAACAGATGATGTCAAACAGATGCTGTTTCGACTGAGTCAACTTGAAAATGTAACCGGTGTAGTCACGAAACCATGGTCGTGTACCGAATAATACTGTATAGATTTGACAACATATTTGTGTTTTTATTCAGATGCTGTTTGACAGTTTCCGTTAAATTTGATAGAATTCATAAGGACAGCAAAAAATCGATGTTAGTGTAACTGGTTCTACATCATATCACAGACCAAGTAAACAGGTAAAGAAAATAGGCTAGATCTGTGATTATATATTCAGGCGAGATTGAACTTCAATTAGAGACTCCCCTCTAATAGAAGCTATACGATTATAGAATACAGTGACAACCAATGAAAATTTAGTGGGAGAGAATCTAACAAATAACAAGCTAGCCAATGGGAGTTGAGTGGAAAAGGATTCAATCAATCACAAGCTAACCAATGAGATGTGGCCATTCCATCGTCATGATAACAGCCAATGGGAGTGGAGAAAGTGGCAATTCAAACAGAAGTTAGCCAATAGTAGAAAAGCAGCTCTGTAGTTTCATCAACCAGTGAGATTTGCGTAAAAAAAAATTTAACCAATTACATTGTATCCAATCGAACTGTAATAGTTTTGTCTCAACGACGACATCCAATCTGACATTAGTAAGAATTTTGTAATGTATTCTTTGAATATTACCCTACGGAAAAGTTATTGCAATATAATAATGTGAAAGTACTCATGTAGAGAGGTGATGTAGGATGAGGACTCATTGAATCTGCATACATAACTATGTATTATGCATATAATATTATGCAATAAGTATTATTATGTATGACATTTGTGCTCGAATATAGTATCTTTTTTGAGAATTATCACATTGGAGTGATTCCATTTGAACGAATGTGGGAATACTTGTGAAAATATTATACAAATTCATTGGGACTGGATGATTAATTATTAATGATCATTAGTTTTCAATTATTGATAATCACCAATTTTACTGAAGTTTGTCCAAATATGGTAACAGTGACAGAAATACATTTCATGAGAATATTGTAAAAGTTTTTTTCGTTATACGAATGTGAGAATACCACTTGTGAAAGGATAATTCATATTCATCAAATGTTCCTGAATTTAATCTCCTGACATGTAGTCGAATATAGTATCAAAAACATGACTAAACACAGTATGGTATCAAACATTGAGAATTGCATACTTTTATCTGTGACAAATGCACAAATAATGTGTTTCATTACAAGTAATTTCATCAAACGAATGTGACAATACCACTTGTAGAAGGGTAAATTCATTAAATGTTTCTGAATATATAATCTTCCTTCATGTGACCGAATATAGTTTCAAAAATATGACTGAATACGGTATTGTATCATACATCGAAGATTGCATACTTTTATCCCTGACAATACATGATCAAATCAAATCATTCATTTGCCATACAATGAATACATATTCAAAACAAATATAAAATATACATAATATTCTATAATCAAAAGTATAGAATAATAAAATAAAAAGTAAGCAATAATAATATCAAAGTCATAATTAGATACTTTTCATGTGTGAATTGGCATCATCAGCAAAAGGAATTAAGCCTTGCCCGCTGGTGAAAGTTGCAATCAGTTAGTTATCTATATATATAAAAGCGAAATGGCACTCACTCACTCACTCACTCGCAGAACTAAAAATCTACCGGACCAAAAACGTTCAAATTTGGTGAGTATGTTCAGTTGGCCCTTTAGAGGCGCACTAAGAAATCTTTTGGCAATAATTTAACTCTAAGGGTTGTTTTTAAGGGTTTAAAGTTCGTCTTTTAGCATGTATATTCTTCTTCTCCCAATCTCTTAATTATAATTGAAATTTCCATATCATATGTTACTATAGAACTATAATCTAGATAGAGTACCTCTTCAAAACAGTTGTTAACTGGCAACTAAATTAATAATTTTGTCAGGTTGGCATTAAGTTGAGTTGACTTTGTTAGGTTGGCACCAAGTTGAAGATTTAAATGCATTTTTCGCGGAAAAATTGATTGGGCACTGCTACTTCAATCCTGAGAATATTATATTACTAGCCGTCAGGCTCGCTTCGCTCGCCATATCCGTTTAGTCTGGACCTCCGACTGGATCGTCCTAACATATGATAAAAATGCTCAAATGAAAAATGCAGGCGAGCGAAGCGAGCCTGCTGATCTCATCCTTGGACGATCCAGTCGGGGGTCCAGGGGGCGGAGCCCCCTGGCTAGACGGATACGGCGAGCGAAGCGAGCCTGACGGCTAGTGCTTGAATAAATTTGTTACATCGGTTGTTTCCAATGATGCACATAATATGTTTCATTAGAATAATTTTGGAGTGATTTTATCAAACGAATCTGAGAAAACTAATGGTGAAGTATAATTCACATTCATTAAATGTTCCAGCATGTGCATGAATATACAGTATCAAAAATATGACTAAAATAAAGTATTATATCATACATTGAGAATCGCATAGTTTATCTGAGACAATGCATAATGCAGGATTCACGGGGTTGGACAGTGTCCAAACCTTAAGAATATTTGATACCAAGTTCGTCATGTAGCCTTGCATGCGGAATAGAGAACCAAGTTTATTCTTTCCGGTGAGTTTGCTCCGAAAGATGAGAATAAACCTCATAAATAAACTGAACAAAGGAAAACTGAGAGAAAGAGAGAGAGAGTGAACGGGACAGGAGCCTGACCATAATGGAACTACGGTTACAAACCCACAGAGAAAAACCATTTTATTCCAAGGATACATATTCAATACGGATATTTTGTCGCTTATCCCCTCTCTCTCACTGTCTCCTCATTCTGCTCATCTCTCTCTCTTTTCCACACAATTTTCTATTTTGTTTTGGCGAACAAAGGAATGATATGCAATGATATACAATGCATCCATCTGGATTTGTTATTCAAAGGAGTTGTTAAAGCTGGGATCATGTGATTCGAGATGCTTGCCAAGCTTTGAGAGAATTTTCCCTAAACATTTCTGTCTTCAAAAAGGAGTTTTGAAGGGAATGTTTGTACGTGATCAAGTCTTTCTCAATTTAAAACTATTTATGACTAGATTTGGGAGATGAAAGGAAGGCACTGCTGAGGGAAGGGGATAAAGATAAATCATTCTGGACGTTGTTCATGCTGGTTTCTGAATAAGTTCCTGTTGTGATCGTATCTTGAAAGCCTTGATCATTGTGATGCAACTATATTTTGTTTCACAGTATATAGTCTGGAACTAGTAGATAATTGTCAAAATACTGTACATCATTGTCATCATTATTCGATACAACTTTATTCGTAAAAATATAAATCTGAGTTTTTTTATTATTATTTCGTCACGACATGTTTCGGCTACTAATGCCATTTTCAAGTCAGCCCTAAATAAAAAAAAACTTATTCATGTATATTTTTCTTGTTTGAATTTATTATATTGATGTTCATTAATGTAATTTATTCAATTATTCAATCATTCAGAATTTTATACAACTCACAGAAAAGTACCACAGGCTAAATTACGCCCAAAACATTTCCAATTGTAATTTATACAACAGTCCAAATTAATGTAGCTAGAGGTTATGTGTCACTCCAAAAATCTTCACTTAAACACTCAATTTACAATCCATACACACAAAAATCATTTTTCGATTGGAAAAATAGTTCTAAATTGGATTAAATTAATAACAAATGATTGGAAAATTCCAATCTTTGGAAGAACTATATAATTTTCAAAGGAATGATATTATAAAAATATGAAATTAAATTTTCATTATTATAAAAATAATGTAATTGATATTATAGAATCATTATTTGTTATATTCGCAAGTAGAATATGTCTGTGTGCTTGATTATAGTCACGAACAACAAAACGACATGATTAATCATAGAAAAATTCCAATTGAATATCTTTATAATATATAGTATTTATACACATTCATACACAATGTGGACCAGACTGTGATTTGGAGAGATTGACTCAGTGGGTGTTATTGAAGCCACGAAAACATTTATTATACTATCAAAACCACTAACTTATTGAATTAAATCTTCACTTTTAAAGCAGTATAAGGAAGGTACTAGTTTATGTTGTTACACCATCATCCATCTCTAGTCAACTAAGAGCCTAAACATTAGCGGCAGAATGTATCGTGATATGGGTGAGACTCCACACTATTGGCCATTAGCTGTTGACCAATGGAGATTAAGCTCAACTGTTATTGGACGAGACTGGACAAGCATAAGTATCCCAAATCGGTCATGATAACCGTGAATAACAACCGTAAAACTTGAATGTTGTTCAACGGTTCTTATGTTGATAATAACCTTTAAAACAATAATGTTAAACAGATCTCAATATCACATAAGGTATAGTTGTGCGTGTCTAGTCTTGGCGAATGACAGTAGAGCTAACCTTCATTGGTCAACAGTTGATGACCAATCTAAGGGCTTGACTCTCATGCTATGTGAATTGATAACTGCATTCTCCTACTCAATGCTCAAGCTTCCAGTTCAATTTATGCATGAAAACCATCCACCAAACTATTTACTCGATGTGGGATCTTGGAGCTCATCAATTTATTTACTCATCCATTCATTTGAAAATATACATATTGTATTTGTTGATACTGACAATTGATAATAGTGTCACAACTGGAACAAGCGATAGTTCAAATTATGTAAATATATTGACAATATCGAGTCGTTTCATTGAGAATGGATATCAGACACAACAAAATCTTAGATTAAAACATACCGTTTCTTTCATATTCACTTATACATTTTCATATAAATCACAATAATTCTTACGTTTCAATGATTATTTCTATGAATGATTCCAATTTTAACCATTAAACGCTAGGCTTTGGCCATAATTACAAATGATTATTGGATTGATTCCCACCATGCTTGGTGAATGTCATTTGCTATGGTATCTATTCGATTAATAATTTGTTTTTTAATTTCCAGTCCTGGTTACGGAGACGAGAACGCTTACTGGGTCGGGGCGACTGACAAAGAAAATGAAGGAGATTTCCGGTGGTCGGACGGTCTACCGTTCACTTACTCAAGTGAGTAAAAATATAATACAATGAGATTATTTTATAACAGTGATTATAATGTACAGTTACTAGAGATTACCCTTCCAGTCGTGACCCTACTTTTTTCCGACGTTAGTCGTGACCCTGGGTCCCAGGGACCCGCTTCTTTCATATTGAATATCTCAATATATTTAAAGATATAATGTTATTCCATGATTCTAATATGTCCAATGGTTATTGATGAACGCAACGAACACTAATGTAAAGCAGAAATCAATCTTTATTATAGTTTTAAAAATAAATTTATAAAACCTTGCATTTTTAGGGTAGTGGAAAGAAACGTTTTGTTATAATTTTATATAAAGTGAACAAAAAATGATAGTGATGATACTACTATAAATCCTAAAACCTACATGAAACATTACTAGAAACATGAAAAATATATAAGGCCATATAAAGTTTACTTTCAGGGGAGGTTTAGCACCCCTAGGATCACTTGAAACATTACTAGAAAGATAGGAGTGGCCGTAGTCGAGTGGATCAGATGCTGGCTTTATGATTCAGAGGCCCGGGTTCAAATCCCGGCCCGGGCAAGATATTTATATCGGGCCACTCCCGTGTTTCGGATGGACACGTTAAGCCGTCGGTCCCGGCTGCCTAAAAAGCAGTCGTTAGGTCATGTCAGAGGCCCTGAAATTGATCAGTTGCGACCTGAAAACTCTGACACCAGACCTTAGCCAGCCAGGTCACTCGATATTATTATTATTATTATTATATTATTATTATTATTATTATTATTATTATTATTATTATTATTATTATTACTAGAAAGATGAAAAATATATAAGGCCATATAAAGTTTACTCTTATGGGAGGTTTAGCACCCCTAGGATCATTTGAAGTTCATAGGTTTCACTATCATCCTACTCAGGGTCAGTATTCTTATCTTGAATTATGAATTTATTCTTATCATCACTAATGACATTGAAATAGAGATCTAGAGGTCAATTTGTCATTTCTCGAAGTCTCTGTTCAAAATGTACATGTTAACTGTTTGAATGTAATCACTATTGCATGAAAATGTGCATTTGAAAAAAATGAAAAAAGTAAGGTTAGTCGTGACCTTACCCAGGGACCCAAAAGCATCATTTCACGAAAACAACGAGTCACAGAGCACTAACACTCTACATCAAATTTAAGTGTCTACTAACATTAATGTACATGGGTCACAATATACAGTAAAGTGAGCGGAAGCAAAATTATAACTAAAACAAAAATTGCTGGGTCCCTCGGACCCAGGGTCACGACTAGACGGTTAACATCCCATTCAACATATTTTACGATATTCAAAGATGAGATTGGAAAAAAAAGAATAAGGCTAGGCACACACCTGTTAGTCAAGACAAGACAAGACATGATCAGTCACAATACTTCACATAGTTGCTTATGAAGACATGTGTAATTGCAATGACTGATCAGTGTGTGTTGCGTCATAAGCAACTGTGTGAAGTATTATGTCTGATCATGTCTTGTTTTGTCTTGACTAGCTGGTGTGTGCCTAGCCTAAGGCTGGGCGTACACCGGTTAGTCAAGACAAGGCTAGTCATGCTTAGTCACAATACTCCACATAGTTGCTTATGAAGACATGTCTAATTGCAATGATTAATCAGTGTGTGCTGCGTCATGAGCAACTATGTGAAGTAGACTATTGTGACTAAACGTGTTTTGTCTTGTCTTGACTAACTGGTGTGCGACTAATCTTTCTACTCCTTAATCTTTCTTCTTTCTTCTTTTTTTCTTAATCTTCTTAATCTTTCTTGACTAATCTTTCACATGGTTTGTTCCTTTTTATAAAATTCCTCTTCTTGGAAGAAATCTGAAAAAAAACTAAAAAACCAAGCCTTTAAAAATGAAAAGTGGGTGATTTTCACAAGCTATCCCCTAGTTTGTGTCATTCTTCGGAGAGCAATCTGACATCATTATTGCTCCAAAAAACTGAAAAATTTCAAGTAATAAATACTTGCCAAAGTGAGTGGGTGTCCAAAGAGAAGAAAGGACCTTGCTCGGTTTCTGCCTACGCTTGCAAAAATTTATTCCAGGCTTGTTAGTCTAGAGTGGACAACACATTTTCTGTTAAAAAAGAGTCAATTCAGCTACTTGGATCGGCTCCAATTCCTAAAAGACGTTCATTTGCCAAGAAAAAAGCAGCTAAGTATCACACTTCGTCACTGCGTCCATTTACTCTTGTCTTCTCCAATTATTGTACAAGCTTCATGGAACATCCTACAGTCCTAAGGTTTCGTTCTTGCAGCAAAATAACTGTTCCATTTTCTTGTAAGCATTGAACTGAGATTGTTGTTTTATTTCCCGAAAATTATGTTATCAATGTGAGTCAAAGCATTGTTGAGAAATTCGATTCGATTGAGTTAGTCATCAATCCTCAAATAGCTCACTAAATAATTCATTAATACTATCAGACTAGAATACAAATCAATAATTGCTGTAATTCACCCCGAAGACTTCTGCTACTGCAAATATTGACAACAGGGTAAACAGCTAGATGGAAATTCGATGAGCGATGATTATTATAATAGTTTTTGAATAGTAACGATGATTATTATATAATCAGCATAATAATTTTTCAATAGAAGCGATTATTATATGATTATCATAGTAATTTTTGAATAGTAGCGCTCATCGGATTTCCATCTAGCTGTTTACCCTGTTGTCAATATTTGCAGTAGCAGAAGTCTTCGGGGTGAATTACAGCAATCAATTTGGATTTCCGTTCAACAATATTAATTAATTCATTTGCATATTCGAATAATTGCAATATCTCAGTAATCTCCATCTGTAGAAATAATTTATTCTCACACAGAAAGTCTTGAAAAAAGAAAATTACTGACACTAGAGGTACTAAAGACACTATTTGAATTCATTAGTGCGGTGTATGTTCAAGTCATGGAATAATGCACGTAATCAACTCAATGCAACTATAACTAATCCACATGACTTTCCACTGTTCTTAATAAAACAGCTCACAGAACAGTAGCGCGATTATGAGCGAGTTCTCCAGCCCGGCGGCTCACTATAGTCAACCGCACGAAAATAGTTCAATTGGAATTGGAACAGTTGAGTCCCCCTAACACTCCGCACGTGTAAACGTTGCCAATTCGTCAGATTTAAAACTAGAATATTAATTTATTCTCATCTATAATCAGATGTGGACAACGTTAATGAACTCGTATTTGGTGACACTTTGCACTCATCTGTTCCAATTTCATCGGACTATTCGATGAAAGTATTCGAAAGGTATCTTCGAGCATACAAACTAACAAACTCGGAAATGGACAACTCCTAGAAGGTGAAGTCAAAAGTAAGAACTTGCTACGCTCGTTCATACAGGGTAAACTACAAATAAATCTACACTTTCCTTATGATAATTTTCTCCAGCTTGTAGAATAAGATGTGTGGTGGGAACGCGCCAACCATTCTCCCCGACAACTGTTCTCCCCGACAGCCGATCACCTTTTCAAACCAGTTTTTAGGGTATCGGTTGTCGCCGGTCAACGCCGTCAACTGTTCTCCTTTTCGAGCAGGTTTCAGTAGGGGATCGGATGTCGGGGAGAACAGTTGTCGGAAGCGCTCGAGGAGAACGGTTGTCGGGAACGCTTCCGACAGACGTTCTCCTTCTTTTCAGTAGGAGAATGGATGTCGGGGAGAATGGTTGTCGGAAGCGCTCGAGGAGATCAGTTGTCGGGAACGCTCCCCTCACCACATCACATGAAATCACCATTCTGGCTGGCTCTCTCCTTGAAACTTGAAAATGAAGTCACATGAATCCTATGTATCATGCTATTAAACCAGATTACTAGATACTGTACTATACAACTAGTTCTGATATTCTGATCGTCTTTGTTAAGTTCTGATATTCTGATCATCTTTGTTAAGTCTATATTCAAATTAATATTCTTGTGCAATGTCAATGCACATTACTTCAAAAGTTCTGAAATGGTTTGGAATTAATATATATGAAATGAAATGCCCAATAGGGGATCAGATGTCGGGGAGAACAGTTGTCGGAAGCGCTCGAGGAGAACGGTTGTCGGGAACGCTTCCGACAGACGTTCTCCTTTTTTTCAGTAGGAGAACGGATGTCGGGGAGAACGGTTGTCGGAAGCGCTCGAGGAGAACGGTTGTCGGGAACGCTTCCGACAGACGTTCTCCTTCTTTTCAGTAGGAGAACGGATGTCGGGGAGAATGGTTGTCGGCATTGGCATATTTTCAGCAGGGTATTGGCTGTCGCCTACGGTCAAAATCAAGAGGAGAATGGTTGTCGGGGAGAACGGTTGTCAGCGACCCTGTGTGGTTCTATAGTCACCCTTTCAAGAAAAACTCTGCATCATGAGAAAACCACCCACATGATATATTTTTGTTTATTAATGGTGAGAGTAGACTACTTTATACTCCACTCTCAGGCCAGAACAAGCTTTCCACAAGAGGGAAAGTGGATGTCCTTGTTAGGATGTCTTAGTTTTATTATTTGAAATTCAGCCAGTGCTGGTGATATATGATGTTATTGTTGTTACTCTCGGAATGTTGTTTGGAAAAGTGGCCAAAAGGCTGCCGCCGTTGAGAGAGAGTGAGAGAAAAAGAGAGAGAGTGAGGAAGAAAGAAATAGAGAAAAAGAGAAAGAGTGAATGTGATGATGAGGAAGAGAGTGAGAGAAAATGTTAAGGAGTGTGCGTGAGAGAGCGTGTGTGAGTGAGACAGTGTGAGAGAGAGTGAGACGGATAAGAGAGAGTGGGAGAGAGTGTGTGTATGAGACAGCGTGCGAGAGAGTGAGACAAAGTAAGAGTGAGTGGTGAGAGAGTAGGAGGGGAAAGTAGAGTAGGAGGAAGAGAGATTGATTTCAGAGGGAAATTCGCAGTTTTTTCACATCGGAATGTGGAAGGATTCTTTCCTTTCATGAACCAACCTTACCATCGTAACTTAGCGCCCTCATCATTAATCTATATGACAGATTACCGCAATTGAGCACTTTGAAGGAACAAATCGAAACAAACGATAAAAAATGAAAGCTACACTTCTTTTGGACAAATTCGTAACTAATGGATCGTTCTGGTTGAGATGTTGTTTTTCTTCCGTATTTATAAATGATCGCGTTCTGATGAAAAATGTTGTGGGAAAATGGGTTGTGGGTGGAAAATCGTGGTTTGTTTGGTGTTGAAAAGAAAAAATCGCACACCTTCACAATAAATTAATGATGCTTAAATTTCAACTGAAAAGCACTCAAACCTTATATTCAATGATCACTTGTTACACTCGGTAACGATTTATATACTACAGCAATCCTGGTCTTTACTCTATGTTGTGAAAATAAAAAATAAAAGAATCAATAATTTGTCTACAGAGTTGTCATAAGTATTGTTTATTTTATCTTATCTTCACTTTGTACTGTATGCGCAATATTGATGCTATATTGTATCGTATACCGTTAAAGAAGTCAGTGAATTTTGTTGTTTTTTTATCGAAATAAAACCTATTATAATTATTATTATTATTCTCACAATCAGTTTATCATTAGAGTACAAAGTGAAGATAATATAAAATGAACAGTACTAATGACAACTTTGCAGACAAATTATTGATTCTTTCATTCTTAATTTTTCATTGATTGATACAATGGGTACATCATCAAAATGATAGGGAGAGAAAAAATTGGGTAACCTTGTGCTATTCCTCTTCCAAATTCAGATATGGTTACACTTAGTCCAAAGGTTAAGTATTGTGGTAGTTCACTTAACACAATTTTCAGTCCTCAATTATTTGTACAACGAGGATTTTCGAATTCAGATGTTTCAAACCAAACATAGGAGAAATATATCACATTATTATCACTAGAACAGGGAATATTCACATATTTGACCAAAGCGAAGTTGAGGTCTTAGTTTCGACTCCATCGGCTTTCGTCTGTTTGTTTGTTTGTACCGCAGTTACAGTAGCAGTTATTGTCCGATTTGGATGAAATTTGGTATGCAAGTTCTTTGAAACAAGGCGCAAAAACGTATGTGTAACGATTTTTGGTAAGACCTCCGGTTTTTTTTTATAATATTTGAAAAACCGTAGAATAACCTCAAAAGTTACTTTCTCGTATCTTTGAAGATACAGCAACTCATAACAAGCCATAACATTGAATCCACTTTTCATGAAAAACATCATTAGCAGCCTCCTGTCATTGTCACCAACAAACCCATCTTATTTAGAATCATTTTCCATCTCACCATCGTCTGTGAGACGATTCATCATCTAAATTGCCTACTGCATATTCCATTTTACCGTCAGTTGACCTATTTCTTATAATTTATTATTAGAAAAGTTGTAATATATGCTTATATTGTGAATATGGAGACGATATAAAGGTACCTCCTTGATAAGTCCGGTGCCCCTGCAAACAGTGTCTCTAGCACTTTCAATGGAGAAAATAATAGATGACATTGCTAGATCTTCACAATATACTGTACTTACTGGCCTTTCTCATTAGATTGAGCGAGGTCTACTGTTCGCAGAACTACTAGTATAGAAATAATTTGCAGGAATAAAAACAAACTTAATATTTTGAAAGCAAATTAATGCGAGTATGAATCTTCCAACAATTGTAAGGCAATTGATTATACATATGTATAAACTATAAACTATTTAATAGGCAAACAAAATTGAACAAATGTGATAGTCTTTGCATGTTTGTAAAAAATAAATATAATGTAAATGTGGTGGAGTGTGAATTGGAGGAAGCTAATGCGCTGAGTGTAGTGATCGAATTAGATAAGGGTTTGATTATACAAATCATTGCAATATATAGGTCCCCTAATAGTAACACTGAGGTCTTTAACAATAGCTTGAATAATTATTTGAATACGCTTCCTAATGATAAAGATATTGTAGTTATTGGAGACATAAATATTGACTTGTTGAGCATGGATAATGAAGTACTCGAGTATAGAAGTGTAATGAATTGTAATGGATTTAGTTCACTAATTAACAAGCCAACTAGAATATCCGATAATAAACACTCTTGTATTGATCATATATTTCTCAGAAGCAAACCAAGTTTAATCGAACCGAAAGCCGCTAATATCTTTAAAACAAACATCACTGATCACTTTGCGACCACACTTCACTTAAAAGTTGATGGTATAACATCCTCAAAATCCCCGTCACAGTCATTAGCTAAACTTACTAAAATTAATATGAGTAAACTTAAAGAATATCTGAATCAAGAAGAATGAAAAGCTCTGTATGATGATAATGCCATATACACAAATATTGATCCAATGGTTGAAAAATTTACTAATACACTTACACATTATATACACCTTTCTACAACCGAGATAAAATTGAGACATAAGAAGAAACTGCTTAAACCATGGATTACACAGGGGCTGATTGAATCTATTAATAAACGAGATGAAATTGCTAGGCAATTGAAAAAAGAACCATTTAACACCGTTTTGAAAAATCAATTTAAGACTCATAGGAATCTCTTAAATAATTTGATATATAAAACAAAGTATGATTATTACAAAAATAGAATCAATGAGTGCGGAAATAATACTAAGAAACTATGGTCCCATATTAATGAACTTCTGAATAAGAAAGGAAACTCAGATGATGACATACAATTAAAAGCTCACGAATTGAATGAATATTTTGTAAATGTTGGAAAAACTCATGCAGATGAAATACCTAAATATGACGACAACCAGTCCTCATTTCAATTTGAATACAAGAAAGACAACTCAAGATTGAATGACTCATTTTCATTAAGACCTGTAAATGAAACTGAAGTAAAAAACGCAATACTTAGTATAAAGAATAACACCAGTCCGGGTATTGACGGTATCAAAAGTAAAACTCTAAAGGAAATAGCCGACTTTGTCTCTGAACCACTCACTTTTATTGTAAATAGATGTTTTAAGGAGGGTATTTTTCCATCTTTATTTAAAATAGCCAAGATAAAACCTCTCTTTAAGTCAGGTGATAAGAAGCTACCGGAAAACTATAGACCAATTAGTATGGTGAGTTCATTAACTAAAATAATGGAGAAGCTAATAAAAAGACAAATTGTGGAATTCTTAGAGTCACATAAGATAATTGAAGATCATTAATTTGGATTTCAAAATAATAAGAGTACTAACGATGCTTTAATTCAGTTCTCGAACGCTGTGGCAGATCATTTAAATAAAGGAAAGAAAACTCTTGCTATCTTTATTGATTTGGCCAAGGCCTATGATACAGTATCTCATGAGCGCCTATTATGTAAACTAGAAAGGGGTGTGAATCAGGAACTACATTAAAATTATTTGATAGTTACCTTTCACGTAGGGCACAGATTCTAACTATTAATGACTCAGTTAGTGAAGTTATCAATGACTCTCCTACTGGCTACAGCCTACCTCAAGGTACAGTCTTATCACCAATCCTATTTTTGCTGTATGTAAATGAATTGTTGAAATTGGATCTGAGCGGGGGCGAGGTGTTTTCTTTTGCAGATGATACTGTTCTCTTGTTTTGCAGTGAAACATGGCACCAAGTGTATGGAGCCGCCTCAAGAGGCATCTCCTTACTAAAGAAATGGCTGGATATGAACTCACTAAGTTTGAATATTAAAAAAACAAAATATATTGCATTTTCAAGAAATATAACTGGCCAGGAAGATACGGCATGTAAACTGAAATTGTATATTAATTGTAATGAATTTGATGTTAATACTGGTTGTTGTGATTGCCCCGAAATTGAAAGAACGAGTCACTTGAAATATTTGGTTGTTATAATTGAGCAGGGATTTAAATGGAAGAAACACATAGATTACCTTTGTGATAGATTGAGGTTTGTATCTTATAAATTTTACAAACTAAGATCGATCCTTCGGCTACCAATGCTGAGAATGGTGTACTTCGCTCTGGTGCAATCATTGCTACAATATGGTTTGGTGGTTTGGGGAGGTAAGTTCGATACGCATGTAGCTCCTTTATTTAGAGTGCAAAAAATGATAATAAAAACAATATTGAATAAACCAACCATTTATCCCTCAATGAGTGCTTTCAAGGATATTAGAGTCATGACAGTAAGACAAATGTATGTTTTGAGCGTGATTAAATATTTTTGTAGATACAATTTTAATTTTATGCAATTAAATAATGAAAATCATAGGACTAGGTATAATTTGTACAAATTCGCATCATATGTTTCAAACCTAACACTTATTCGTAAGCAATTAATTTATATAGCTCCAAAACTAATAAATTCTATTCCACCCGGGCTTATCATAGAACTACCTTCCAAAAGTGTACCAAGGAATATTAAGAAATGGATAACTGAGAGTCATTATTTTGTTTTGTATATTGTGTAGATAATTTAATTTACATCCATTGTGATTGTACTACTATTCTGCTAAATTTAAGAGTCTCGATACAAAGCTTGATTAATTCTCTTAGAATATAAGTTGTAATTTATTTATGTTATTTTGTATACATCTTTTTTTTGTTTTAATTAGATGTGGATGACCGAAGTTTGACAATATGCTACTCCTACTGGCGAACAAGTGATTTTCACTTATGCCAGTGGTCTCATTTCCACCTCTTGTACCTTTATTTTGTTGATAGAATGTAAGTAAACTAGATTAAGGTACATTATCCTAAATTTTGTAATTGTTGAATTTTGTGGAGGAAATAAATTTGATTTGAATTGAATATCATTTAAAATTCAATTTAGTTGCACTGTGCAGCGAAAGTACACCATAATAATTGATATACGTGATGTATACTGTCAACATAAGCCTCCATTCCCACCAGAGTAAGTTATTAATTCAACTCAACTAAGAGCTCAATTTTCGTCGTCACTTTATAGCTCTGCATTAATCAGCCCTAATCCCATCTAACGATTTGTCACAGCTTGGACAATCTAGGCCGTCTTGGACAATTTGTCAGGACTTGGACAATCCAGCAGCCCATCTTAGGCTTGGGCTGCTTCTTCATTGGTGTTTTTGTGAGCCTGGGATCTACGTCATCATCTGGTGGATTAGCCGCGGGCGCATGATGTCCTAAACTGTCGCGGATCTTGCAACAGCAATTTGTCAAGAGCTGTCCTGTACCCTCACCAAATCTCATTCTACTCCTCCACCTATTTGTAATTCTCCTCTTCCTCCTATTTGCCCTCACAAATCTCGTTCTCCTCCTTCTCTTTCTCCTCCTCACCTTACTTCTCTTTTTACTCCAACTCCTCACCCTCTTCTCCTTCTTCATCTACTTCTCCTCTTTCTCTCCATTCTCTTCATCCTTCTCTTTTTCCACCTCCTCCTCCTCCTCCTCCTCCTCCTCCTCCTTCTTCTCCTCATCCTTCTCCTCCTCCTTCTCCTCCTCCTACTCCTCCTCCTCCTTTTCCTCCTCCTCCTCCTCATCCACCTCCTCCTCCACCTAATTCTACTTCTCCTCCCTCTATTCGCCCTGACAAATCCCATTCTTCTACTTCTCATACTTGTCCTTCTCCTTCTCCTATTGGAATTTCTCTCACTCTCCCTTCTTTCCCTCCTTTCACGTATTCTCTCTCTCCTTCTTCACTTTCTACTTCTTCAAATCCTAATCTACCTTCTCAATTTATTAATTTTTTCTTTCCTACTTCTCATCTTACTATTCCTTTCCCTTCAACTGACCACCTCTTATTTGTAATTTCCCTCCTCCTCTTCTTCCTCCTACTTCTTCTCTTTCATTTCATTTCACATATTTTCAATCTCGCTCTACACCTACATCACTTTTTTCTTCCTCTCCTGTATTTTATTTCAATTTTACTCTGCCTTTTTCTCCGCCTCCATCTGAAACGTTTACCTTATCCACATTATCCTTTTCTTCCCCTACTTTTCCCTCTCCATCACTCTTCCACCACCTTAGCGATATTACCTCCTCCTGCACCCCGTTTTCCTTCTTCTTTCATTTCTACTTCTCAATTCCTTCTAATTTTCTTTCTCCTCCTACTCCACCTCTTCTTATTCATCCTTCCCACTTCTCCTCCACTTACTACTTAGTCTTCTTCTCCTCATTCTCTCTCTCATGCTAATTTTTTTCATTCTCCTTCTGCTCCACCTCTTCTTCAATCCCCTCATTCTACTCCAGCTTCTCCTTATCCTCCTCCGCAATTCCATGTTTTCTTCCTCTGGTATGTTTAATCTCTGACCTATCTTATTCCTGCTTATCCCCATTTTCCTTCTTTGTTTTTCACCTTTCCCACAATGCCCTCTATTTTTCTTTCACTGCTGTCCATTTCCCAAGTTTCTTCCCATTCGTAGTTCTTTCTCTTCTATGGTTTCTATACTATTCCGTCTTATCCTTGTTTCCCTTTAACTTCGGTCTCATCTCTTCTACTCCTACTTAATTTCTCTACTGTATCCCTTTCTCACCCTTCTCACTCCATTTCTCTTCTTCTTCTCCTACTTCTCCTTTTACTCTTCTTCCTTACTCACTCACTTCTTCATCATCCTCCATTCACTCCTCTCCGTCTTTCTCCTTCACCTACTCCTCTACTTCAACCTTCTATCCCACTTTATCATTACCCCTTCTTAACCTTTCATTCTCTTCCCCCCTTCTCCATACTCCTTCACCCCCTCCACCTACTCGACCTTCTTCTTCTCCACCACCATCTCCCTCAACCCAGCTGCAGCTGTAATCGTCGCCTGGTCAGGATCAGAGACGTGATAATCCATGACAGTCATAAATCATTCCGACTTTGAATTGCCAGTTGAATGTGAGTGTAGATCAGCACAACCCACTTTATCATTCGCGTCTACATTTTTGATTATATTCATGACTGCTACTTGCACACGTTTATCTGCAGGGTTTAGGTGGACAGGAACGTGCCTGACATTCGTGTGACGTCTGATTTCGAGTCATATTGGTGATGGATTTAGCCTGAAGATTCATATTCTGGCACGAAAGTTACAAGATGAATAATATATTTTGATCGTAATAACTCTATATTGCCAGATGAAATGATAAATCTTGGTAAGCATGATACAGTCTTGCACAGAGTTTAAATTTTTTTCTTCAGCTGGAATGCGATTGTTTTCTATATGCGCTTGCAATATTATCCTGTTTTATCCTCAAGAAGGACGAAGGAGTAAGGGTAACCGTCCACTGGAACCGTTTTCAACCGATCCGTTCGGCCGTTGGATCGGACGAATCTGCCGGCCGTTAATTCGGCCGAATATGGTCGTCCATTGGCGCCATTTACGTCAGTCTAGTTCTCGAATTTACTACTATATGGGCCACATCATGAGGAACGACTCCAGGTACTTCTTTCTACAGACAATCATCCAAGGAGAAATCGATGAAAAAAAAAGTCCTGGAAGGAGAAGAATATCTTGGCTGCATAACTTTAGAAAGTGGAGGGGAAAAACATCAGCTGAACTCTTCCGCATGGCTGTGGACAAAATTATGCTTGTCATGCTAGTTGCCAACACCCGAAACGGATAGGAACCACAAAAAGAAGATAGCCACCACATTTCTCATAAACAATGATTATGTTAAGATTTTGAAAATTGAATAAACAAATATCCACTAAATTTGTTATTCATCACAATAATTTTACCTTCAGATCCTATTTGTTCAGCAATCTCTGTCCACGGATTCCTATGAACATCACGACGATGTTATTTTTTGTCTCGCATGGACCACAATGGAAGATGCTCTTGAACCAATTTATCAATAATTTATTATCCATTGTCCATACTCACAACTTTATAAAACAGAACAACTTCAAAAAACAAAAACAAACAAGACTGTGAAACAATTTCAATTTAGGAACACTTTGTTGTCTCAGCTCGACTAGTTAGTTCGGCCGGATAGAGCCGGAAATTTGCATTCAATTCGGATCGGCCGGAGAACGGCCGTGCACGGCCGTATGAACCTGTTGCAATGGACGAGCATCTACTCCTTTCTTTGTTGGGGGATCGTTCGGTCGCGTTCGGTAGTTTTCGGCCGATGCTAGTTCGGACGAAAACGGTTCTAGTGGACGGCCCACCTAAGTCAATTTCGTTGGGCAGGGAACTCGATCCGAATCATAGTTTGAAAAATATTGCCATATTGTACAAAATCCTGATGAATTTCCTCATGCTTGTATGGTAAGAGAGAAAATCAGAAAAGATTTTTTGAGAAGAAGGCTTCTCTGATTTTTGTTTTCGTGGCATCTATTCACGGTCAAAATTCAGCAGACTCTTGTGCAACTGAGGCTTATACATCCAAAATAATATCAATCGATATATTCTCACTTTTATCGATTTATAATCAATAAATTCAATTATCCATATAAGAATGTGATCTCCTACCATGAAACAAGAATATTATAGTGGAAGGAGCTGAAGCCCGTATAACTTCAAAATGTGGTCATTTCAAGCATATTTTTTAATAATCTTTGGTAAGTAAGAAATGAGTAATAAGATATTATATTTTTTTGAATAATATAACAACCAATACATCTTTATCACAACTGAATTCCCGTTCCATAAGCTACAATAGAAATTGGGTTACAGGACTGAAGAATCATCCTGTATTTCTCATAATAGAACTGTCATACTTTTTTCTTATCAGTACATAATAAACCATAGACTAAGTACATAGTCTTTGTGATAAACTAAGTTATATCAGTAACTAAGAAATGCGTAATGACATATCATATTCCTTTTGGATAATATAATAACTATGCATTCTTATCACAACAAAATTTAGGCATTAAGGTACATTTATATATTTTAATTATTTATTCATAATTTCTACAAAGTAGCACTGATTAGGCGAGAAAAACTAAGGATACTCCTTGTACTATTTCTCTCCCAAATTTAGATAATAATTAAAAGTCCGAAATAGGGTTATGGTTTCACTTTTCTAAAATTTAGTCTATTCTTACTAAAAAACAACGAAAACTAAGAATTTTAAATTTTGACGGTTGTAAACAGAATAGAAAACAAAAATATCACACTCAAATCACCTCATCGTAAACTGGGTTGAAGTTCGTCTAAAAAGTCACTCTGTACTTCTCACAATATAGAACTATGATAGAACTATCATACTGTTCTCTTATCAGTACATGCATGATGTTATACGAAATTCATGATGAAATTTGAAATTTTCAAATGTTATATTCTTATTACAATTGAATTTCCGCTTCAAGTTAAATTGTTAACTGGGTTAAAAACTCAAAGAAGAAATCTCAAAACTGTGATTACACGATCATCCCTCATCATTCTCAAATGTAAATCCCATATAAGTCTTTCCCCAACTCTTAATACTCCCACTGAAAAGTTTATACAGTTTCTTCAACCCTTATCAACACAACTGCTACCAAACTCGCATGCTCATATTTATGCACAGTCTTAAACAAATATCAACTGTACTAATTAGAGCTCTCAAAGACGGAAGCAGAGTGAACTGCGCAGATCGGGAATGTAATCTTGAATCAAGAACAAGAAGTAGTTAGTCCTAATCTCGCAAACTTGTCGGGAAAGATATTATGGATGACTCCTACTACCCTTGTTGTTTTCGACTCGGTCTTCTCGAATGAATTTGGGGTAATGTGCTGGAGAGTTGAGTTATATTATGGCGTCTACACTTGCTGAATAAACAGCTTGTGACTACCACAACTTGAGAACAATTTCAATAATGGGGAGCTTGTGGTAATTTCGTGGTTTGACCTTGGGCAGTTGGTTGTATTTCGCAACCATTTATGTGTAAATTATCGATTAACTTATTTATTGTTCATCTGTAAGCTTCCTTCAATGTGTTATACAGCTCACAACGTTGGAAAATTCCCTTGAATGTGAAAACTGGAAATTTTGTGAAGTGAATAACTACAAGACTTAACCTAGTTCGGACTAAGTGTAACTTTATCTGAGTTTGGGAGAGGAATATCACAAGGTTACATTAATTTTTCTCTCCCCATTTTTGATGATGTTCTTATTGTGTGAATCAATAAAGAATAATGTGATATACCACTATGAATTACCAGTTGTTCTATGAACAGTAGACCTCACGCAGTTTTTTCATCCACAATTATCTGATGTCACCTGTTCTAGTTGATCCAGTTGAATGAAAATTCACAGTTGAATCATAATTTACTCTTAGAAACTGTTATTTGTTTTCTCCAAAATCAAAAACTCACGTTAATAAACTTAGTTCATGTGATTATCTTTCCATCTGATAAAAATATTTATCAACTATTTTGAAATTATTTTCTTCATTCAAGGAAATTATAATTCCTTCAGCATTATTCAGTTCATTCATTTTCTTTTATTTTTGATCACCTATTAAATTTGTTATTCAAATTTGAGAATATTGATACTGATGGGCACGCATCATGAAAAATATTGAAACCCTACCTCATAGAAATAGATATTGCCAGACATCTGTGTAATGTATGCAATCAGGACTTCCTATATAGGTTATATATAGGAGGTCCTGATGCAATGCATAATCCACTTGTCGGCTGAGTGGTTATGAATATTTCTATAGTCTGATTCATCCTATCTTCAAAGTAGATGATATAATATAGTGATATCAGAGTATGGAGGAATTCCTTTTCTCTTTATATTATCCTTAAAATGCAAAATTTCAAAAAACATTGTGTATACATCGACGCGCAGTTGAAAAAGGAATATTCCTGCCAAAGATTATCGAATTCTATCAACGCGTTTGGCCGTAATCGCGTTACATACAGTCAGACAAAAGAAAATCCGAGTTAAAACATAGACCTCACTAAGTTTGGTCAATTACTGCAATGAAAATATGTATTCAGTTAGTTATCTGTAGATTATCGATTTCAAGACGAACAAATTTTTGTCATAAAATAATATTGAATTGTATATTTATTTGATTTCAGACTGGTTCCCGGGTTGGGGCCGCATCAGTCGACAGCCGAACGACGACGGGATGAGCGATCAGGACTGCGTCGAACTGAGACGTGCCTATCATCACACTGGAGGCCACACGTCAGGCCTCACGTCAGGCCACACAGCAGGTCACGTGTCAACGGCCACGTCACTGCCCGTTCTGGCACAGTCGTTCATGTGGAACGACCGCGACTGTCGGACGCCCAACCACTTCCTCTGTCAAAGGATTACTATTGAAGGTTAGTGTTTGTTGAACGAGCGGAAGCGAGTTCTCACTGAAGGCCAAAGTCGTTGTCCGTCTGTTTGTATGTTCTACAATAACTTTAGAAAAAATTGATCAATCACCTTCAAATTTTGAACACGTATTCTTTGAACATTTTTACAGGTCAAGTCCATTGGGCAACAAAACTGACTCACACCTTCGTCCTTCTTCAGGACATAACAAATAACATTGAAAATGCATAGGAAGAACATCTATCTTTTTTTCTCCAGGGCTACTTTTAATATGAATAAAAATATAAATCTCAGTACCCTTTCAAATTATTTTGTCACTACATTTTTCGTACATGTTGAGCTGCGTTCACACCAAAGTTTGTAACAAAATATTAATAACTTGATCCTTATAGATTTTATTAGATTGCACGGAACTTGACAAACACATAATTATGTTTATCATGTGTACGATAAGTTACGTTCAATCAAATAGAATCTATAAGAATCAAGTTATTAACATTTTGTTAATAACTTTGGTGTAAACGCAGCTCAATGCCATTTCCAAGTCATGTTTTTCAATGGGAAACATTTGATTTGATTCATCAACTAGTCAGCTGAAGAATGCAATTACAACAGTTTTCCCATTAATTTATTCATAAGCTGATATGAGGGTTTTTGGAAGCTATTACACAGATCTTCATGCACGATCAGAGGGACTCTAATTTGATCTTTTGAATTTGGGCTATGTTTCAGTTACTTGTTCATTGATTTGTCTTTTTCAACCTATTCAAATATTTGGCAATTATTTAGCGAGGAATATCGTACGTGACTTGGCCATGAATGGCTCTTGCAGGGCTCGCATGGAATCCCAGTCGAGACGTTGAGCCGGCTCTTTAAACGACCACTCTCCGGACACATGACTTAATAGCTAACCCATTATATTGAGCGAACAATCTCTTTATATCTGTTCATTTTTTTATATTTTTATATCTGGTTATTTATGTTCAACGGATTTCGAAAACGGCTAGCTAACGATGCACACGAAATTTGGAACATAGTAGGTTTATGATTTCAAAATTCGATTACACTAGGTCTCATCCTTGGGAAAACTCGTTGAACGACATTGAAAGACGTCTGCCACTACAAATATTGACCAGAGAACTAAATAGCAGAAGGCAATTCGAAGAATGAAACTGTCCAAAAATAATAATATTCCGGCAGTTGATTAACTATTCTAACTTTCACTATTCTATTGTTTTATTAGAATTTTCCATCTATGATATGATAAATAGAAGAATTTTGTGATACACGTACGGAATAGGAAGGATCCCAAAAAATTACAAATGACACATCATCACGTCTGAACTAACCAACCGATTATCTTGAAATTTCACATGTAGATTCTCAATTTAACAAGGATGGTTATAGGTCTATCTTCAATTCTTCAAGATTTCAGTACGTCAAGTTTTCAATTGGACCCTTGCGGAGTACGCGTTACCTGCTGGTCTTTGATAGATATACACTGTATGTATTTATTCATCTGTCTATTTATTTACTTTTAATCTATTTATTCATTCATCCATTCATTTATTTATGTATTTATTCACTTATCCATTTATTCATTTATCAATCTATTTCATCGACAGTCACGAATCATAATTACAATATAATATGATTGGGGAGGAGACAACAGGCATAGCCCAAAACTGTCTTTTTCTCAAAATTTGATGAATAAATGTTTCGAAAAAAGAATAAGGTTATTATTTCACTTTTAACTTTGAGAATTACATGTTATATTATGAGGATATACTTGATCACAGAGGGGGCATCACTGAATAAGATCTCTACAGTGTTGAGAATTCATTCTGTTTCATACTTTCGAGATGTTCATTTTAGAAATATCTATTCAATTACAGGAGGAGGATCTCTAGACGAAATCGACTGGGAGTGCAACAAGACAGTGATCCTGTCGAACGAGCAGCCGAAAGCAGTGGTGACCAGCCCCCTGTTCCCCCGGTACTACCCCAACAATGTTGACTGCAGCACCACCATCACGTGTCCACCCACGCATCGCATCCTCATCGAGTTCGACGAACTGGTTCTCGAGGCTGAATCACTGTGAGTTTTCAAGTTTAACACCTCGTTAACTTTCTATAATAAATGAATAGAATTTGACGTTGAAAACATCAAAGTCTTATTCTTTCAATTATGGAGAAATACTACAACATCTCATACCATACAATCATATTATTGGAAATATAATTGTTATTGGTAAGGACTTTCGAATATTGCCGCGTCATTTTCCTAGTTTGAAATTTGTAGTTCCGATTGATTTTTATTTTTGGCAGTAATTAACTCCCATATCCCGTTTCCCCTACCTTTTTGTAGCCTCTGCGTCTCTCTTGTAACCAGTCTACACCTCGCTGCTGATGAATGAACATCAACCAGTTCATACCTCCTCCTGGAATGATTAATCCAATAAATAAATAAATAATCATGAACTAATCAATTAAAAATTCTGCATAAAGATTCTGAATTTATCCAGGAAGGATTTAGGCCTATTTTAATGTCTATCAATCCATCAATTTCAATTCGATTATCAAAACAAATGCAAAATTATTATTATGACTATTAATATTTACAATGCGAATGACACTAATGCAATAACATTATAGAAGATAAAATAGTAAGGTAGTCCTTGTGCTATCTCTCTTCCAAATTTATAGGTGACAAAGTCCAAGATAAGGTTAGATTTTCACGTGTACAATTTTTATAATATTCCAGTCCAAAATAAACATGAAAACTGAAAAAATTTGAATTTGGATGACTTGAATTAACAAATTGATCCATTCTAATCAATAACCACTTGGAATTTATTCAATATGTGATTTAAAGTTTTTGTAATGATGAAAGCTCAATCAAATGATATGTTTACCGACTTGATCTATTGATTTTGAAGTAGCGAGCAGGACTTGTGGATAAAAGATTGATTTAGTCTAACTCCAGTCATTTTTCTTCGCTGTTAATTTGATTTAAATAAAGATCATCTACGTAATCTAAACAAAATAATGAATAATTATATTACTATCGTACCAATCATTTTTTATATTATTGTCAATCATTCAATAGGGAGATACTTCCGATTCTCAGCATAGAATTATGATTAAAAACATGTGTTTTTCACAGACCCTTGGGAGTGCGGGTTACACCAGCTCGTATAATGATAAATGATTTATTCATTCATTTTATTCATGTATTAGGTTTGCAATACAACGATCGGAAAATAAAAAAACAGGCTATTTCCCAAAACTCCTTCAGTATCAAAATTTTGTATCAAATTGTCAAAATATTATTCATAGGCTACTAGATTATGTTCATTTCAACTTTTACACCAATTCACAATCTGAAAATGAAAATTAGAATAAAACAAACAATTTTAAATTTGGATAGATCGATAATGAAACTTTCGTAAAAACATAAAACAAACTCTAAATCATAGAGAAACGATAGCATAAGTAGATATCCCATGGTATAGGGCGTTTATGTCGCAACTTTTACTGTTATCCCAAGCCGATAGTTCACGTAGTTCTTTCCCATGCAGCTGTGTGACGCTGGTAGTCTCTCAAATTGTGCCGTTCATACACTCCAACAAAACAGAAAAATTTACAATAATCGACAGTAATCGGCTTGAGATAAAAGTAAAAGTTGCAACATAAATTCCCTTTTTAACATGGGATATCTACTTACGCTATTGTTTCTCTATGCTCTGAATTCACAGAATAAAGAATAAAGGCACTTAAATTTCGAGCTCAAAAATATCCCGTTCACCTACATAACCCATGACTAATAAATAAATAAATAAATAACAGCTGAAATATATGATTTATTATGTTGTCTGATCGTTCCTCTCTGTGAATCTATATAAAAGCGAAATGACACTCACTCACTGACTGACTCACTCACTCGCAGAACTGAAAATCTACCGGACCAAAAACGTTCAAATTTGGTAAGTATGTTCAGTTGGCCATTTAGAGGCGCACTAAGAAATCTTTTGGCAATATTTTAACTCTAAGGTTGGTTTTTATGGGTTTAAAGTTCGTCTTTTAGCATGTATATTCTTCTTATTCCAATCTCTTAATTATAATTGAAAAATGTCCATAGCATATGTTACCATGGAACTATAATCTGGAGAGAGTACCTCTTCGAAACAGTTTTAACTGGTAACTAAATTAATAATTTTGTCAGGTTGGCATAGAGTTGAGTTGACTTTGTTAGGTTGGCACCAAGTTGAAGATTGAAATGCATTTATCGCAGAAAAATTGATTGGGCACTGCTACTTCAATCAGAGCTATTCCTGGGAATATATATATCGCCTGATATGGCGAGCCCGCTGATCTCATTTTTTCACGGGACTAGACGAAAATGGCGAGCGAAGCGAGCCTGTTTATTTACGGGGCTCCATAGGCAAAGCCCCCTGGCTAGACGGATATGGCGAGCGAAGCGAGAAGATACCTTATCTATATAATATATAAAAGCGAAATGGCACTCACTGACTGACTGACTGACTGACTGACTGACTGACTCACTCACTCACTCACTCACTCACTCACTCGCATAACTAAAAATCTACCGGACCAAAAACGTTCAAATTTGGTAGGTATGCTCAGTTGGCCCTTTAGAGGCGCACTAAGAAATCTTTTGGCAATATTTTAACTCTAAGGGTTGTTTTTAAGGGTTTTAAGTTCGTCTTTTAGCATGTATATTCTTCTTCTCCCAATCTCTTAATTATAATTGAAATTCCCATATCATTTATGTTACTATAGAACTATAATCTAGATAGAGTACCTCTTCGAAACAGTTGTTAACTGGCAACTAAATTAATAATTTTGTCAGGTTGGCATTAAGTTGAGTTGACTTTGTTAGGTTGGCACCAAGTTGAATATTTAAATGCAATCATCGCGGAAAAATTGATTGGGCACTGCTACTTCAATCCTGGGAATATTATATTACTAGCCGTCAGGCTCGCTTCGCTCGCCATATCCGTTTAGCCAGACGTTTAGTCTGGACCCCCGACTGGATTGTTCTAACATATGATAAAAATGCTCAAATGAAAAATGCAGGCGAGCGAAGCGAGCCTGCTGATCTCATTTTTGGACGATCCAGTCGGGGGTCCAGGGGGCGGGGCCCCCTGGCTAGACGGATATTGCGAGCGAAGCGAGCCTGATTTCTTATCTGATATAATAGCGAATATATAACAGTTAATTTCTCCAGAAAGTGTTACTTGGCACTCACTATTTCATCCCAACCCATTCATTATGAAAGACGATAGAGAATGATAGATGACAGAGCACAGTGTAGACTATCCATTCACATCTGTCCAACTTGCACGCATTACCTTGATGATATTATGATCACATCTCACATACTGTCTACAAACTTCCATTGTCCCGAGAATAGGTGTGATAGTGTCAAAACTATCAAGAAAGCATTTGCCCATGCGTTAGTAGTTGGTCACCACTGACTTCAGACTACTTAGTATGGTAGTGTTCAAACTACGGCGAATTGTATGCAACCCGCCCGACAATAAACCAATCACAAGAAGAAGAAGTCTAACAAACTGTCCCCAGAAGACAAGAATAGAGTAGGCTATGTCTTCTTCTTTTTCTACTTCTTCTTCTTCTTTTTCTTTTTCTTCTCTTCTTCTCTTCTTCTTCTTCTTCTTTTCTTCTTCTCTTCTTCTTCTTCTTCTTCTTCTTCTTCTTTTCTTCTTCTTCTCTTTTCTTTTCTTCTTTTCTTCTTCTTCTTCTTCTTCTTTTCTTCTTCTTTTCTTCTTCTTCTTTTCTTTCTTCTTCTTCTTCGTCTTCTTCTTCTTCTTCTTCTTCTTCTTCTTCTTCTTCTTCGTCTTCTTCTTCTTCTTCTTCTCTTCTTCTTCTTCTTCTTCTTCTTCTTCTTCTTTTCTTCTTCTTCTTTTCTTCTTCTTCTCTTCTTCTTCTCTCTTCTTCTTCTTCTTCTTCTTCTTCTTCTTCTTCTTCTTCTTCTTCTTCTTCTTCTTCTTCTTCTTCTTCTTCTTCTTCTCTTCTTCTTCTCTTCTATATCATACATAGGACTAGATTATGTTCATTTAAACTTTGAAAACTTTGTAAACCAATTTACAATCTGAAAATAGTAATTAGAATAAAACAAACAATTTTAAATTTGGATAGATCGATAATGAAACTTTCGTAAAAACATGAAACAAACTCTAAATCATAGAGAAACGATAGCATAAGTAGATATCCCATGGTATAGGGCGTTTATGTCGCAACTTTTACTGTTATCCCAAGCCGATAGTTCACGTAGTTCTTCCCCATGCAGCTGTGTGACACTGGTAGTCTCTCAAATTGTGCCGTTCTTACACTCTCATCCAACAAAACAGTAAAAATGTTCAATAATCGAAAGTAATCGGCTTGAGATAACAGTAAAAGTTGCGACATAAATTCCCTATACCAAGAGATATCTACTTACGCTATTGTTTCTCTATGCTCTAGATTCACAAAAAAAAAGAATAAAGGCACTTAAATCTCGAGCTCGAAAATATCACGTTCACCTACATAACAGCTGAAATATATGATTTATTGTGTTGCCTGATCGTTCCTTTCTGTGAATCTATATAAATATATATATATATATATATATATATATATATATATATATATATATATATATATATATATATATATATATATTATATATATTATAATTATATATAAAGCGAAATGGCACTTACTCACTGACTGACTCACTCACTCGCAGAACTAAAAATATACCGGACCAAAAACGTTCAAATTTGGTGAGTATGTACAGTTGGCTTTAAGGGTGGCTTTTAAGGGTTTTGAGTTCGTCTTTTAGCACGTATATTTTTCATATTCCAATCTCTTAATTATAATTGAAAAATGTCCATAGCATATGTTACCATAGAACAATAATCTAGAGAGAGTACCTCTTCGAAACAGTTCTAGCTGGTAAATAAATTGATAATTTTGTCAGGTTGGCAAAAAGTTGAGTTGACTTTGTTAGGTTGGCACCAAGTTGGAGATTGAAATCTCGCGGAAAAATTGATTGGGCACTGCTACTTCGATCAGAGCTATTCCTGGGAATATATATATCAAATGATATGGCGAGCGAAGCGAGCCCGTTGATCACATTTTTTTACGGGTGTCCAGGGGGCGGAGCCCCCTGGCTAGACGGATATGGCGAGCGAAGCGAGCCTGATGGCTAGTCTGATAGAATAGCGAATATATAACAGTTAATTTCTCCAGAAAGTGTTACTTGGCACTATTTCATCTCAACCCCTTCATTATGAAATACGATAGAGGATGATAGATGACAGAGCACAGTGTTGACTATTCATTCACATCTGTCCAACTTGCACGCATTACCTTGATGATATTATGATCACATCTCACATACTGTCTACAAACTTCCATTGTCCCGAGAATAGGTGTGATAGTGTCAAAACTATCAAGAAAGCATTTGCCCATGCGTTAGTAGTTGGGCACTGACTTCAGACTACTTAGTATGGTAGTGTTCAAACTACGGCGAATTGTATGCAACCCGCCCGACAATAAACCAATCACAAGAAGAAGAAGAAGTCTAACAAACTGTCCCCAGAAGACAAGAATAGAGTCTTCTTCTTTTTCTCCTTCTTCATAGTTCTTCTTCTTTTTCTTCTTCTTTTTTTCTTCTTCTTCTTCTTCTTCTTCTTCTTCTTCAGTATTACCATTGAGAAAAGATACCATGAGAGAAAATATCCCATTGTCCTTCATGATACAAATTTCAAGCTAATGTTTTGTCAACCCAAACCAATTACTGTTGATCACTGTCATAGCCACCTCTAATACAAGGCCATGGTCTATGATATTGCAACGCCGCAGGCCTAGAATCTGAACATGATTGGTGGAAGAGATTAAAAAAAATACCAGCTGATCATTTTCATCAATCATGTATTGGATTCTAGGCCTACACTGCGACGTTGCAATATTGTAGACCATGGGCCTGTTTCATAAAAGTTACAAGTCCTGTAATACAGGGGAATCACCATTCCAATTACATGTTCAATATAGCCGATAAAATCAGCTGTTCCTGTATTACAGGACTTCTAAATTTTTATGAAACAGGCCCCAGGGCCTTTTATTGGAGGTGGCTTTTACAGTCTATCATTACTGTTTTGTTGGGGTGGGTGTGTAAGAACGGCACAGTATGAGAAACTACTAGCGTCACATAGCCTACGAAAAAGAACTACTACTAAGACTATCGGCTTGAGTTTAAAGTGGAAATTGGAACATAAAAGTTCTGTTATTTTTATCATAGAATACATCTCCTCATTCTATCTTCCCTCCATGGTATTCCGTTCTAATCATTGTCAAAAATAAATATCATCATAGATGAAAAAGCTAGCGTAAGTAGATTACTGGATAACTGGAATTCTGTGGTGTAATGCAAAACACAAGACATAGGATAATATCTCAACTACTTATCAGAGAAATTCAAGACCTATTTCTCCAAATCAATATTTGAACTCATTCATAAAATATTTGGTGAGAATAATCAATCCAAGAGAAAACTAAGAAGAAGAACATGATGATTCATTCATCCATTGATTATGAATCGATTCCGATTCTTGATCATTATCCCTCATTCAATCGATCAATACAGATCGATCAATAAATCTCAATTTTCCAATTTATTCAGAACTCACAAAAATATAATGTGAAGAAGCAATTTACAACAAAATATTCACGATAACAGTAACAATGATATTAGCACATAAAAATAACAAAATTGCTGAAATGATGTGTGCTGGAAGAAACGGAGAAAATACCTTGCCAACTATGGTTTCTCATGGAATATGCAGGTAAGGTATAACTGAGAGGGAAGGGTCTGTGATGGGGAAGTGAAAGACATGTTCATCCTCAGTTCATTGATAGTTTCAAGATTCAATATTCAATATTCAAGATTCCTTGTTGCCAGAACAAGTTAAAATTGTATGAGCACGTCAAAAAATGAAAACAATAATATAACACTTATGATATAAAATAAAATTATGATATAAAATTAAGCATTAAGATAATAGAAATCGTATAATATATGAAAATATTACAATAACAATTTGTCTTAGAAACAAACTACAATTCATATTAATAATAATTAATAAGTTATTAAGCTCTACCAAAAATAAAATGGTACATGTAGCATCATGAGCATTTATAATATTGAACACTGAAAATACTCATCCACCGAATAGTAGGAACTCTCTATTAATTTATTTTTTAAAATTTGTTTGAATTCATAGATTGGCAGCTCTCTAATTTCTGAAGGAAGATTGTTATAAACTTTGGCTTCTTGAAAAATTTGGCTATCTATTGTCTTGGAGAGTCTTATTTTAGATGAGAATTCATAATCGATGATGATTGATTCTCAATGCTTTTTATATCGATGGAATCGTCGATTCTCATGGGGTGCCATAGGTTGTTGTTCCATCAATTGGACCACCAAGACAGTAAACCTATTTACCGAGACGACATTATTTGTTCTATCGCTCATTGCAAGGTGACAGGGTGACAGAGGACTTTGTCCTCTTCCACAATCCTTCTCCAATGATCCCCCCTAACAAACCTTCCCCCCCTTCACTCCTTATCCTTTCCCCTTCTACAACCCTTCTTCAATGACCCCCCTAACAAACTCTTCCCTTCCTTGCACTCCTCACCCCCCAATTTGATCGATGCCTTTTCTCGTCAGTTGACGTCTTGTCTCGGTCTTTCGGCCTCAATTGATAAATCGGTCACCGCTGATCGGTCAGCCTTGAGTTTTGTCGAGAAAGTTACAAAAAATACCTGGAAATCACAGACCAGCGGATAGATTCTGTCTGCCGGGAGGTAGACCATTAATCATTGGTATTGGATGGCTTGGGAAAATCGGACGACGTCTATTACACACGGATAGACGGGAAATATGTTGGTTACCTTTCCGTTCTTTGGAGACAAAACAGTGATATCCAATAAACAATATTTATTCCATGTTTCGAAATCAAACTTGATTTCGACTTCTCTCATGATTCAATTTGTAGTTGTAAATGTGAAGATTTGAATGTCTACTAAAGAACATTGGATAATCTATTGAATACTTTTCAAACACCCTATTAATTCACTTTATGTAAATATTACATCTCATTTTTAGTACACTGAATAGGATCCTTTCAACATTTGTTTTCCTTTTTTTGTCTTAATTGAGCTCTCAACTCAATGATGCTTATTGAATGAAGCTTATGAATAATTGACAATAGAAAAGGACTTTCTAAAATCTCATTTATTTGAATAAATATTTCACGATAACTATGATAAATTCGATATTTGATAATGTTGACTCCATGTTGTTAAATTCATTCACTTGCCATCCATACAAGATTCATCAAGCATTCAGATTTTGAAACTGAGCTCAGATGAGGAAGCATAAGTGGTCATTAAACCAACTAAATTAATACCTCAACCAGACATTTGATAAATATATGGAATATATATGTTCCATGCTAAAATTATTACAAACTCCATATCAGTATACTATAAAAATGTATAAATATTTTTTTATATTCCATGTTATCCAAAATACCAGCCAACGAATATTCATCATTAACTAATCAAATTTGAAACGGTAGCTTCATCATAGTTGTAGTCGCGTCGGCCATTGTTATTACAACTTTTGCCGACAGATAGCGCATAGCGCTGTCGGCGGTGAACTGTGTGATTACAAGCCAGCTGTTTAATTTTCAATTTTCAGGCTATGTTTTAACACATTTTACTGGTAACGTAAGTTTTTAAAAATTATTTTATTTGCAGTTTTTATAAAAAATGTAGGTGGAGGAAAAATGTTGTGTACATCACGAGTGAAAAATGTTTTTTCTCCCTCAGGAAAATTGTTGCCTTCGGCTTCGCCTCGGGCTTCAAAATTTTCCCTCAGGGAGAAAAAAACAGTACTTTTCGGCTTCGCCTCGGGCATCGAAATTTTCCCTCAGGGAGAAAAAACAGTACTTTTCACTCTAGATACACGAATAACTATTTGTGTTGGAGTTGAACTCAAATTCATACAGTTTAAAAATAAATTCTTTTGACTAATAAAGTATAATTGATCATTTTAAACAATAATGAACCTCCAATATTAGAAGTACCGTCTTCAAATATACCGGTATCAACTATCTTGTATAGAATAATTACAGAGATCTGTCTTGTTATTATCATGCTTATTATTATAAGTGGGAAGTAATTGTTATTAATGATTACGCTGATCAAAATCAGCAACCCTATTTTCTCATATTTTCCTCTACTTCATCACGTCATCATAACGTGGACATTACCATAGTCCAATTAATTCCAACAAAATATTCGTTTTCCTCAGCGTTCTCATACTTACAAATTCACACTATTAGCAGCCCTGTTCTCTTATCTTTCTCCACAACCATTACAACATGGACATCACTATGGCCCAATTGATTCCAACAAAATGTTCGTTTCCCCAGCGCTCTCATAGTTACAAATCTGCAAAGATCCAACTCAATTCGATACATAAAAAAACAGTCATCACTTTTTTCAACCCATCCACCGCACAACAGACAACAGATCTGTAACAAATAACAAAAGCTCCATTATCCGAGGCAGTGATGTGGATGATATCATTGTTCGTTCAAAGTGCAAACACAGCGAACACGATTATTAAATATCTGCAAGCGTAACGCGGGCAGACAGTTTGCAACAGGTGTTATTTCGCAGTTTATTTTGCTCCATACAAAGCCCGGGCATCACTCTAATATGTTGTTCATCGCTTTGAAATATTATTTGAACAAGGAGAGTTTTAGTGAGGTTCACGTTATTATGACAGTGAAGAGAGAGAGAGAAAGATTGAAGAATATTGTTGACGATCCTCTACCTTGTCACTGACTTGTATAGGGGATAGCTGATGGTGGTATTTCTGATGTAATGTGAAGTTTTCATCCTTTTTTGAAATGATAAATTGTATATATTTCATTCGTGAAGAAAGAATAGTTTTCAATGATTGAATAATAAATCTCCATAAAATTGGGATTGAATTATATATCGATTAATAATATCTCTACATTGTTAAAAAACTGATCTGGCAACGTCGTAGAGCTAGAGAAGGATAGCGCTATCTGATTTGTCGATAGAAAGACAAGAGTAGCAATATGTCGATCAAATACTGTTATCATAACATGGACTTCACTACAGTAAGGAACTAGAATTGGGATAATAGATTATTGTTATCCAGTTATTCAGGATTGACTCCGTTTAGTCAGTTACACACACATATCGATTTTTGGACGTACGATTTTTTTCCGTCCTTATGAATTCTTCCAGATTCAACGGAACTTGACAAACATAATCTGTTCAATCTCATCATCATCATCATCATCATCATCATTGTCTTCATGGATGAGGCTTTTCAATGCTGTTCCGGCGTCCATCTCTTCCTCGGTCTACCAATACTTCTCCTGCCTATTGGCTTGTGGAGTAGGGCATTCAATGGGAACCGATCTTGTGACATTCTAAGGACGTGATCTGACCACTTATTTCTATAATTATGTTTTTATCAAACTCAACACTGGTTGGTTGGACATCACATTCTCTTCTTATGTTTCCATTTCGAATCCGATCCTCTCTTGTGCATCCTGTTCAATCTGGAGAGATTTATTAGGAAGGCAAAGAATTGTACGTCCAAAAATCTATGTTCTGAATCCATGTGTGGTTTAACAGTCCTCGATAGACTGCTAAAAACAATAATAAAAAACCACAACTGATAACAAAACTGTAGTAAAACGTTTATTTGAAACTATTTAAAACTACATGAAATAAAGTAATGATGTAATTCAATCTTACTATTAAAAGCCGGAATCCAGAATTATTTAGAGTACTGGATTCCGTGTATGTTGTTTGGATGTCGATTTCACATGCATATATTTACATAAATGTCATACTATTAAAACCACTGATATTTGCACAGATTTTTGACCTGACAAACCGTACCCTACTTATATCAGTGATTTAGTTTTTGTTATCGAGGATAGATTTTTGTGTTTCTGTTAGTCCTAAACTGGATTTTAGATTGTAAAATTTTTTTTCTCTATTTTTTCTGGTTTTATCACTTATGCCTACTTTAAATAACTTTTTCCTGTTCAATGATCCTCCTGTAATGCGGACGTGACCTTGTTATCAAGGTTTTATTTCGTACAATCTATTATTCATTTCTATTATTATATATTCATATTTCAATTAATAATTCGAAATATTTTCCAGTATTTTTGTATTTTACTAAAGTTTCTTTCTTCAAAAAAAAAGTCATTTTTCAAAACATGGATATAGTGTGAACACTGTATATAGTAAATTTTTAATGAATTATTTTATTAATCTCAAAGATTAGTACTATAATTCTATTTTATAAATAAAAATATGTAGCCCTGAGTTCATACATTTTAAGAAGACCTCTAAAAATCTGTTCATCCCTTTCAAATATTATTTTACCGAGGAGAACGAGTGACGATGATGATGATGATGATGATGATGATGATGATGATTCTTTTATAACTCTTTGATAATTCCAGTGAACACAAAGTCAACAACAGAAGTTCGAGTACAGTTCAGTACAGATTGTCGGTACACTTTTTCAGCATCCCACTTTGTCACAGTATTCTGATTACACAGATATCCTTACAGAAGGCATTTGCTGCCAACTTGATTTTCATCGTCTCAGCCACACTTACACTCTGGTTACAACCAAGATTATTTATCTAGTTACTCTTGCTACAACTCATTATTTGATTTTCAATTTTTCGTAATAATAATTATAACCTTACGTTCATTAAAGTATAAACATCAGGAATTAAACACTACAAGAAATAAATTCAACAAAAACATTATTAAATTTTCAATTTTTAACCCTTAATTGCTCAAATCATACATCGTTATTATATGTGTTTCCATTTAATCTTGTTGAATATGATTTAAATTATCTAACAAACATGATGATGATGATGATGATGATGACGATGATGATGATGATGATGATGATGATGATGATGATCACGACGACTTCCAACTCCATCAGTCCTGGTTGTAGGGTAGGGGTGGAGTGGTGTGGGAAAGTGAGTATTGTAATAATTACACCGGCGCTAATTACTAATTCACACACAAACATAACTGGGGGTTGCTGCTCTTGCTCTATTGATCGTTCTCCTTTCCCCCTCCCCTTCAGAGCGGTGGCGTGGAATGGTGGAGGGGTTGAGTGTTAGTTGCTTGCAGCTCCCGAGAGGTGATCCTCTATCAAATACATCCCCCGGATTAAAGCGCATTTCTACATAATGATAACGATCCATCCACTGAATGATATCATCAGTCTTTCATCTGCCGCTGGATGAAGATATCTGAGGGGTAAACCAGCTGTCTGGTGCAGTTTCAGAGTCAAAGTGCATCTCATTAAGGGTGGTTGTAGTGGAAGAGTAAGCAACAGGTTGTTTCATGCGCTGCTTTTTCCATCATCAAACGGCTTTGGACGAACAGGTTGATGCAAATTTGTGTGGCTGGTGGCGAAATGAATAATTTGATCGGAATATGTAAAACTTGATGCATGAGCTGTAGGTATTTATTCTTGTATCGATAAATTTATTACATTGGAAGGGTGGTTGGTTACTGGTGAAGTGAATGCGTTAACAATAAATTCTTTAATTTACCAAAAATAGAGAGCTGAATCGAAGATGTTATTTTTTTGGTTATCCAAATAAATTATTCAAAGAGAATAATTCCGATACTAGAAAAGAAAGGATTCATTGTAATCATGGTCAATAACTGATGCACTGTACTATAGCGAGGTCCACGTTATAATTGAAGATTGATTGATTTTTTCGCTGCCTTTATTGAAAAACTAGGAGAGCGACGTTAGGAGGAGGAGAAGTTGAATTGAATTGAATCGAATCGTTGCCTGCATTAAAAACCTAGGAGGGTGAAGTTAGGGCGCAGCTGGTCCTTTCTTACACTTAGCCCTCCATACAGTTCTGAGTAACAATTAAAACAAACATCATAGAGCCATAAATTAAAGTTAAGGGAAACAATAACTTCAACAAAAAGTAAACAACGATAGAAGATCGTTGTCCTAAAATCCTAAGAAAGATAGAAGACTAGCGTTGTCGATCATCCACCCAGTCACTGGCTTCTATAGAGAATATCTTCTGTCACCAGTATATCTGATATAATATTAGTTGTTCATTCTTGTCTGAAATGATCAATTTTTTCATTCAAGAAATTATTTTTTCAATGACTATAATAATGCATTTTCCATTATAATTGTGATTGAATATTTTCTCAAACCATTTATTTCTAAATTGTTGAAAATCGATCTTGCAACGTTGCGGAGCTGGAAAAGGATATCTGCTTTGCTTGAATAATAGACAAGGATAGCAACACCAATGTTAATCAAATACTGCCTTCTGAACGTGGAACTCATGATACCAATGAGTGTTTTCATTTCAATAAAATATATTGGTTGATATAATATTATGTAGAGATATGTAACCAAACACTTCCATCCCCACTTGAAAAAAAGATATCAATTCTAAAATGCATTATAGATGTTTTAACCTTCCTTATGGAACCAATATAGAATCAATAAAAACCTTGACTCTCTGGAAACCAGCAGTAGACGATCAGGAACTACATAGTGCTCACACTTCTGTTAGTATTCACTCAAGATATTGCTCCAAAAATGGAAAATCTCAAATTGGACAAAGAGTTGAAAAGTTGGAATCATACACTATATTGTTCTACTGTTTTCTCGAAATTATTCATTTATTTATTTTAACACTGTACTGCTCTACTGTTTACTCGAGATTATCCATTTCTTTATGTTGGAAAAACATTCATGCATTCATTCTACTGGAAATATTCAATTTACAGTATGTGTATTGTTGAATTATTGAACGGATAAATAGGTTAAACTTTGTATCAGACATCTTGAATAGGATCCACATGGACAGTTCAGAACTCTACAGAAAATGGCTCCACAGTCAATATCCTTTCAGCGCAGCATCCAATACACAAACTACGAATAAACTGATTCAAATAGAAGCAGCCATTGTCTCCTAAACAAACAAACACAGTTGTGAGTCATCCATGGCGTTGAGCCATGCCACAGGTGCATTCAATAGGCTAATGGAAAATTTCAATGGAGTCCAGTGTCGGTTTGTAGTACGCATGCGCAGAACTGAGTTCTATTCAGGGCTGAGTGCTCACATAGGGCTGATGACAGTGAAGAATGAGCTCTGCAATCCACTCATACACATTCACGTACAAATATACATACACAGGCACATAGTTTGTAATGTATTCACGTGCATTATGCATGCGGCTATAGTGACGTCCGAGTTGTAATGGCATTGGAGAGAGATGGGAGCGTTGCCGATTCTCTGCCTTGACAGTGGCAGCTCTCTATAGAGAACAAATACTAATACTGGTATATCTGATGTGATATCAACTGGTTGACCGAATGAAGTGAGATTCAAATTCAAGTCGACGTTTTGGCATTTCTCTTAATGTTTAAATGTTTATATGTTTATATGTTGCGCATTTACGGCGAAACGCAGTAATAGATTTTCATGAAATTTGACAGGTATGTTCCTTTTTAAATTGCGCGTCGACGTATATACAATATTTTTGGAAATTTTGCATTTCAAGGATAATATAAAAGGAAAAATGAGCCTCCTTCATACGCCAATATTAGAGTAAGAATCAGACTATAGAACTATTCATCATAAATCAGCTGACAAGTGATTACACAGATGTGTGGAGAAGCCAGTCTATTACTGTATTTGTATAAGGTCTATAGTTTCAATCAAAGACCTTGAAGAGGTATGCATCTTTAAGCTGGGCTTACACCAAAGTTATTAACAAAATTTTGATAATTTAATCCTTATATTTATTAGATTGAACGGAAGTTGACAAACACACATCTTCATCATGTGTATGATATGTTATGTTCAATCTAATATATTCTATAAGGATTGTGTTATTAACATTTTGTTAATAACTTTGGTCTAATCGCAGCTTTAAGGTCTTTGGTTTCAATATTTTGTTTTGCATTCATGGTATTATTATGCGTGCCCATTAGTATCAATATTCTCACATTCGAAAAAACTAATTCAATAGGTGATTAAAAATAAACAAATGGACCAAATAATGCTGGAGAAATTATAATATTTACGATTGTAAAGAATTATTTTTCATCAGATAGAAAGATTATCACGGAGCTGGATGAATTATATCATATGGAATACAAATTCAAACGTAAACTGAGTTTGTTAACATTTAAAACAAGTGTCATCAGGTACTTGTGGATGAGTATACTGCGTGAGGTCTACTGTTCACAGAACTACTAGGTTTATTAGATTTCAAACATTCCCTATGACCGACATCAATGTTCACCATGCAACCAATCCTGACGGTTGGTCGTGAATTTCACTATAGCTCTCGCTTACTGAGTACTGATGAGATGATGTACCATCTACTGACATGAATGGCCATTCTCTTGCATGCTAGGCTACTCTCGAAACATAACAAGACTCTAATGACGAGTCGATTGACCGAGCTCTGTTATATGCAGTTCCAGTGTAGCACTCGGTTAGTAAAACAACAACTGTTTATTGATACGAAAATTGTTTGTCCTGATAATTGTCCACAAACTAATGTCGACGACAAGAACGTTTTCGTATATTCAAATCCGATGAATATCCATTCACAGAAAAGCATATATGTACAAGTAGTATTGGAGAAGTGGAATTGAAATTTATTCACAACACTGACATGTTTCACAAATATTTTTACAATGAAATTATTATAAAGAAACAGTATCATGATGAAAAAAATAACTTCAGTAGCTTAACAGTTGTGGTTAAAGTTCTACACTATTGTTATTGTACATAATAATATGAACGAGACAGTCACTTTATTTTGATAACTAAAAAAAAAGAATAAGTCTTTGTCAATTCCACACAAACAGAATTAGAGCAATAGGAAAAATCTGGTGTGGTACACTCACACAACTTTCCTTGCTCATTGAACTATTTAAAATTTTACATCTATTTTCGCTTAAAAACCGTTTCCCTTATTTTGATCAAATATTTCTCTTGTAAAAAAAAACATCCACGGAACAAAGTGCCCTTTTTATAACCCTACCTTAAAATTTCCAATATTGTTCGCTAAATAAACCTAAGCCTCAATATCAAACGAGAATAATTTAGGAGAAAAACATAATGACGATTGACGGCAACATATTTGCAACTACGACTACTGTATATGTGTATATACAATTGTTTTCAGAGTACTTATTCCTTTATGTAAATATTGTGAAATTCGATTTTTTTTTTGAAATTCGTCAAAACAGCTGTTCTACAGATGAAATTTCTTGACTATGACTGTGTTCTTTTTATAAACTGCTCTACCTACCCACGGTATATGGAAGAAGAAAAAGTAAAAACCGTGTTCCTACCTACCTCATGCACGAGAAGGAGGTTACAAAGTTCATTTCTCAAGGATTGGGTGGACCCCCCATTAGTACCCCGGGAAAAAGACTCATGTCAGTTGATAAAGCTAATAAATAACTATACAGGGTATGGATTTGAAAAAAATCGTTAGAGCCGTTTTTGAGAAAATCGTGAAAAACATGGTTTTTTAGTAACTGTCATTTTTCTAAAGAATATTACGGAGCTCCTGCAATTTTCACAGAAATGAGACTCATGCCAGTTGATAGGGCTTATGAATCTAGCTTTTGAAGGGCATAGCTATCTATGGTATAAATTTGAAGAAAATCGTTAGAGCCATTTTCGAGAAAAACGTGAAAAACATGGTTTTTTAGTAATTATCCGCCATTTTTTCCGCCATCTTGAATTGAATTTTATAGAATTTCTTATTGTCGGGTCCTCATGATATAAGGACCTTAAGTTTAAAATTTCAAGTCAATCGTTTAATTAGGAATGGAGTTATCGTGTTCACAGACATACACACATACACACACACACATACACACACACATACACACACACACATACACACACACACACACACACACATACACACACAGACCAATACCCAAAAATCATGTTTTTGGACTCAGGGGACCTTGAAACGTATAGAAAACTTGAAATTGGGGTACCTTAATTTTTTTTGGAAAGCAATACTTTCCTTACCTATGGTAGTAGGGCAAGGAAAGTAAAAAACAAAAGAAATAATAATTTAACCTGAAAAAATAAATGAAATATAATCTACTGAAGTACCTCTATACAGTAAATATATAACATAAAAAGAATAAATAAAAAAATGAATGAGTAAATTAACCTCTGTCACCAGTAAAATTTTCAACGATTGAGTCTAAAACCAGTCAAATTGAGCATCAGTGAAGTGACGATTAAAGGCAAAAGTTAAATTTAGTACAAAATTGTTAAAAATACTACAAGGAAATACTGAAGGAAATTAATTTCTATTCAATAAAACCGATTTACGCGGGAAAAAATGAAGAAAGTCTAAGTAGAATCAAAAACAGTGACAAGCGTCTTGAAAAGATGGGAAAAAAGAGCAACGAGAAATGTATGATAGTCTAAAGAGAGGATTAGTTGGCCTCTAGAATATTCCCTCCTCAATGTCAATCCCACATATTTACTCCTCAATTTCATTCCTGAGCTTTCTGCTACCGCTCGTATTTTCTATGAATTTAGTCGGGATTAAATTTATCAGCCTCTGAGAGACGTAAGAAAATTGTCAAGTGCATTCTATTTTGCTGAAATATGTCTCTAGTAGGGCGTAAATTCAAGTTGGAACCGGTTACACGCCTATTAAATTTATGTTTATTGTTCTTTATGTAAAATATTACGCTTTTTATGTAGAGCTGTCGAACAGTTATCACTTTAAAATCATTGAATAGATCACAGGTGAGATAACGTCTGGGCTTGCCTAGCATAGTTTTAATGATATTTTTTTGAATTATGAATAACTTTTTGAAATGTGTATCCAAAGCCCCACCCCAAGCCCGTATACCATATTGTATAACCGATTGTGCATATGAGAAGTAAATAAGTGATCGTGCTGATTCGATAATTTAACCTCCATGCAACTGCTATTCCCTCTGTAAGAGAAGAACTCCTCTCAATATCATTATTTGTAATCAATGCTTGGATTGAATAGAATGATGATTTATCAATTTTGATGACGTGATGTAGTTGAAACAGTAATGTCCACTCTACATTCTTGACCAAGAAGAACTCAGGGAGCTAGAAGGTGTAAACATAGAGAAAACATAGCATAAGAAGATATCTCATGGTATAGGTCGTTCATTTCCAAATTTTAAACCGATCTTTTGTTAATTCAAGCCGGTTACGGTTGACCACTATCTATTATTACTGATTTGACCGGGTGAGAGTGTTAAGGTGCGTACAGACTTTCGCTCTGCTCCGCAATCGAACGTCACTCGAGCAGATCGATTGATGATCGACCGGGGAGCAAGAGTGGAACGCGAGAAGAGCTAACATCTCCCGTAACGTTCATGATCGGTGCGAGTGCAGAGCGTGGGCGGAGCGATTGCGAAGCGATGGTGGAACGAGGGCGGAGCATGCGCGAAGCGGGTTGGAGGCGCGTATATCTGTACACACCTTAAGAACGGCACATCATGAAAGATTATAGTCGCTTATTATATTAAAGATATAGTCGCCTAGCTCCATGAAAAATAACCACCAGGATTATCAGATTGAGTAAACAGTGAAATTTGGAACAAAAACGACTTATAGGGTGGGAGTATATTTATTTTCTCATGCTGTCTATTCTATATATATTTTTCTCTATTCGGTTCAGTTCCATCTATACAGAAATAAAAATCATCACATCCATATACTAGCAGTTCTGTGAACAGTAGACCTCACGTAGTATTCTCATCCACAAGTACCTGATTGAAAAACTATAAACCTTATGGGAATCTTAGACCAGTTATAGAATAGACACGGCCTTTTGTATATTCATACTGAAAGTCGATGAAGCCAACATCTACTGCCATAACTTATCTCCAAATCGTGACCAAAACTTTTCTGTAGAGTTTGTTTACATTGTTTTCCATAGCAGATTGTGTCTATTCCAGCGGGAGCGCAGCGGGAATTTACCATTTTAATAACTAATAATTTACATCCTTCTGAAATAGACACAATCCGAAAGTTTTCTATCCGATGATGACGTCACGATTTGGCCATATGGCAGTAGATGTTGGCTTCAGAGGCAAGACTTCCCAGCGTGTCTATTCTATAACTGGTCTAAGATGGGAATACAGCAATAGACTGGTTTCTCCACACATCTGTGTAATCACTTGTCAGCTGATTTATGATGAATAATTGATTCTATAGTCTGATTTTTACTCCAATATTGGCGTATGAAGGAGGCTCCTTTTTCCTTTTATATTATCCTTGAAATGCAAAATTTCCAAAAACCTTGTATATACGTCGACGCTCAATTGAAAAAGGAACATACCTGTCAAATTTCATGGGATTCTATTATCGCGTTTTCCCGTAAATGCGCAACATATAAACATTTGAACATTGAGAGAAAATGCCAAACAGTCGACTTGAATCTTAGACCTCACTTCGCTCGGTCAAATAAGAGAGAATAGGACTGTGTAGGTCTATAATATGTTCGTTGTATGTTTGTTTGTGTCATTAATATGTAGTCGATATTCGTGGCTTGAATTCCAACAAAACTTCAATGATTTTTAATACTTATAACATTCAACATTTAACACTTAACATTTAAATGTAACATTTTTAAATATTGAATTTATGCATGAGAACCGTTTATCATGCTGTTCGATGTGTGAGCTTTCACTTTACGAGGGATTGATAAAGCAAGATCAGCCTGGAAGTGTGATGAGTGTATTAACGGTCCTGATAATACTAGTATAGCCGCCAAGTTGAATAAAATATTGGACTCTATTACCGAACTGCGTACTGAGCTTATCAATTTGTTTGAGCCTAAGATTGTTGCACTTAGAACTGACGTCGATTCTTTGAAAAAGTCCAGTGAAGAAACCAAATCAAAATTTGAAAAACTCTCTGCGGATCACGATGAGAAGTGTATCAAGTTGGAAACGGCCATTGCAGAGCTTGAAAAAAGCAATTCCCAGCTACGAGAGGAGGTTAATTTTCTACAGCAGAGGTCGAGGATTGAAAACTTAGAAATTGGGGGTTTACCACGAACTGAAAAGGAAAACATTTATGAAATATTGGGGGCTGTTGCTAAGTTGATCGGGGTCTCATTTAAACAGGAGGACATTGCTATAGCTCATAGAGTGCCAAACGCTAGGGGTGGTAGTAATATCATCGTTAAATTTGTTGCAAGAAGAGTAAAGTTTTCGTGGCTTGAAGCGGCGAAAAAGAAAAAAGATATTAATGCAATCGATCTTGGTTTGGGGCTCCCTGGATCTTCTATATACATCAACGATCATCTGTCTCCTTACAACAAACAGCTTCTTGGAAAGGCTAAGGAATTGAAGAAAAGGGGAAAACTGGAATTTGTTTGGGTCAAGAGTGGAAAAATTTTCGTTAGGAAGGATGCTGCGTCCCCAGCCAAGCAAATAGTGCGAGAGGCTTCTTTGGAAAAGCTTAGTCAAGGATAAAGTTGTTTGAGTGTACTGAAAATGATAAACTGTGAGTAAGAACATTATGAAGTTATTTATTTTTCCTTCCATTAAGACTATGATATGTTGGTTCATTTATTTGTAAATCGGTAGTTTGAACTATAGTTGCTTTGAGTCCTCGAGGGGGAGGTGTTTCTGTTGTCATTATTTTTTCATTGAAATGTTAAGGAATCTTTTTTTATTGGTTTTCGTATATTTGTTTCTTCAACTCTAATTCAGGTTGTTGCTGTTCTAAGTACTTTATTCATAAAATGAGAGTTTTATTTTAGGTATTATTGATTTTGAATATATATTTTATAATTATGCTTATCACGATCCCTTTCTAAAAGATAAAATGTATACATTGCATTTTTTGGTCATTCTCTCATTCCGGTCGTATATTGACAAAAATACTTTTCAACTGAGTTTTATTCTAATAATAAATTAAACACAACACCTTAGTCTGTGTGCTGATTACAGGTGAAAGAAAACTTTAACGCCAATATTCAGTGGTGAATCTTATGATATCATAAATAGACAAGTAGGTCTTATAAATGAATTTATTATAATTAAATAGGCAAATGGATTACGATATCACTAGATAGATGGTGTAACTTATAATTTTTAATTTTATTATTATTGTTCTCAACGTTATCAAAGCAGTATCGTGTTTTTTTATGTGATGTTTCTCCATGCGAATTAGTCATTTTAGGTCCTTCCTAGTAGTTTTGTTCAGTACTACATATAGTGTATTATTTTTTAATTTGAATTTATATTCTTAATCTGTAATTAATTATAGTGAGTTGAATTACTATGATAATCTATGAATGATATGTTAATATATCTAAATTTATTGTGGGTTCCTACACGCTAGTTGAGGAGAATCAATTTCTCTATTTTCTATTTCTTGTTATCTTTTTTATCTTTCATTTTCGTTTTCTTCCCATATATGCTCTTTTCTATCTCTTTTTTTAATTGTGTGTATGCGAGTGTGAATGAAGTTCCAATGAAGCCATGTGAAATCTATACTGATTTTCAATTCCTGATATGCCACCTAGTCATTAATATAAAATTTTGTATATTATATCCTATCAATTATGATGGAGGATGAAAATATATGTGTTCTATTGAGCTCTGTTGATGAAGTTAATGATTCACATATTTCATCAAGTCATAATTTTACGATCCTTCATCAAAACATTCAAGGGATTAGCAGCAATTTTGATAAGTTTGTTACATATATTAACTGCTGGAAAGTGAGGCCAGCGATAATAGCACTGACTGAGGTGTGGTTGGATACAGATGAGCAGGTGTCACAGTATTTTATTGATGGCTATGAATCATGTTCAAGTGTTTCTTCTTTCACGAGAGCCACTGGCTTGGTTGTTTATTATTCCACTGAATTAGTTGGTTTCAACTGCAGTGTGACGGAATGTAGGGTGGAGGGTGCGGATATTCTTTATCTTCATTGCACCTTATCAAACTACAAATTCAATCTCATTGTGCTTTATCGATGGCATGGCTTTGAATGCGATAGATTTCTTACTAGTCTTGATTCTATTTTAAACGTTCCTTCTGCCTGTGACACTGTTATAATAGGTGACGTCAATATCAACATTTTGGGGTCTGGTGATAACAAAGTTGATGATTATTTAGAAATACTTAGCTATTACGGCTTCGAATCAATAATAGATATACCTACCAGAGTGACTGAGACCACATCATCCTGCATTGATCACGTATTTATCAGATCTCGAAATTTTTCTCATTTTGTAAAATGCGCAGTTATTGAGGATTTAATTGGCGATCATAGAGCTGTTTCATTGACAATTCGAGCTAACTTAGAGAATAACTTAAGGAACTCTTGTCAAGATAAATATAAAATAGATTTTGATAAACTGAATAATTTCCTGCTGTCCCATGATTGGGGTGATGTTTTATTCAGTAATGATGTCAACTATAAATTTGATAAATTTCTTGAAGTCTTTGAAAATTACATTGCGTGTTCAAAAGTGAGAGTCGAATCTCAAATAAATTCAACAAATTTAAAGAAGCTTAAACCATGGATAACTGATGGTCTATGTGCAGCAATCCACTCGCGCGATAAATTATTTAAAAAAATGAAAGCTAACCCAGAAAACCTAAGGATAAAAAATAATTTAAAAACTTATTCTAGAAAAATAAAAAATTGGATTAAAATTCAAAAACAAAAGTATTATTCTACATTAGATCAAATGCCCCCTCGGAAAAAATGGCTAGTTCTAAATAAACTGTGTGGAAATCCGAGAAAAACTAGATCTCATGATGAATTGAAAATAGAACACAGGAATGAAATTGTAACGGATCCAAAAACAATAGCAAATCTATTTAATGATTTTTTTGTTAACATTGGCAGAGACGTTTTAGCTACTTCTTATGGTGCAGCTGATAATGAAAATGACTATCATAACACCTTCAAGGAAAGAAACCATCAAGCGTCTATGTTTTTTGAAGCTGTCACCTATGATGAACTGTTAATTTACATAAAACAATTAAAAAATGGTACTTCTTCTGGAGATGATCTTATATCTTCTAGAATTTTGAAGGAGGTTGCTCTGACCATTGTTCCCATTCTAGTTGATATTTTCAATTGCAGTCTATCTACAGGAATATTTCCTTCTGGGATGAAGCTAGCAAGAGTGGTGCCAATCTACAAATCCGGTTCTAGATTTAAGTTGAACAATTATAGACCTATATCTCTGCTGTCTGTCTTCTCAAAGATATTGGAAAAGATAGTGAAAAGAAGACTTCTCAATTTCCTCAACTCATATAACTTTTTCTATAATAAACAGTTTGGCTTTCGTGAACGCATGAATACTGAAATGGCTCTTGAAAGATTCATGTCGGTTGTTTTCTGTGGCTTCAACTTCAGGCCAGCGCGCTGTGTTGCAGGACTGTTTTTGGACATCAGAAAGGCATTTGACACGGTTAACCATTCAATCTTGTTGAATAAATTATCTAAGGCTGGTATCAGGGGCATGGTTCTGGATTGGTTCTCTTCATATTTGAAGGACAGGCAGCAATATGTATCTATTGGGAGAGTGAAGAGTGAGGTTCAGGGAGTGGACTGTGGTGTACCACAGGGTTCCGTCCTTGGACCAATCTTGTTTCTCATCTTTATAAATGATCTCTATTCGTGTGAGTTCAATGGTATGCCTGTGTCCTTTGCAGATGACACTGCCTTGGCATATTGTGGACTGGATGGCCCCAACTTAGAGAGAATGATGCAGGATGATTTGGATAAGCTATTGCTTTGGTTCAGGCACAATAGAATACAGCTCAATCTTACAAAAACAAAATATATATTGTTCACATTAACAACACCATGGACACTGCCTTCTGCACTGAAGTTTCATGGTGCCTGTGATCGGAATGACTGTGACTGTGAGGTCGTTGGTCAGACCAATGCCATTAAATATTTAGGTGTGATTGTTGATGAAAAGCTTAACTGGTCTCAGCATATATCTATCATAAAAAACTATCTGTTACTCGTCCTGCGAAAATTCTATTTCTTGAATAAATTTCTCCCTTTAAATGTTCTTAGGCAGTTATATTTTGCATTTGTTGATCCAAAAATAAGTTATGGTATTAATTGTTGGGGCTCCACCTATATTTGTCACTTGAAGCCATTGATAACGGTGCAGAAATCGATAGTCCGTGTTATAAATAGAAAGGGTAGATATGAACATTCTTTTCCTCTATTTCAGTGCCTTGGATGTTTGCCTCTTAGATATATGTATGTGTTTAAGGTCCTGTATATGTTCTTTGTAATGTCTGGAAACGGTGGTCATACGTTGCTCAGGGATGTTCCCAGCTATCAAACTAGGAGAGTGACAGCTGATTTACTGAGACTTCCCAAATCGTATACCACTTGTTTCCAGAAATCGTTTGTATTTCTTGGCCCCAAGTTTTTTAATAACATCCCAATTGAAATCAAGAGGCTTCAAAATCAACTTGTTTTCAAAAAAAGAATTCTTAGATGGCTCAGAGGTCTTATGCCTGACCATTTAGAATCCTTATTCAATGTTATTTCGTAGTTAAAATGTAATTTTGGTGGCTGGCAATAAGCATTAGTAAGATGAGCTGTTTTTGGAAAGTGTGCAAGGTGTGTGAATGTGAGAGTGAATGGTTGCTAGTCTTTTCTTTCTCTTTTCTTTTTCTTTCTCCTTTTATTCATGCATTTAAAATTAGTTGAAGTGATATTCATTCCTGCTTGCAAACGTGGAGTATTGTATACTTCCAGCAGGTAGTATTTTTTATTCCGATTCACAAATTTACCGTATATCTAATAAAACATACCAGTATTTATTTTATTAATCTTCCATTAATTATTTTTTATCTTACTGAGCTGAGTGTTTTGTTTTTCTTATTGATTCTGAATGTGAATATTGTGAGTTTGAATAAATAAAATTTGAATTTGAATTTGAACAACTATGCCCACTACACCGGATCAACAGCGGTCTATGCCAGTACATTACGCGTATGGTACGCGTATGATACGCGTATGATACGCGTATGATACGCGTATGATGCCCGGTCAGAAGTTGTTGGGAACGCGTCAGTTAGCAAGAGAATGTAGCGGTGAACTGGTTACCAACGCGGTGCATACGCGGTTACAACGGGGTTTGCAGGCGTCACGTGCCATGCAAGGAGCGTTCCGTCACAGACAAAATATACTGGCTGACAAATGTTGACCTGGACGTGCATGGCACGCTCCGTGCTTGGCCGGTGACGGAACGGTCTAATGGGTGCATTACATATCAAATGATGCAAAGAATATTTTTTTGCATGTGTCGGTACGGGCACGGTCATGGTATGATACGTTCTAGTGGGTTCGAACCTTAATGGTGTAACAACCGAAACCACTATCTCAAATTGTTTTAATAGATCAGTGGTTGTCGCAATATTAAGTCAATATCAGCAAATGAGATGTGTGTTTATCGAAAATATCAAGTAATATTAAATTTATCCTAAATGAATGTCTATCACAACACTTGACGGTTCTCTCTCTTCACCATGTTCGGTATCGTTGGACGTGTTTAGTATCGACCAATGACAGTCGAGCTCAACCTTGATTGGTCAAAAAGTAATTCTGGTGACCAATCGTAAGGCTTCACCTACACTATAATAATTATATTTTACTGCTTAATGTTCATGCTTTAAATTCACTGAAGATTGATAATGGTGTAACAATTGAAACTAGTATCTCAAATTGTTTGAATAAATTAGTGATTTACACAATCTAAGCGTTTCAACTTGTCATGCATAACTCTATGAACCCTTCGTATAAGTACTAGTACCATATATTATATTTGAATGAATTATTATTATTGAACGGAAATTCAAATCAAATGCTGTAAATCAATCAGACCATAATATATTCTCAACTCATATTATTCATATGAATTAAAATTAATTGGACTTGAATCTAATGAGAAGTGTATTATCTGAACATTCAGAATCTGCTCTGGATAACTACTATCTTCCAAGTTGACCCAATTACAACGTTCTACATAATTTAATTCCAGAATTAGATTCACAATCATACCACGGCACATTATTTTATCTCTCTCAATTTTCATATTATACCTTAATCCACTTCTACCAGCAAACAATGCAATTCAGCTACAGAAATTCATTCGTATTTTCAATTCCAGTCTCCCAATATGACTTTGGGTTGATATAATTTCATATAATATTATCACAGTCTAAAATGGCAACCATGATTTTGCAGGATAAGTAGTTACATACCATGAACACCGGAGCTCACCGAAATGTAGGTCAACTACCGTACATTCTACTCCAATGGAAGATTCCATGTTATTTACTGAGATTACATTGCTGAATGGACATTATTTCTGTGAATTGCTTCAGACACAAGATCATGAATAGAGTGCTTATAAGAAAAAGGTTTGATCTAGCTGCTGACACAGGAAAGAGAAACATAACTGATATAGGAAACGTAATGTTATTTTTTACTCCGTGCCCCAGTCCAACATAATATTATCTCGCAAATTGCCTGATATTTTATAAGAATCAGGACAAGTTTGAAATTCAATCAATAGTTTCTAAAAAATTATCCAATCTTATCATTGTGAGAAAACATAATCATTGGAATAATTGCTAAGATTTGAAGTTATAAGATTACTTGAATATTCTCAAATCCAGTCATTGTAAAAGATCATAATCATTGAAATAATTGCTAGCACTTGAATAAATTTATAGTTTCCACAACAAGCAGTTCCAAACAAACAAAGGAGCGTGTTTCATAGAAATCTTTTGAATATAATGGACCCGTTCTGTGTTCTGGTTTTGAATCCAGTTCCAGTTCCAAGTTCCTGTCCCACAGTCGAAGCCTGGTAAATTGTTACAGTTCCAACTATCCGAGCTCTCTTTCAAACACCAGTTGCGCTTTGCAGTCTTTCTGCTGCCTCGTCCATGTTTCACATCCATATGTAACAACTTGAGTTCTGTGAATTCTCATTATGGTATTCCTGGTGATGAGTTTTGAATTGAGCAGTTTGCAATTTCGGAAGTATCCACGGTTGCCAATACAAACCTTATTCTGCGTTCAATCTTTTAATATATTTTTAGTTTCTGCAGTTCACTCAGGTTCCCAAATATGTGAAGCTTGTAACCTTTTCAAACATGCTCCCCCCTATTTTGATATCTTCGCGTTTCAATACAACCAATATTGAATGCAATATTGGTTGTATCCAATATTGAATGCTCAGGAGCTGCATTCTACCCGAGCGCGAAGCGCGAGGTGCGCCCCAATTCTACAAGCGGGAAGCGCTTGTTTGATTGAATATTTAATCAAATTCCATCTATTCGAGTAGTTGCATTTAAAAGACAAGCTCCACATCAATGAATCGTCACAATCAATAATAAACACAAAAAGTACAATAGTGCAAGGAGGAGACGTCAAAGAAAAAACACTGCCTTTAGGAGCACCCCCTGGAAGGAATCGATTAATATCAGTTGATTTAAATGAAATTTTTATTTTCTAATAATTCTATGATAAGTAATTTTCTTTCCTCAAGACATCCACACATTCATCCAATGTGTATGGCGCTCTTTTTAACAAAACTGACCTTATCCTTCCGGTCATCATTGAGAAGTTGTAAAAATCTTTAAGATGATGGGGGAGTCTATTTATAATTTTTATTGCGCTATAGTGTGGGCCTTTCTCTAGAAGGGTTGGTCTATGTGCCGGGTAACCGAGGATTGAGTCACCACTCCTCGTATTGTAGGAATGATCAAGTAAAACGGATGAGAATGCTCTCTAATTTTTACCAACGTACGTGATGATCTCCAGAAAGTACATGGCTGGCAAAGTTGATATACTCTCTCTCACAAAATAACGCCTACAGGATGTTCGTGCACTGAGGTTGAAGATTATTCTCAGAGCTCTTTTCTGCCTCCTGAAAATTGCCCCAAGGTGTGTGTCATAGCCACCCCAGAATAACAAACTGTAACGAATGACAGACATGAGATAGCCATGATAGATCGCAAGCAGGGAATTATACCCTACTGCTCCCCTCACACACCTCAGCGAGAACAGAAGATATCCTATGCAAGAGACGCTGCACCTGATCACCCCATTTCAAGTCACCCTGCAGCTCGAACAGTTTGAACTCTAGACTGAAGCTTCCTTACCGAGCGCGAAGCGCGAGGTGTGTCTACATGATACAAGCCTGCAGCACTTGACAAATTGAGTTGAGTGTCGAACTTATTATCTAGGAGAGTCATGATTGAGTGGATTGACCAACCTGCGAGCATCGAGTGGATCATGTGGCGGAGTGCGCCTGAGAATGGCCTGTGTGTGCTTCGGGCTTGGGTTCGCAGCCTGGTCCGGTGGCAGCTGGTGACGTGCATGTCTGAGAGATGTGGCAACACCGCACCAGAGGACACAGCCACAGAGCAGCACCAGCCAGAGGCAACCCCCTCCACCGCCACCCAGGTGGCCCAAGCTTGCCACCATCGCCACGGCACACTGCCAATAGCAGGACACCTGAAATCAACAAAATAGAAGAGAAACATTAATAGAAACATTATAATAACATGAAAACCCTATTTATTTGAAACATTCCAAAACTTTAAAACATTTTAACAACTAGTTTCGACTTACTTTGACCATTTTCAAGTTTAAAAGAAACATTGTATCGATTCAATCAAACAATTGCAAAAAAGAGAACATCAAATTTTGGAAACAGTACGATTATCGAAACAAAATTATCTTGCATTCGAAATTGTAGGTTCGAGCTTGAGGTGTAAATAGATTTCTGTTTTAATTATGTATAATATTATGTTTTTCACAGTTGCCTAACTGTTGAAACTGGGAATTCTGTAAAAAGGAGATTTGTAGGGTAACGTCTGGGTCGACCAAGTGCTGCTTTGATTAAGTGTTTTTGAATTAAGGAGATTTTGTTAAAATGTACGTCCAATGCCCCACCCCATACCCTAATGCCATACTGTAATACTGACTGGGCGTGAGCAAAGTAAATTAATAGTAATATATTTAAATCACCTAACCCGTTTAACCTGTAAAATTTATGTATAATATGTTTCATCTTTTTACATATATTATCAATGTGAGCGTTCCATTTGAGTTGTGAATCTAACATGACTCCCAGATATTTTGTCTCCCTCACTCTTATCAATGCCTGACATACACAGTTTTCATCCCTCTCCTGCAACCCTTCCAACTCTACATAATGATTATAATATGTACAGGAGTCTGAGTGAGTTTTTACACCATCTTGAAATAGCTCTGTAGGGATAGACCTTTCTGATGGAGAGAAAAGCATGTACACACTTTTTTTATGTTAAGTGTCAGCGTGTGGTGATCCAGCCAAGATTTAACCCTAGCCAGACCAGCCTCGGCTAAACACTTAACCTCCCGCCAATTTGACCCAGTAAAAATTAAGGCCGTGTCATCTGCAAAGGAGATGGAATGGCATCCATTGATGTCAATTTTCAATAGATCATTGATATATACCAAAAATAATAACGGGGAGAGCACTGTACCCTGTGGAAGACCGTAGTCGGTCAATGTCAGTTTACTGGAGTCAAGGATTTGTATTCTTCCATGCAGGTAACTTTTAAATAAATTTAACACCGTTCCCCGGATACCTATTCTCTCTAGCTTACGTAGAAGGACTTTATGAGGAATGGTATCATAGGCCTTTGCCAGGTCCAAGAACACAGCCATAGTTTTTCTACTGTTTTTAAAGTTTTCCGTTACAATTCTAACCAACTCAGTCATTGCATCTTCGGTGGATTAACCCTCCTGAAACCCGAATTGATTTACAGCAATAAATTTGTACTTTTCAAGATATTCGACCATTCGTTTTTTTATTATCTTTTCAAATATTTTAGACAGGTTGCTTATAAGGCTGATAGGACGGTAGTTCTCGGGAGCTTTTTTGTCACCTGATTTATGGAGAGGAATTATTTTAGCTATTTTAAAATGTGAAGGAAAATGGCCTAACTCGAAACATTTATTAAATAAAATTGACAATGGTTTGGCTATGAACTCTGCTGTATTTTTCAAACATATGTTGCCTACTCCATCCACTCCCGGAGAGGAGCTACTTTTAAGCTTTTAATCATTATTAGTACCTCTTCATAACTTGTTGGATGCATAAAGAATGATTTTGGAGTGTCAGCCGCTGCACAAGGTGGATACTGTAAGTTAACTGGATTTCGTGTGGACCTGTTGAGGATTTTCTCTGCATGGTTTCTTCCTACTTCTGAAAAATATTTATTCATAATGTCTGGGTCGATTTCGGGTGGTTTATGTGTACGTTGTATGTCTAAAATTTCCTGTATGCAGTTCCAAGTTTTCTTACTATCACCTTTGTAATTTGATATTTTAGTCCTGTAATAATCAAATTTTGTTTTTTTAATAAGTTTATTCAAAATATTTCTGTAAGTCTTATACCTATTTTGTAGCTCCATATTAAACGGTTGACTGTTCATTTTTTTGTGCATTTTGTCACGTTCTCTGATTGATTTTATCAGCCCTGGAGTTATCCATTTTTTTAGTGGTCTATTTCTATTTTTAATTTTTATCTGTTCAGTGGTTAGTTCTATGTAGAATATTAATTTGTCATAGAAATTACTAATTTTTTCATCTAAATTTAAATTTTCATCATACAAGTTAGTTTCATTTTGCCAATTCTCTTGTTTTAAATAGTCAATCAATTTTGTATAATTAATTTTTTAGTAAATATCTCTCTAATTTCTTTTGTATTTGTGATAGATTTTGTTATGTGAAAAGTTGTACAGAAATGATCAGTGATGTATGTTTTTTGTATGGAGCTAAGAACATGACTTTCCTTAAAATTCACATTTTTCCAGAAAATATGATCAATACATGATTTTGTATTACATGAAATGCGAGTAGGTTTATTAACAAGAGATCTCAGACCATACATTTGTAATAGGCTACTATATTCATTTGATAAATTATTATTCCGCAGAATGTCAATGTTCAGATCTCCGATCATGATTATATTTTCATTTTTTTGAACATTAGACATACTTGTGTCCAACTCATTCAGAAATGCTTCAATATTAGAAGAAGGAGATCTGTAGACTTCAATAAGAGTAAAAGGACAGCTGAAAGCTTCCAATCTAATCATGATTATATCTGCTTCCGAATTTTCACAGTCAAGATAATGTACATCAATCCATTCCTTCACAAAAATGCACAAACCGTTACTTTTATTTAGTTGGCCTGGCTTATCTATAACTGTATATCCATCTATGCTATAGTCAAAAATATTATCTTCAGTCATCCAAGTTTCAGTTAGAACTATTACATCGTATTTTATTTTACAGTTTTGAAGAGTATAAACAAATTCATCAAAGTTTTTTCTTAAGCTACGTATATTCATGTGTATAATATTAAAAGAGACAACATTATCTATTACTTCATCTAAATGAGAGTTAGGATCAAAATTTAAAATATCATCGCTCTCAATCGTATCGAAACATTCCAAATCAATCACCCCATCAAAGCCATATTCATCAGTAACGTTAATGAAATAAGGAAAGTTAAAGTTATAATACAATAACAGAAATGAGATTAAAAAAAAAGAAGAGGAAAAGAGTTAAATTTGAAAAAAAAAACAAAACTTTTAATCATTTCCTTATTATTTCTCAAAGACTGTATTATTTTCTCATAATTATGTATATCAGTCTAATAAAAAACAATTACAGAATAATTATATACACCCCACTGATGATGATGCCAAGTGCATCGAAACTAGTTTGTACTCAAAAAAAACTCTGTGCAATTGACAACATCTTTTTATTCCACCTTAATATCGTGAGATGGTATAGTTGAGAACTATACTATGGATTTTGTCTATGAATATCGCAACTCTTTGGAGAACTCTATGAATATCGATATCCATGATAACAATATCAGTAATATCTTTTCTCCGATTATAGCTTCCTTCCAAAATGTTACAAACGGTATCAATAAAAGTGTGTACAGATTCACGCGCCGCGAACATGAGCCACTTGTAATCAGCTGATGCCAAGCTTTTTATATCTGTATCTTACCGTTTACAGATATAGTCTGTATTTTTACAGAAACGGTAAGATACAGATATAGTCAGCTGATTAAAAGTGAATTGCTCATGTTCGCGGCGCGTATATCTGTACGCACCTTAACACTATAATAGGTTACATTATCAGGTAAAGTGTTATTCTCCTCAGGTAATTCATCCCAACTCTTCTATGATTATTCACAGCTATACAAGATGCGATCTGTCACATTTCGAAGATGTGAAACACAAGAAGTTAGTTCCAATATCGATATCTATGATTACAAAATTAGTAATATCTCACTCTTCTATACTATTTACATCCCAGTGATACAAGTGAAATCGTGAGATGGTGTACTTGAGAACTACCTATATGTATATCGTACATCTTTGAGGAACTCTATGAATATCGATATCTATGATTACAATATCATTAATATCTTATTCTTCTGGACTATTTTCATCCCAGTGATACGAGTATCGTGAGATGGTGTAGTTGAGAGCTATATCATCGATATCGTCTATGAATATCGTACCTGTTTGGGAAACTCTATGACTCTCCATATTCCTGATTACAATATCAGTAATGTATAATCCTACTTCTTCCACTGGGGCTGTTCAATACCAGTAAGGATCGTTAGATATTGAACTAGGAAACTCTTGTGGAAATACGAGTTAGTCAGTTACAGTACATACACATCGATAAATATCGTACGATATTTAGCGGTTTTTATGAATTCTAGCAGATTAAACGGAGCTTGGCAAACATTATCTGTTCAATCCAAAAGAGCCAGTTACACACACATCGATTGGTTATACGTCTTGGTTGTACATCTAGTTGTACATCCTGGTCTGGTACATTGGTTGTACATTTTGGTTGTACGATTATTTGCCATCATTATGATTTTTATCAGGTTGAACGGAGCTTGACAAGCGTCATCTGTTTAATCCAATCAAATTATTTATAAGGACGGAAAAAACGTAAGTCCAATAATCGATGTGTGTGTGTGTGTGTGTCACTAGCTTTCAAGGACGGCAAACAATCGATCTTGTATAGCTAGCCTACCAGGGAAGCAAAACAATCTGTACCAAGGAAGCAATCTACACGCGACCAACCCCATTCCGAACAACAGAAAAGTATCTGCTGCCATTTAGAAAGCAGCTGAACGTTTCATATTGTTTTTATCTGTTTCAGATGTGGATACGACGTGTTGGAACTTTGGGAAGGCGGCAAAGAAAAGCCATCGAAGCGGTTATGTGGTGATTGGACGGATCGCTTAAAGCTACTACGTCACAAGACATCAGACTCCAATCTCAGACTTCGATTTCACTCAGACTATTCGCATAATTTCGGCGGATACAAGGCTAGAGTCTCCATGGAGCATGGTGAGTAGAGTCGTATTTTGAAACAAGTGATGATATGTTGCTGTCGTTAAGTTTTGTATATATTGATGATGTTATTGATCAAGTGATGATAGAGTAAGGATCACTTTCTCCAAAAAAATTTAACTCAAATTCCAGCTAAAACTATAACCTTACTCAACTGAAACACATTATTATGATTGCAACCATACATTCAATGAACGGGTTCAATGGTTGAACCAGCTTTGGAGAAAGCTGCCCTTATTCAAACAAGTTTATGTGAGTGTATGTGTAGGTTGTTGATTTCAAAACTCGCGATAATATATGATGGTTTGGTTTTGTCAATTAATGTTATTGTAGTGTACTTGAACTCATTCGATCTCATATTATTGTTCGAGAAAGTATATTTTTAGGTTTCAGATGTAATTTAGGTTTGTCAATTGATGATTTGTTCATTCAAACAATTGTAATAGAAGATGATTCAATTTGACCATGGAAAGAAGATAATATCATAAGCTATATTTTCTCTCTATGGTTTGGCTCTGTCATTTGATCGCAGTTATAACTTACGATTCATCATACGTTTGTGCAACCAGGCATATGACTCAAAACTTCACACAGAGACTTTGGAAATGTGTTATCGCGACCTTATTGCAGAATTCAGTGAGGATTTGCTGAATTTTTCTCCATTCTCTGAAACTGCTGAAAATTTCTTCACTTTATGACAGTCATTAAAACCCAAATTTTTTCTCCTAGCATTGGAATTGATCTTCCAATTTTACTCCATAGAGAATTAATGTTTAATAGTTAGGCTGGGCGTACACCGGTTAGTCAATACAAGACTAGTCACGTTTAGTCACAATACTTTACATGGTTGGTTATGAAGACATGTCCATTGTCCAATTGCAATGACTAATCAGTGTGAGTTGCGTGACAAGCTGCTATGTGAAGTATTGTGACTAACCTTGTCTGATCATGTCAGTCGGAAGACTTTATCACTACATAAATAACAAAGACTTAACTCAATTCAATAAAGGAATGGGTGAAAATAAATTATTACTTTAAAATTCCCAATTGATAAACAAAATATATTTTTCAAATTTTCTTAGATATGTTTGATGTTATTAATATGTTTATTGAAGTATGCAAATTTCCACTAATCTGTTTTGAAATTCTAGTGCTATTTGAAATATTTGATGTATCTTGGTTATACTATATGATTAACTATAAATCACATTAAGTATATTATGATTTTTTATTCGTCTATCTGTATTGTACTGGTCTGGATTATATTATAAAGAGCTGTTTTAATTCTAAAATATTGTTAAATTATAGGTAAGTAATGTTTTGAACTCGTGGCTAGAGCACAATATTCATTTTTCTAGCCACCCCAATTATTTGAAAACAAATTATTTATTTTCTTGTAAAACTGTTGTTAATTGGTGAATATAATTTAATTTGTCTTGTCTTGACTAACTGGTGTGCACCTAGCCTAAGGATATCATTATTTAATTCCTCATTTCAACGATATCATAGTAGAATTCAATGAGCATCAGGTTTCCCAAATCTTCTCATAACTAGCTATTTCCAAAATATCACAGCGATATAAACCGAATGCGTATTCTAAAGCCATACAAATCACATGTCTCCTCGCAAACTACGCATTTATTGTTGCTGTAAGGCATTTACGATGATATATTACAGCATACGAGTAGAAGGGATGAGAAGTCACAGAATGCAATTTGGGCGGCATGTGGAGCTAAGTATAGCCCAACAAGCATCTAAGTATAGCTAAGTATAGCTAAGTATAGCTAAGTATAGCTAAGTATAGCTGCATGTGGAGCTAAGTAGAGATCATTGGCTGTTATTGGGTGAGAAAATGCCGCACAGTTGCCAGCTCAAGTGGAGAGATCTTGAGTGTTATTGGCTTCTGAAGAAAATAATAACGATACACTGCTCAGTTCTGTATCAGGGTTGAAGTGCTTTCTCAAGCCGGGAAAGTGGTAAGGCTTTGTTAAGAGATGAAACTCTGTCTCCACTTCATGTGCTCAAGCTATCAGTGCACTTTTCCTGCTCTTTACTTCTCATTCACTTCTTCTTCCCTTCTTATTCCTCTGCTCGCACCCTCTTATTCCCTCCAGTATCATAATAGTTATCAGAGCACGTTGAAAGATTAGTAGTTCCTGCTCCGAGTTTTCCTGCTCTTTCCCTCTTATTTTCAAAATCTTCTAATTTTCACAATCTTCCTCTCCTATTATCTTGTTTTTTTCCCTCTCATTCCCCTGTTCTTCCCTTTTATTTCCCTTTACATCATGAAAGTTAGAGTTACCTATCACGTTGAAAGGTTAAGAGTTTTCGAGTATTCCCGCTCTTTCCCTCTTATTTCCCAAATCATGCCCTCTTATTTTCTCAATCCTCCTTTCTTATTATCTTGTCCTTTCCCTCTCATTCCCCATTATTTCCTTTTTTATCATGAAAATTATAAGAGTTACCTATCACGTTGTGAGTTTCCGTTAAGAGTTTAAGAGGTTAAGAGTTTCCGAGTGTTCTCGCTCTTTCCCTCTCATTTTCCGAATCTTTTCTCCTTATTTTCCCAATCATCCTCTCTCCTTCTTCTGTTCTTCCCCTGTCATTCCCCTGTTCTTCCTCTATTATTTCCCTTTATATCATGAGAGTTATCAGAGCACGTTGAAAGGTTAAGAGATAACGAGTGTTTCTGCTCTTCCCTTCTTATTTTCTCGAAACTCCCTCTTATTTTCCCGCTCTCCCCCTCTCATTCCCCTGCTCTTTCCCAACATTCCCCCCTGCATCCTGATAGTCATCAGAACACGTTGGAAGATCACGAGTTCTGAAGTGTAAGTACGTTTCCGTGTCTCGTTCATCAACTTCGAAAAATTGAAAACCTGACGTAGTCTGTCTATGCTGTTGATAAAGCTCTTATCGAATCATATTTGTTTTGTCACGTTGACCCTTTCACAAGCTGCGTACAGACTTATGCGCCATGAACACGCATATTTCGCCTTTTATCAGCTGATGCTGTGCTTATTATATAAGTATTTTAATGTATCTGTACAAATACATATATAATGAGTTGAACATCAGCTGTTGATAAGCGAAATGCGCGTGTTATTGGCGCATAGGTGTGTCGCATCTTTGGAAATCTCATGGATTGGAGCATATTCATAGAATCTATCCGATATCGAGAAGTTCAATCAAGCTGAGTTTACACCGGAATGAATAGCACGAGTTATTGGCAAAAGGTTATCAACTTGACTGAATCGTCAAAAATTTCTCTTAACAAAAGTTAATAAGAGAAGTTCGTGTTCTTGAGGCTGTGCAAAGGCTAAAAATAAACTTTCTACTTGTGATATGTTTTGAAGTTTTTCGATTTGTATATCATCAAGCTATCAAAATGAAAAAGTTTTCTCAAGAATTTTTTTTCCGATCATTACTTTTTGAGATATGAGCTCCTGAAGTTTGAATTTTGGGGAAGAACATTTCAAATTCGATAATAGATAAATTAATGAGATTTAGAGGATGAATTCTTCATGTTATTGTTAATCTATTAAAACAAAAATTTTCTGAAAATATAAATTTTTGAAAAAGTTATTCAATTTAACAAAAATAACTCAACTAAAAGTTATTTTTAGTAAATTGAATAACTATCTTAAAAATTTATATTTTTAGAAAATTTTTGTTTACGAGATCAACAATACCAATCCTCTAAATCTCATGGATTTATCTCTTACCGAATTTGAAATGTTCTGTCCCAAAAATTCAAACTTTAGGCGCTCATATCTCAAAAAGTAATGATCGGAAAAAAATGTTTACCTGAGAAAACTTCTTAATTTTGATAGCTTGATGAAATACAAATCGAAAAACTTTGAAATATATCACGAGTAGAGAGTTTATTTTTTGCCTTTGCACAGCCTCAACAGAGAATTCCTTGTTATTAACAGGGTTGATGACAAAAGGTTTAGAGTTATTAACTTCTGTTGATAACAAAAATAGCAGCCAAAAGAAAATGTTATTAACATATATTATGTTAATGAATTCTTCAATTTTTTTTCCATCACGAACTGCTTATTATTAGATTACTTTTTGCCATTAAAAAGAACGACCAGTAGTCAGATCTCTTACAATAAATGAATTGATCATTTGAATGAATAATTCATTTATTGTAAAAAATCTGACTACTAGTAGTTTTTTTCAATAGCAAAGAGAAATTTATGTCGATGGCCTCTGTTATTAACATCATTCAAGAACAAAAATGTAAAAACTTTTGTTATTGAAACCGGTGTAATCGCACCTTCAGTGTTACATGTTAATTAAAGTAGCCTTACATTGTTCTTGGAAAAAGTATGGTGCGATATTCTTCAGTAATGAATAATATCTCCAGTGAAGGAAAAATCTTGGAAAAGTAATAGTGAAAATTCCATCAATCTAGACAATAACGAGTTCCTCTAGTAATGGTAGAAGTATGTTGTAATATTCTCCAGCAACGAATTCCTCTAGTTATAGGGAAAGTATTATATAGAACTATTTATTTATGACTGATGTTGAAAAAGTACGGTGTGATTTCCCTCAGTGATGATGTCATTTCCATGAACTTCTGATGGAAACAGAACATATATCAAAATCTATTCTCTTGGATAAATATGAGCGAATACTTCAAATTGAAATATTCTAATTCATTTCATTGAGCCGAAAACGATAAACCTGCGTTCATACTACTTCAACGCTACTTCATACGCTTCTTCAACTGGAGTACCCTACTATTGTTATTTTGAAAACGTATGATGAAATATTCTCCATTAATGATGCAACTCCCATGAACTATCCTTATTGAATAGGATTCATAGAATCCATCCGCTCTTCTTGAAACTGGAATATTCAGCTGTAATATCGCATTCTCTCATGCAACTTATCATTTTTTTATGATTCTCATCATCCAGTGGGTAGTAAATGTTCCAATACTAGAATTCTTCCTTTAAAGCGGTGAGGCCCATAGACACGATTATGACTAATAAGGGAAGGAGAGCTTGCAGCTATCTCGATAGATGTGGTTGTTGATTTGTCCAACTGAATTGTGGTCCAAACCATTTTTAAATGTCAATTTTGAAATCTATTATTCAATCATTGAAGAATTATAATTGGATTGCCTTGATGAATCAGATATGATTGATTATTTTGAACAAAAATCTCCTCCTTAGAAACAAGAATTATGCTACAATCTTTTCCGACTCATATCTAGCCAATTACTCAAATAAACATAAAAATTCCTATTATTGCCAGCACTCGCGTAGTCTGCCAACATCTCTTTCGCCTACAGGCTGATAATTATATACTTTTAATGGTATTCTCTCAGCTGACATTCTTTGTGTATGCTCCCTCCATTGATGCCGATTCTCCGTAGCTCTTTCTTTCATGCTGCAGATATATAATTCTTTCCTAATATCTTCATTCCTGAAATGATCTCTTCTGTCACACCCCTTGGTTCTTCGAAGAAATCTCATTTCGGCTGCCTGCACTCTACCCTCAATCGGCTCTGTTGTCACCCAAGATTCAATTCCGTAGAGGAGGACTGGAGCGGCCATATAAGACTTCATGAAATTGTCTGGTCTAGCTTTTTTACCCAAAGTCCTGCTGAACAAAAATGAACAGCTAATACTACACCAGATATACCTGTATCAGTTATCCACTATAGAAGGCAAAATTAAGAAAGAGAATCGGCAATGCTGTCTATTTCATTGTATAACACTATAATCATAATACAATTATGACATTGGAGGAAAAACTAGGCTGAGCCTGTACTATTTCCCTCCAAAAATTTCGATAAAATGTTAATGTTGTCCAAAAGTGAAGGTAATGTAATCACACACTGCTTCGTCACTTGATTTTCGGTCCAGGAATAATGATTTGATAATTTTGAAGGTTGAATTTATACTCCAAATGAATCAGAGAATACATCAAAATAAATAAAAAACTCAAGAAATATTTCACTTATTCGGAAAATTGGAATAGTTTTGAATTATATTTGAACTGTTCTCCTATCTTTATCCACTGCCATCACAATATGGACGTGAGAGGTGATTCTATATTATTAATCCAGACACTCATACATTTTCATCGGATAGGTCTTTTCAAATTTTCCTCTTTTTCTCTACTTGAAGGATGTACAGCAATTCAAATTAGCAAACCTCCCATTGTTTCCTTGGAAATTAGACCATTTATCAAACCAAGTTTCCTGTGATATTGTAAACCAAGAACGATGCAGCCGTCTTTTGTATAATAATTCTTTTGCGTGTATAGCTGAGCTTAGACCTTTTCTTCACGGCAACACAAAAAGCTATCGTTCACAATGGCAAGAATTTGAACATGCTTTCTCAAGCAATACGCCGACTTCTCTGCTCCGCTGAGAAGTATAACACTGAGTGCATATTCTTTTCATAAACCCCCATCCCCCCTATGTGCACCCCCGCACCAACATCCCCCTGAGTGACTGCCTTAGTAAGCTCTTGTATTCTATTGCCTTTCGGAGTCGCGCTTGCCTCTCTCAACATTTTCCGCCCTCATGACAATATTCACCCTCAAACCATTGCAATACACCTCGTTTCCTCTTTCACGTGAAAACATGGAGCGTAGGTTCACGCTCCAATATGATACAGGCTTTTTTAATTTCGTGAATAAGTGTATAAACCCACTTTCTCGTCATTAGAAGGATATACAGAGATGGGAAAATAACTGATTCGATTTTCTTTCATTCGATTTATCCTCCAACATGAAAATTATTATTCATAATTCGAAATTCATTTTCAATGAACATAATTTTCAGTACAACTCATCATTGTTACTATGCATCTTGTCATGTTGCAATCATTGAAAAAGCTCTTGATTCTGGCATAACATCTCAATTCCAACTGGATTGCGTCATTTTAATTCGATATTTTCATCATCATGAAATGCATTCATGAATAATCTATATCAATCGAAAACGAACATCATACCAGCAATACTCTAAATATTAATATTGTGGATAAAATGAAGCATAAGCTATTTCTCCTCTAAGTATGCTGATATTGAGAATCGAGTTTCTTCTGAATAACATTTATAGAATCCACAATACATAATAGAGATGAACTATTTTTCTTGTATTTGATTTGTTGGATGTGTTTTCAAACTGATAAACTTGTCAGCTATTTTCCTTCTTTTGTCAGTTATATTTTTCAAATCACTGAAGCCTTGTGTTCACAAGGCTTATTCAAGGCGACAGACACAATCATTCAATTAAATAAAAATTGTTAGCGTAGTTAGGACATTTTACAATTCAAACACCATTCAACTGTGAATTATACTCTGGACAAATTAACTTCAGACTTGGAGGAATATGCGGCGCAGAGAAATGGAGAAAGATCAGCCAATTACAGTGATGAATAGAGCCATAGGAGGGATCGCAGTTGTCTATTTGTCGATTAGAGTCAGTCGACAGAAGGATTCCAGACAGGAAACTCTGTGAGTTCAACATGAGCGCTTGAATACTCACAAGAAATTGAAGGGATGTTGGCCGGTTAGAACGGCAACTTCGCAGCTGTTTTATCCCTACCTCTGTATGACTTCTCTGCTGCCCATGTGCCTCCCAAGTCACAAGTTATTTTGTACAGATTATGAAAATTCTCCTGCTTTCGTCGACGTCATGCGAATCGCTGTGTTGTCCAAGAGGCTCAAATGATCGAAGTATCATAAACTTCTCCATTATCATAAATCAGGATGGTTATTGGAGTCTCAGAACCTATAGATTGGTCCAAACATGGTAGAATCTTTTCTTAATTTTAGTTCAATTTTTGATTACAACCATTCTGATACAAGTTAACCCACAGTAGACTTTTAACGATTCACTGAGGGCATGCTCCAAGAATAATAGCTCACCACTCTCAACTAACAAAAAGCGCCCACATTATGCTAATTTTTGCTGTAATTGAGCCTCAATTTGAATTTGAATTCGGTAATAGCTTCAAAATGGGCGATTCGCTAGATAGAAAATGCCAGTAAATTGCCATTCTAATTCCTTGCTGAATAGAGAGTCCTTGTAATAGACACATTCTCATGCATTGGCAAGCTAGTTTCATTTGATCGTTCACGTTTATGGCTCTCCAAAGACACTTACTCGCAAAAAGAATGAGTAGCCGAACTACATAAAGAAGGAGAAAGGGAATGAGTAGCTGAACTACATAAAGAAGGAGAAAGAGAATGAGTAGCCGAAGTACGTGAAGAAGGAGAAAGAGAATGGGATGTGAAAGGAGAAGAAGAAGGTTTAAGCTACGCTACGTGTCTTGAATTTCCCAGTTTTATCATCACATCAACTATTCTCATACAATGCGCTATAAGTAAGCATAACTTATAACTTACGTAAATTTCCTCATTTTCTGATAAGATAATAGCTTTCACATAATAAAATCATGACATAAACTACCAGGATGAGTTGGAGAATTGTATTATGTGGGTTGACTCCTCAATTTATTAATGAATTTTCAAGTGTAATAATAATTTGTTTCATCTTTCTGATCAACCGAGATACAACATTTTTAGTATAATGTTTATTTGGACTGTAAATTTCTGTGATCTTTATAAAAGTGTTTTCATAACCTCATTTGGACTATTTTTATCAAAATTAGGGAGAGGAACAGTTTTGGAATTCTCCTGTTGATTCTCTCCCATTCATTAATTTGATGTTGTGATTGAGGAATGTAATAAATGTAAATGTAAATGTAAATTTCCGATAGTACAGGATTGACTTGGGAAACCTATAACATATCAAATCAAATAGCTTTTCATTCACAAAACATAATACAAATTCATAAAGTTCATTTACACATTTAACAGTGAATACTCTCCACAAAGACTTGAGTCTGTGACTGGAGAGTGAGTTCTTTTGAGTTGAGATTATGTTCTCATGTTTTGTACATATTATAATTAAAACTATTGTAATTGAGTCTACTAACATTCATCAGTAAATCAAGAATATAAATTCCACATAATGAAATTCCATACTGGTAATATGTATACAGACAAATATATAAATAGTAGCTTAAAGGCTATACTAATCATTATAAATGGCAAATTCACTATGAGATCAAGTTCTGAAGGCGGATTGAATCAGTTGCTCTGCAGCATCCCTGCCAATTTCTAATAACCATCTACTCAAATGTTGCTTGTAGGTGTTAATACTGTGATTTTCAGACTGTTTTAAATGATCGGAAACGTTTCTATACAATATATGACAGATGTATTTACTATTATTTTTAAAGCAGTTATGTAGGAGTCGGGGATGAGCAATACCAAAGTTAATTAGATTTCTTGTATTATGAGTTTGAGCTAAATTATTGAAAATGAAGTGTTTGTTGTAGTATATGTAATTCATTGAAACTCGTATGTAAAGCTGTCTAATATTAAAAACTTGAAACTCTTGGTAAACAAGATTAGATGGGTAGCGATAGTCTCGCCTGAGACATGTCTTGATGATTGCTCGCTGTGCCACCGCCACCGGCTCCAAGGCAAACGATATAATGTGAGAGAAGTTGATTATGGGGGAAGTTAATAAGAGAAGTTGATTATGGGACTCAATGGTGCTGCGAAGAAACTTAAATTCTATTGTTATTTTTCGGATAGTATTTGTTTATATGAACACATTGATGTATTGATTCTGAAAAGATTGGACCAGAACTGTTTCCTAGGGTAAGATAGAACATCAGTACATAGAGAATGAAGAGTTGGAAGATATGAGAATGTATTGTATTCATGTACGATAGTATTTGTACCATAATTTTCATTTCATCTCTCTGAATATTTATGTAGTTGATTTTTTGGTATTAATCCATACTGAGTGGGAATAGGTATTATCAAACCAGAGATCTTTTGAAAATCGAGATACAGGTTTCGTTTGTTACACCATTATCAATCACTGGTTTATTGGTAAACACCATTATCAATCAATCAATCACTGGGGAACTGAAACTGGAGTTATGAGCAGCAGTATTTATGCAAACGGCTACACACTGTTATTGGTGGAGGTTGAGGCTTGAGCCTATCAAGGTGAACGTCTGTCATTGGCCTAGACTTGCCCCTCTCCAATTAGCGGTTTATTGAGGAGGGGCTTGTCAAGGTCATTGACAGACGTTCACCTTGATAGGTCACGGCATTCTCCAATAACGGTTCTCGGCCGTTTGTATATAGATACTGCTGCCTCTACCCTAGTGTCAGTTTGTCAGAGATTGATTGAGGTCTAACAAACGAAACTGGTATCTCAAATGGTTATAAATCTGTAGTTCGACAGTAAGTAGTTTTTTAGTTAGTACTTATTTACTAACTTGTTTGTCTTCTCCATAGTCATATAAATATGTGGTTTGACAACATGTGGTCTTTCTAGTCAGTACTTATTTACTTACTTGTTTACTTATTTACTTACTTCCTTAACCAAGGATTTGTCATAACCAGATATCCAGATTCAAGTAGAAACCAGATATCACCCGAATGAATAGAAAAACACCTTCACAACTACTCAAAAATAAGTAAATAAGATTTATCGAATATTATTGAATATGATCAAATTGATCGTTCCTCTCAACGAAACATTATTGGATAGGAACAATATTAATTTATTCTCTAATACGATAAAATGGTTCCATAGAGAAACAATAACATAAGTAGATATCCCATGATATAGTGCGTTTATGTCACAACTTTTACTGTTATCTCAAGCCGATAGTTCATGTAATTCTTTCCCGTGAAGCTGTGTGACACTGGTAGTCTCTCATATTGTGCCGTTCATACACTCTCACCCCAACAAAACAGTGAAAATCGACAATAATCAACAGTAATCAGCTTGAGATAACAGTAAAAGTTGCTACATAAACGCCCTATACCATGGGATATCTACTTATGCTATTGTTTCTCTATGATGGTACTAAGGATGATACAAATTGACTCTAGATTATGTGTGACTATAAATTGATCGTATATATTCAGTTTCATCAGATATTTTAACCACAATCAGATAGGAACACCAGAGAACCAAAATTTATTGAAAGGTATTATGAAGTCATTTCACGTTTGGTAAGTATTAAAAAACTATTTGTTCTGACTAATCAAAATTAGAAATAACTATTCTATGGAAAGTTTTTCAGTTTATCACACAGTTCTCATGTTTTCTCTATTATTTTCTCAGGTCCAGAACAAATAGGGGGTAAGTGAGAGGAAAATTGAAAAAGTAGGCAATTTAGATCTTGCTGAAATAGGATAGAGAATCTAGTGGCCTGAAATTAGAAGTTTCGGTAGTTTTAGATGCTTCTAGTTTCACTAAAAATGCAAAAAGTGTTTGTTAGATGCTCTTCTCAACTACTTTTAGAAGTGTCAGCTATTTTTGATACAGATTTTCCATACAAACCTCCATTCTCTCTCAAATATTCTTGAGAAATATCTGCTTTTTGTACAAAAATGGTAAATCAAAAGCTCGCCTAATTCACATCATAGCTAGCATGAGACTAGCATAACTGTTTGTTTGTTGCCATCATTAATTACTTTTGGAAGCATCAGCTGATTTTAGTAGAGATTTTCAATATATAGAATACTTACGTTCAAAAATGATAAATCATTGAATTTTTACGAAATTTACCTAACTTACATGATATCATTAGCTAGCATAACTTTCTCCAAGTTGCAATTATAAATCACTTTTGAAAGTATTAGCTCATTTTAATTGAGGTTTTCAATAATATAGAAGTATTTTTCTCATGTGCTTATCATGTAAAATAGTGAATACATAATTCATTATCCACAAAATTCAACTTTAAGTTTACATCATCAATTCAACTCCATCTCTATAAATTATCATAGAGAAAAGATAGCACAGTAAGATAACCTATGGTATAGGGCGTTTATATTCCGATTTTCAATGTTAACTCAAGCCGGTAGTCCTAGTAGTTGTTTTTGGTGAAGCTATGTGACGCTGGTAATCTTGTGCCGTTTTTACACTCTCACTCCACCAAAATAGCAGAAATGGACTATAGTCGACAATAATCAACTTGAGTTAACAAACAATCGGCTTGAAATTTGGAACATAAACGATCTAAACCACGGGATACCATCTTATGCTGAAGTTTCTCTCTGATATTATCAACTAGTATCTAGTTACGACACGTGAAGGCACTTATAGCACGTGTGAGGTGAAGACACTTATAACGCGTGTGAGGTGAAGACACTTATAACACGTGTGAGGTGAAGACACTTATAACACGTGTGAGGTGAAGACACTTATAGCATGTGTGAGGTGTAGACACTTATAACACGTGTGAGGTGTGAACACTTATACCACGTGTGAGGTAAAGACACTTATAACACGTATGAGGTGAAGACACTTATAACACGTGTGAGGTGAAGTCACTTATAACACGTGTGAGGTGGAGACACTTATAACACGTGTGAGGTAAAGGGACTTATAACACGATTGCGGTGAGGCGTAAGCAGCCTTTACACTAGACACATTCGAGTATTAGATTTTGTATCTTTTATAACATGCTAGTGTGTGGATACCTTATTCTTATTATTATCCCACACTTTCTATGTACTGTGTTTGAACTTATTTGAAACCTAAATGTATAAAAAATTTTCGCAGTGCATGTCAAAAGCGTTGGTTAAAAAATACCTCAAAGTCTATTATAGTTGTTATATTACAAGGTACTATTAAATTTGTTCATTCACGACAAGAATTTTGTTGAAATCTCTACTTTTGTAAATATTATATGTGTCATCATCGTGAATTTGTCTAAGAACATCTAACATCAATATGGATAAATCACTTGTGTTGTGTTGTGTTCTCACATTGTACACAATTTGTAATATATCACAGAAACTTGTTCAAATTTTGTCTATCAGAAGCACATAATATAAGTGAGTATCTGAAATATATTTCTCAAATTATAGCTCTAGTTGGAAAAACAATCTACCAAACGGATTTCTTGAGCTGAATTTCACAATTTATAATATATTACAGGTACATAGGCCTACTCTGTCAATCAAACGCACATAATATAATATGAGTGATTTTCTCAAAATATGATCAATATTCTAGCACTAGTTGGAGTAACAATATACCAAACGGATTCTTGAGCCACTGAATAATTCAGTGTCCATTAATACTTCAATTAGAGATGCAATTCTCTGGAGATCCGAAGTTTAAACAACTGTTGCAGAACTTAGAGAGGATTACAATGGAGAAGGTGTCAAGGTCAATGAAACTTCTGTTTTAGTCTAGGATTCAATCCTGTTGCAAACATTTGTACCTAACAGTGTTAACTAACAAACAATCAATTAGCAAACAAACAATTAGCTGTTAGCTAATTTGTAGCTAACAATCGTTAGCACTATTTGCAAGAAAATTGCTTCAAATGTTGACAGATGTAACAATTATAGAATATGAGTTGCGAACACTGTTGCAAAAATCACGCAGGTTTGAAGTGAACAATTCCTGCTTATAAGAAAATGATTGGAAGAGTAGCCTATAGAAACATTGTTGCAACAACTATATAGTTTAATTTCAAACAATCGCGGCTTTCATAGTGATTCAAACTATTTGTTCCAAACTAAATTGTTCTTATTGAAAATGTAATTCAAGTTGATTCAGTAATAATGAATCAATTTGATGTGAAAATGGTGTGTAGGTCTTTTATCGAGATGCAATATTGATATAAAGGTGCTTACAGATTTACGCGCCGCGAACATGAGCAATTCACTCACAATCAGCTGATGCCAAGCATTTTATATCTTTATCTTACCGTTTCTGTAAAAATACAGATATAGTCAGCTGATTAAGAGTGAATTGCTCATGTTCGCGGCACGTATATCTGTACGCACCTTAAGCCAGTTGGATGTTATAACGATGTATTTACATGTTGTAGTGATGTAGCATTAATTTATTTATAGTGATGATAGTTGACGTAATCATGATTGATGAGTTGAACAATCCTCATTCTTGAAAAATCTATATTTTATAACATACATGTGTTGTTGTGAAGGTGATATTTCTGGTAAGATGTCCGTATTGGATGAAAACAACTTGTTACTGTAGAGATAACAAATTAATTCATTAAAACAATATTTGAGATCCTGTTTTTGGTTATTACACTATTATCATTAATCTCTGGTGAACTGACAGCTTGAAAATCAGACAGCAGTATTGATCTATAGTATATGGGTGGAGTCCTACAATTGGTTATTAACTGTTGACCAATGATGGTTGAGCTCTAATGTCATAGTTTTAAACAACATACACTCAAGTATTCCACATATGGTCAGTAATTGTTTGCGTCTAGTCTCGGCCAATAACAGTAGAGCTCAACTTCTATTGGTCAACAGCTAATGGCCAATCGTATGGCTTCACCATACTATACTATTCTATTGCTCAATGTCTGATCTTTCAGTTTGATAGATGATTAGAATGGTATTTTATTTATACATTGATAAATACAATATCATTTTCAACTATGAATGATTGGGGAAGGAACAGAAGGGTTAAAGCCCAAAACTGCTCTTTTCCCAAATTTAGATAGAAATTGTCAAAAAAAAGGTTATGTTTAGACATCAAATTTTTGTACAATTTTGAGTCCAAAATATCTATTAACTAGACACACGGTATAACAACTGAAACTAGATTATCAGATTGATTAATTGGATATCAAGTCGTTTTCATTCTATATGATTGAGATTTTTCTTGTTCAATTAATGTATTCGAAGTTGAAAACTAGTAACATAGCATTCAGATGTAAGAATTATACCGCACTATTCCCACTAGATATTACGCCTAAAGATATAACACTTCATGGATATGGACATTATTTGTGTGTATTCATTGACATTTACAGACTTTCGTAGACATATTAATACATGTTATAATGATGTATTGAGATGTTATGTACCATTGATCCATTTATAGTGATTGTGTTTGATGAAATCAAGATTGATGATTGAGTAATCTTATTTATTCATTCATCCATTGGATAGAGTAAACAATACAATAGTAAGCAAAGAAAAAACAGGCTATTGCCAAAAACTTCTTCAGTTTTCTGATTTTGTCTCAAACTGTTCAAATATTATATGTCCATTTCAATTTCTTCACCAAATAATAATAATAAGTTTTATTCCTCAGTAAACAGAAGTACAAACGAAAGAGAAAACATAATTTCTGTGGAATTAGTACAATTATGTACTTACAATAATATACTTTCAAAATATAATCTCTAAATTTACTGAGAAAGACGCACTCCCGAGAAATTTCTATGTGGGAGCTGCCATCGAAGAGCAATATCTTCAATCATTTTTGTTTCAAACAGAATCAGTATGATGGGTAAAAATCTGGTATCACTCACACAACTTTCCTTGCCTTTATGAAAATAGATCACCTGACTCTAGTGTTCACGCGCATCTCAAGTCTACTCATAAACAACTAAGATCTGAGCCAGCTGGTGACAGGACAATAACGCTGGAGACATACGAGGTCTGCTATCTCTTCGTAGTGGATCATTTAATATGTTTATCAAATAGAGTCAACAGTTGCCAACAGTTTGCAATTCGATAATCACATTTTCTTGAATTTCGAGCTTATTTTCAATTTTAGTTGAAAATGTTAATGATCATTAGTTGTAGAGATTTTCATGCTCAATCTTTTCCACTTGGAATTTTTTGTGCAAATATCAGGTATCTGAAGCCTGATAATTGGGAATCTAAAATCAAAATTTTGCATAGATTGGGCGGAGCTCCTGAAATTTTTGCAGGTATGGGACTTGTGACAGTTGATAGAGCGTATCAATAACTATTTTAGGTATAGATTTAATCAAAATCGTTGGAGCCGTTTTCGAGAAAATAGCGAAAAACCCTGTTTTTGACAACATTTTCGCCATTTTAGCCGCCATCTTGAATTGCATTTGATCGAAATTGTTCGTGTCGGATCCTCATATTGTAATGACCTTAAGTTCCAAATTTCAAGTCATTCCGTTAATTGGGAGATGAGATATCGTGTACACAGACGCACATACACTCATACACACACACACACACACACACACACACACACACACCACACACACACACACACACACACACACATAATACAGACCAATACCCAAAAATCACTTTTTTGGACTCAGGAAACCTTGAAACGTATAGAAATTTAGAAATTGGGGTACCTTAATTTTATTCAGAAAGCAATAATTTCCTTAACTATAGTAATAGGGCAAGGAAAGTAGGAATAAAGACTATGCTAGCAACAGAACTTAGGGGAGGTTTGAAATTAATTTAAAAGAGAAACAAATATCTAAAACTAAATTTGGATGCAAAAGTTCAAGAAAAATAGAAGCAATATTTTAAAAAATATATTCCGGGAATGAAATTATAGTGAGAAATTGAAATAAGTTTAAATATATTCTATAGTGGAATAATTGATCATTTCTGATGATGTAACAAGTGTTATTGCATAATTAAGCTTCATTTATTCATTATTGATACAATCATATTAAGTGGCTTCCTGAAGATTAATGCGACGTTCGAAAATTTTCCTAGTGTTCCAAGCCAACAAACAGTGTAAACAGGGTAGTAGTGTTTTCACCCCATTTTCTCCCTTGCCGTACAAAGCACATTAATAACGCTAACCAACATTTCACATATTTACTCGGGGTACAATTTACTCAAGCTCTTAATCGTATATCATGACTTTCCTCGTCTCTTTGTAAACTGAGAACATCTTTCAATCGCTGCTTAGTCCATAAATGATGACTCAGCAAAGTGCAGTGATTATTTATTTTCAGACATTTGATAAGCTGCTTTCGTTTCTCGCAATTTCGTTAATTTTCTCAGCTTCTCTATTATGGAAGATGTCAGTCAGAATCTCGGAGTTTCAGATTGCAAGCTGCTTTAACTCACTTTTCAGATCATTTGGATCTTCAATTAAATTATTTCTATCGTGATATTTTATTTCTCTGTATGTCAAAGAGACTATCATTAGAAGCAAAATACTGCATTCAGGCTTTTGATGTACATCAATTTCTAAACTTCATTAAAGTTATCAGAGCTCGAGGAAAATTCAATTAAAACAATACTCCCTCCATGTTTCAGATAATCTTGGAATGATACCCAGTTATTTGTTTCATATGAAAGCACTAGCCGTCAGGCTCGCTTCGCTCGCCATATCCGTCTAGCCAGGACCCCCGTCCAAGAATGAGATCAGCAGGCTCTCTTCGCTCGCCTCCGTTTTCATTTGAGCATTTTATCATATGTTAGGACAATCCAGTCGGGGGTCCAGACTAAACGTCTGGCTAAACGGATATGGGAAGCGAGCCTGACGGCTAGTAATATAATATTCCCAGGATTGAAGTAGCAGTGCCCAATCAATTTTTCCGCGATAAATGCATTTGAATCTTCAACTTGGTGCCAACCTAATAAAGTCAACTCAACTTAATGCCAACCTGACAAAATTATTAATTTAGTTGCCAGTTAACAACTGTTTCGAATAGGTACTCTATCTAGATTATAGTTCTATAGTAACATATGATATGGAAATTTCAATTATAATTGAGAGATTGAGAGAAGAAGAATATTCATGCTAAAAGACGAACTTTAAACCCTTAAAAACAACCCTTAGAGTTAAAATATTGCCAAAAGATTCCTTAGTGCGCCTCTAAATGGCCAACTGAACATACCTATCAAATTTGAACGTTTTTGGTCCGGTAGATTTTTAGTTCTGCGAGTGAGTGAGTGAGTCAATCAGTCAGTGAGTGAGTGAGTGCCATTTCGCTTTTATTTATATAGATAGATAACCATATTATCAATATGATCTCTCGATATCTGTAATCATATTCAAATGAATAGCTTAACAGTTCATCACTTTATTGTTTATTATTATCTTTCTAAACTCCATTAGAGTTTCCAGAGCTCGAGAAGATCCAATTAAAACAATATTCCCTCCATGTTGCAGAGCATCTCACAATAATATTAAGTTATTCAATTCATATCAAAGCATGGTTCAACAAAATGATCCAAATAGTATTTTAATAATATTTGAATAGATAGCTCAATAGTTTATCTCTGTCATCACTCTTTAATTATTATCATTTCACTCAAAGTTGAAAGTAATATTATCTTGATGCAGTTCATGCTGAAACTTGAAACAAGTCCATAATATGGAGTTACTTCGCAGAGTATACACAATAATTATGTCTTCCAAAATAATGTAACTGCTGTCTATAATGGGAATTATTAAGAATCAAAGCACTCTTTTAATATTCATGTTTGATCTAAGCTTTCTTTTCTTATTGTAAATACAAGTAGCACTTGATAACAAAGTTATGAATGTTGTTTTAATAACTTTGTTTTGATCAAAAAGTTAACAGTGCTATCGATAACTTTATTCGGGGGAATACCAGTAGCTATCATACACGTTACAAACGAGTATCAAAGAAATTTCTCATTTCATTATGAGGAGTACCCTGAAAGTTATGTTTTTATTTGCGTATATCTTTTGTTTTGAATTTACGGTTTTGTATTTCAATTTTATTCATCATCCAATTCAAATAATGGATCAAATAACGGTTCAAAATGATGATTCTCTCAGTATAAATACAGCTGTTATGTAGCTAAAGTAAACGTGATATTCTCGAGGTCAAAATTTAAGTGATTTTATTCTTTATTTTGTGAATTTGAAGTTTGTTTCATGTTTTTAGGAAAGTTTTATTATAAATCCATTCAAATCCAGAATTTATTGTTTATATCCTAATTTATATTTTCAGATCATGATTTGGTGTAGAAATTGAAATGGACATAACCTATGTATAATATTTGGACAATTTGAAACTAAACTAGGAAATTGAAGAGGTTTTAGGCAATAGCCTGCTTTTACTTTCCTTGCCCTATTACCATAGGTGAGGAAAGTATTGCTTTCCGAAAAAAATTAAGGTACCCCAATTTCTAAATTTCTATATGTTTCAAGGTCCCCTGAGTCCAAAAAACTGGTTTTTGGGTATTGGTCTGTATGTGTGTGTGTGTGTGTGTGTGTGTATGAGTGTATGTGCGTCTGTGTACACGATATCTCATCTCCCAATTAACGGAATGACTTGAAATTTGGAACTTGAGGTCCTTTTACTATAAGGATCCGACACGAACAATTTCGATCAAATGCAATTCAAGATGGCGGCTAAAATGGCGAGAATGTTGTCAAAAACCGGGTTTTTCGTGATTTTCTCGGAAACGGCTCCAACGATTTTGATCAAATTCATGCCTAAAATAGTCATTGATAAGCTCTCTCAACTGCCACAAGTCCCATATCTGTAAAAATTTCAGGAGCTTCGCCCCATCAATGCAGATAGATTCCCAAATATCAGGCTTCAGATACGATTGAAACGAAAAAAATCAAGTGGAGTAGATTGAGCATGAAAATCTCTACAATTGATGTTCAGTAATATTTTCACCTAAAATTGAAAATAAGCTTCAAATTCGAGAAAATGTGATTATTCAATTGCAAATTATTGTTATTATTATCATTTCACTCAAAGTTGAAAGTAATATTATCTTGATGCAGTTCATGCTGAAACTTGAAACAAGTCCATAATATGGAGTTACTTCGCAGAGTATACACAATAATTATGTCTTCCAAAATAATGTAACTGCTGTCTATAATGGGAATTATTAAGAATCAAAGCACTCTTTTAATATTCATGTTTGATCTAAGCTTTCTTTTTTATTGTCAATACAAGTAGCACTTGATAACAAAGTTATGAATGTTGTTTTAATAACTTTGTTTTGATCAAAAAGTTAACAGTGCTATCGATAACTTTATTCGGGGGAATACCAGTAGCTATCATACACGTTACAAACGAGTATCAAAGAAATTTCTCATTGCATTATGAGAAGTACCCTAAAAGTCATGTTGGTATTTGCGTATATCTTTTGTTTTGAATTTACGGTTTTGTATTTCAATTTTATTCATCATCCAATTCAAATAATGGATCAAATAACGGTTCAAAATGATGATTCTCTCAGTATAAATACAGCTGTTATGTAGCTAAAGTAAACGTGATATTCTCGAGGTCAAAATTTAAGTGATTTTATTCTTTATTTTGTGAATTTGAAGTTTGTTTCATGTTTTTAGGAAAGTTTTATTATAAATCCATTCAAATCCAGAATTTATTGTTTATATCCTAATTTATATTTTCAGATCATGATTTGGTGTAGAAATTGAAATGGACATAACCTATGTATAATATTTGGACAATTTGAAACTAAACTAGGAAATTGAAGAGGTTTTAGGCAATAGCCTGCTTTTACTTTCCTTGCCCTATTACCATAGGTGAGGAAAGTATTGCTTTCCGAAAAAAATTAAGGTACCCCAATTTCTAAATTTCTATATGTTTCAAGGTCCCCTGAGTCCAAAAAACTGGTTTTTGGGTATTGGTCTGTATGTGTGTGTGTGTGTGTGTGTGTATGAGTGTATGTGCGTCTGTGTACACGATATCTCATCTCCCAATTAACGGAATGACTTGAAATTTGGAACTTGAGGTCCTTTTACTATAAGGATCCGACACGAACAATTTCGATCAAATGCAATTCAAGATGGCGGCTAAAATGGCGAGAATGTTGTCAAAAACCGGGTTTTTCGTGATTTTCTCGGAAACGGCTCCAACGATTTTGATCAAATTCATGCCTAAAATAGTCATTGATAAGCTCTCTCAACTGCCACAAGTCCCATATCTGTAAAAATTTCAGGAGCTTCGCCCCATCAATGCAGATAGATTCCCAAATATCAGGCTTCAGATACGATTGAAACGAAAAAAATCAAGTGGAGTAGATTGAGCATGAAAATCTCTACAATTGATGTTCAGTAATATTTTCACCTAAAATTGAAAATAAGCTTCAAATTCGAGAAAATGTGATTATTCAATTGCAAATTATTGTTGATTCTATTAAATCATTCACTATGAAGAGATATCAGACCTCATGTGTGTCTCCAGCGTTATTGCCCTGTCACCAGCTGGCTCAAAACTTTGTATAGTAGACTTGAGATGCGTGGGAACACTAGCGTCAGGTGATCATTTTTCATAACGGCAAGGAAAGTTGTGTGAGTACGCCACACCAGATTTTTTTCTTTTCCGATCGTTGTATTTTTTTTGCTAACCCAATATATAAATAAATATTCTTATAGACCAAGGAAATATTATTTAGTGAGGATATATTATCCAATACTACTAGCAGACACAGTTTGAAGCTCCTATTCTACTTCTCTCAAGAAACATAGTTTTTTACCTACAATGTTTGAAATATCATTGAATTCCAATTCATCCCCTATTATGTGAATTTCAATTTGAGTGGAATCCATTCACTAAATTCCACTTCATTTCTCAACTCATGAGGAATCACGTTACTCGTTACTATGCACGTAAATTACGTTAGTCTGAAACAGTTTTCTATTATTAATGCTTTAGATAATATATTGAGTTTTGCTACTAGATTTGATACACTAGATAGTATTCTGAGTCAACGACTCATGATAACATCAAAAATTCTCCAACCCAGCATCTCTATATAAAATCAACAAACTGAAGTGTGTTTCCAAATAGTTTTTGCTCGACAAGGCAATTGCATGGAGCTGGCTTTGACGGAAGTTTCACTGCCATCTTATCCACGAGTTGAGTTATTCTCAAGGGACATCAACACCCCCTCCCCCGACACCAAGGGACTCCTACCAACCATCCAAACCCCTCTCTCACCCCCCACCACCGTGGGCCTCCTTTCACACCAAGTGACATGCGACAGACAAGCTCTTTCGTGCGACAAATTTCTCAAACTCAATTTGTTTATCGGATGAGCTTCTTCAAGTCCCATATACTGCTATAAAAATATATAATACTACAAGTATATACTAGTCTGTATAAGCGGCTTCAGAACTCCCGCTAAGCCTATCAAAACTTATTTTGGCAGGAAAAATGTGAACTTCTAGCAGTTCAACGACCTTATATTATTCTGTAAAGATGATGAGAAAAATCGAAACAATGCCTCCACTCAAAATTACAATACTGTTGTACGAGATTTGGACATTCGGTGACAATTAGTATGTGTACAAACAATCAAATACATCAATAAACACAATTATTAACTTGATGCAACAGCAACACAGAGTGTTTGAAGTTCACGACAATTCATCGACTTCCTCAAACCAATTCTGCATGCAATCGGTAAAGCTATTTTGTGCCCATGATTTTTATTTTTTCTAGGTTTGTTGATGCGAGACAAAATCAAGGTGTGCATACAGCATTATATTTTATATCAACAGAGACAAGTGATTGAAGTATAATTCATACCCTGATACAAGTTATATTTTATTAACTTTATTGAACGGTGTCTTTACTCTATGACATCAATTGATCAATATCTTGTGAATTCATTCATTCCAGTCATAAATATTCCCACAATATAGTATACTATAGAAAAACTTCAACTCACAATAATTGCACCCTTCTCAAGGAAATTCTATAATTTTCTATAGTTTTCTATAATTCGAGGTCAACGTCAGGAAAAATATCATTAAAATATAGCACTTGGCACAGAGATGTTGTGGAATTTCTCCATATTAAGGAATGAAAAGATATTGTCAATTCCATATCATTTATTTGATCTGATCATCAGTGGTAGGCTACCACTGATGATGATGCCAAGTGCATCTAAACTAGTTTGGACTCAAATAAATTATGTGGAATTGACAATATCTTTTCATTTCACCTTAAAAATATCACAAGTCAAAAACATTAACATGAAATATTTAAATACTAGGTTTCACTGAGTAGTAACAAAAACAAGGTCATACTGTTACTGCAAAATAAATAATCATTATTTCACTCGATTTTTCGAGTATATTCACCATAAAGGCCACATATAAGAGCACATATTATATGAGCTGGGATTTGGTCGGAGGAGTCAAAAAGTAGAGTAAAATATATATAAAAACAGTATATGGACTCATCTGTGATAGTGTGTACAGACTTTATCATTTCTGCTGCTATCATGATCTCAGAACTGATTGGGTCATTAATGGTTTTACATTTTTCATATTGTAATATTTATACTGTATTGAGAATGAATGATCAGTCTCTGAGATTAGCTTTGAAGGCAATCATCACGGAAAATATTCATGTATATTTTCCATTATGATTGTCATCAAAACTAGTCTCAGAGACATTTATTCTCATTTCACTATAGATATTACACTATGAAAAACTATACATCATCATTCTACTTGCTTGTACGAGTATATTCACTATGAATATTCACATACATTTGTATTTTTCGTGATGATTGTCTTCAAAGCTAGTCTCAGAGACTAGATTCTCAGACTAGACACAGATTCTCAATCCAGTATGAATATTACAATATGGAAAATCTTTAAAACCATTGATGATCCAAACAGATTCGAGATCATGGAAGCAGAAAAAAATATAGAGTCTGCACACACTCACAGATAAGACCACATTATATTAACCGTCATAATATAGAAGTTTCCAAAGATATTTCACTCTATTTTTCGTCTCCTCCGACCAAATCCCAGCTCATAAGCTCCACATGTTATTTACAACAACGGCAGGAGCTTTGAAGACGAATGGAACTATTTACAGAGAATTATTATTGTAGTCCGTTTTGTAACGGAGAATAATTGGCCGGAGAAGAAAGTACGACATGACTAGCGAGCCAGCACTGAATCTTAGAATTTGTCTTTTGAAAAATGGATGCTTTAGAACTGGAAACAAAAGAATCCTACGACCGACTGCCTGCTGGAGTAGTGGGCTATTGTCAGAGGAAAGTGCCCCCCTGACCCTTCCATGCCCCCCTCTGACCCCTAAGGAACCCCTTTTACGCCCCCCTCTGACCCCTGAGGTACCCCTTTTACTCCCCAAACCCCTCCATCATCAAACGAAGCTCGTAAGCAGCGTCGACCTCTTGGGAAAGTACTGAACCCTATTATGACGATGAACTGTGAACCCTGCCCCATACTACTTAGCCAACTGAGAGAGCTACCCAAAAGTTACTAAGGTGTACTCCGCGCCACACTTTCAACAAAGACGGTTGTAAATCATTGCGTAGCACGCAGCTGGTCTACTTGATAATTTTGGCGGCTAAATAGCTATTGGGAAGTTTCTGGTCGTGACACCAAATTAATTTGAGAGTGGGGCAGTCGTAACTATGGTCCATAGCAGTACGCTATCCAAAGTATCAAAGTTTCTGGACGGTATTTTATCTATTGAGGAAAATTCGAATTGTTTCATCCATTTTAATTGCATCTTAGTCGTCAACTCTCTCAACGACAGAGGGAGAGACTCTTCAATGATTCAGTTTCTTTATCAATATATTTTTTTAACGTCCTCCACAGAAAATAATGTAATCTAAAATGCTATTTGAATGTGGAATTGAATTTTTTTCAACTCTCCAATGGTTCAGTTTCTTCTTCAATATTTTGTAACCGTCCTCCACTGAAAATAATGTCATGAAAAATGGAATTTGAATTGGGAACATGATTTTTTGCAACTCTCCAATAACTCAGTTTCTTCTTCACTTTTTTTTAACCATCTTCCACTGAAAATAATGTCATAGAAAATGGAATTTGAATTGGGAACATGATTTTTTGCAACTCTCCAATGATTCAGTCTCTTATCACTATTTTTTAAACGTCCTTCACAGAAAATAATAGCATGAAAAATAAATTCTCAGACTAGACACAGATTCTCAATCCAGTATGAATATTACAATATGGAAAATCTTTAAAACCATTGATGATCCAAACAGATTCGAGATCATGGAAGCAGAAAAAAATATAGAGTCTGCACACACTCACAGATAAGACCACATTATATTAACCGTCATAATATAGAAGTTTCCAAAGATATTTCACTCTATTTTTCGTCTCCTCCGACCAAATCCCAGCTCATAAGCTCCACATGTTATTTACAACAACGGCAGGAGCTTTGAAGACGAATGGAACTATTTACAGAGAATTATTATTGTAGTCCGTTTTGTAACGGAGAATAATTGGCCGGAGAAGAAAGTACGACATGACTAGCGAGCCAGCACTGAATCTTAGAATTTGTCTTTTGAAAAATGGATGCTTTAGAACTGGAAACAAAAGAATCCTACGACCGACTGCCTGCTGGAGTAGTGGGCTATTGTCAGAGGAAAGTGCCCCCCTGACCCTTCCATGCCCCCCTCTGACCCCTAAGGTACCCCTTTTACTCCCCAAACCCCCCCATCATCAAACGAAGCTCGTAAGCAGCGTCGACCTCTTGGGAAAGTACTGAACCCTATTATGACGATGAACTGTGAACCCTGCCTCATACTACTTAGCCTACTGAGAGAGCTACCCAAAAGTTACTAAGGTGTACTCCGCGCCACACTTTCAACAAAGACGGTTGTAAATCATTGCGTAGCACGCAGCTGGTCTACTTGATAATTTTGGCGGCTAAATAGCTATTGGGAAGTTTCTGGTCGTGACACCAAATTAATTTGAGAGTGGGGCAGTCGTAACTATGGTCCATAGCAGTACGCTATCCAAAGTATCAAAGTTTCTGGACGGTATTTTATCTATTGAGGAAAATTCGAATTGTTTCATCCATTTTAATTGCATCTTAGTCGTCAACTCTCTCAACGACAGAGGGAGAGACTCTTCAATGATTCAGTTTCTTCATCAATATATTTTTTTTAACGTCCTCCACAGAAAATAATGTAATCTAAAATGCTATTTGAATGTGGAATTGAATTTTTTTCAACTCTCCAATGGTTCAGTTTCTTCTTCAATATTTTGTAACCGTCCTCCACTGAAAATAATGTCATGAAAAATGGAATTTGAATTGGGAACATGATTTTTTGCAACTCTCCAATAACTCAGTTTCTTATTCATCAATATTTTTCAACCGTCCTCCACTGAAAATGATGTCATGAAAAATGCAATTTGAATGAGGAACTGGATTTTTTTGCAACTCTCCAATGATTCAGTCTCTTATCACTATTTTTTAAACGTCCTTCACAGAAAATAATAGCATGAAAAATAAAATTTGAATGCGGAACTAGATTTTTTGAAATTTCATGAATTGATATACAAAAGTGAAAATCTTTCACTAAATCACCGAAATTGAAGTAACCACGATATGTATTCAAAATTATTCCACAAATCTCTCCAAGCCTCAAACACTGGTTCAGTATAAGCTGCGCTACATACTCTATAATGACTATGGTATATTTTGCCCACATTTTTCCAAACCTCAAACACTGGTTTAGTGTAAGCTACGCTGAATAGGCTACTACATAAAGACCCTATGATATATTTTGCAATGAATGTTTACAATTTATGTTTTAGAATAATGTTACCATGAATAATTCCCACAATATCAACTTCTCAACTACACAAACGAAATATTTTATCTACTTGTAGCTAGAAGTATATTCCTATAGATAATACGATGGGCCATATTCATGAATATACGGTTGAATGTTAAAATGTGAGATAGAAATGTTGATACAGGTAAAGTTCAATATTATATTACCTCCCCTTAGAATATTCAAAACATTTTTCTCCCATCAATGTTAAAAACACAATGATTATTGCATTTTGTTATCATGAATTTGACATCCATGATTGGGAATGAAAATTATTTCATGATATTCATAATAATTATATTAGAGAATGTTGATATTTGGCTATTGGTATAATCTTTGCTTCTGTATTTACTGGGCTATTAACTTGGGCGATTGACTTGAAGCTAATTGGAGATCGATCAGGCTGCGTCATAAGCCACGATGTAACACGCTCCATTAAGCTTCATAGAGCTCCATTAATCACAATTACATGACAAATAGCACTCCCAATCATTAGATTAGAGTGAAGATCAGAGAGTGAGATCATAAGATCAGAGTGGGAGATCAGAGTGAGATCATGAGATCAGAGTGGGAGATTAGAGTGGCTTGATATGGGCTGAAGATCATGGGCAAGACCATAAGTTATTAAGATAGTACAATGACTTAATATGAATCAAGATTAGTCTTTAACACACAGTAATTTCAATTTATATACATCTATCATTCATCAACTGACTCTACGATTTAATATTTATTTTCAAATGAATCAACTATAAGTATTCAGTTTTTGAGTATTCTAGTACCTGTCTTTAATTATGTTCCTTATTCAAACGAAATTTTCCATAACATATTCACGACATGTTGTATAAATTAGATTGGAACCGTTTTGGACGTAAGCCTGTTGTGCTTTTCTTAACGTTAGTGTAATTCTAAATGATTAAATTGAATTAAATTTCACAATATGAATAGTTTTTGAATAGTTAAATATTTTACTTAAAATGATAACAAAAATCCACTTGATAGTTTTTCTCATGCAAGTTTCCCAGGAAAGTATAGCAAAAATTCGTTATTTTGAGAAAATCAATATAGATTCAATGAATCAAAGCAATACTGTCTGGATAGTATGATGTTTTCACAACCCTTATTCAGTCATGTATTAACAATTCCAGAATTAAGTAGTACCTGGGCTTCAAAAACCTATTATAATACTTACTTCTCACAATGTAATTGAAATATTCTCTTATACCTTTGATGGTTGAATTTCATTCGAACTTTACTCCTCCTCCTCCATCTTCTCCTTCTCCTTCTCCTTCTCCTTCTACTTCTCCTTCTCCTCTCCTGCTACTCATCCTTCTCCTCCTCATCCTCTTGTAGGTTGAGTGTATGAGGGGACTCTAATTTTATTATTTACCGATAACATTACACATTTTTCACAATGAGATGAATATCTGTTTTTATACCTCTAGATAGTTTTGAAATTTTCAATTTCAATAACCGCCATATATCATCATTCCATTCACTTTCCTTACCAATTCAATCATAATCTATTAAGCCGTTTCCACACTGAGCAAATGTTCAACATACATGTTCGGCAAACATGTTTGTTGATGAGCTCAGGGACAAACATTTTAAAATGTTTGGACAATCATTGTTTGTCAAACAAAAAACTACTGTTTTTCCAAACATTTTCAGGGTTGACAGCTGTAAAACAGATGTAAAACATAAAACCTGTTTCTACCACTTACTAATATTTTGTTCGGTAACGCGTCCACACTGGTTACGGGCAAACATTGTTTGTCAAACATAATAAAATTTGCCCCAACTTTTTCAACAAACATGTTTGTCGAACATTTGTTCAGTATGCACACGGCATTAGGCTATCACTTTACCCGTAAGAATATACTACTCACAATGAAACTACAATCTGTTGGATGGTATTGTATTTTCATCACCGTTATGCAATAACAGTCACTTTATTACCAATTTCAGCTTTGCTTTTGTAATATCCACTCTAAACTGACGGCATTGTCATCAAATGAGAAGCCTTATGGTTATTCACAAGGAATACTGTCAGTCTAAACTGAATTTAATCATAACAGCCACCCACAGTTTATTCCAAACTGACGGCATTGTCATTGAATGAGAAGTGTTATGGTTATTCACAAGGAATACTGACTCCCCAAAGTGTATCCAACTAGAGCAGTCACCATCAGTTTATTGCCAATATTCCGTAGAATCATGGTGGGATTTTCCATAAAGCCCAGCTTAGATAGATAGTTAGGTATGGGGAGATTCACTACAAAATGACAGCTCTATTTAAATGAGAAGCAATGATGATGCTCATAAGAGATGCTGACAGTCTATAGTTGATCTCACTATAGTGAGAGTTCACCTCATAGTGACAGCATTGTTTGAATGGTTGAATAATTGATGTTATTTATGAGAGATTCTGACAGTATAAAATGAATCTCACTATAGTGAGAGTTTACCTCATTCTGGCAGCATTGGTTAAATGGTTAAATAATTGGTGCTATTTATGAGAGGTTCTGACAGTTTAAAGTGAATCTGACTACAGTGAGAGTTTGTCTGAACTGTCATTGTTGTTCAAATTAGAAGCATTGATGTTATTTATGAGAGATCCTGACAGTTTGAAATGAATTCTACGATAGACAGGAACATAAATAACGAAGCGTAGACACCTCAGGGACATTCACTTCATCCCTGATGCAAGTCTAGGCTATGGATTACCTTGACACGATTATAAGGGCTCCGCTTCAACCCTGTCATCAGCGAAATCTCCATAATACGCATCAGCCTTCACAATGACACAGCCTCATCCTCAGGGAAAGTTATTGCGTTATGGAGGCGGAGATCATCAGTGTGATAGCCTTGGATGTGGTGATTGGGTTGTCACTCTAGTTATAATGTGTAATCGTAGAGGTTTAGAATAATGAATGGAAACGACTCGTTAGTTTACTGGAGATTGGTTATGGTGTAACAACCGAAACTAGAACCTCAAATTGCTTCAGTGAATCATTGGTGGTTCTAACAGTATCAAGTGGTTTCAATTCAATAATATTGTTCGTTTACTAGGTTACTGGAGATTGGTGATGGTGTAACAATCGAAACTAGAACCTCAAATTGTTTCAGTGAATCATTGGTGGTTTTGACAATATCAAGTCATTTTCATTTAATATCAACAATATATATTATTTGCCACAACATCACTTTCACAACAACATATGGAGAATAGAATAATTTATTGTATAGAAACGAAATACAATCATTGTCTACTCTCTTATCAATTACAATACTAATTAATTTTATAATACTATTTTCATACGCTGTCCCCATATTTTGAAATAGCTAACAAGTTGTATGTCTTGTTTCGTGAATCAGGAATTGATTAAAATTTTAAGAATTTATTCTTAAGATCATTTAAAATGATGAGTTCATTTTTGTACCTGCTTGCAAACTCCTTTCAAGATTCTACTAATTGAAGCATAGAGAGTGAGAAATACCTGACATGATTTATTCTGAAGAGGATTATATTTTTAAAATCTATATAAAATACTATAAATAGTGATGAAATTGTATTAGCCTATTAATGCGAATTATTCTTGGAGTTCATAAGTTAAAAGCACAATTGACAAAACCGATAACCGAAATTCTGATTCGATCTGTAGTATACATCTGAAAAGCACGGTTTTGAGCATGAGTCTGTTGATTTTTATGGACTTATAATAACTATTATACAATTAAATCGATAAAAATATATCTACAGACATCTATTGTCTATTGTATGGAACAGAAACTGAGACAAATATCAGAGCTCTCATTTTTCAAGAATGGGCTGATATTTTTGAAGTTTTCATACGCTTTCCTCATATTTAAATAACCAACAAGTTGATTGAACAATATGAGATCTCATAGCACCCTCTATTTTCTAAATTCTTTAAATAGTTTAACAACTAGTTTCGGTGATATTACACCATCGTCAGGTTATAAAATAAAATTCAATAAATGTTACTCGATGGTGTAATATCACCGAAACTAGTTGTTTAACTATTTTAAAGTTTTCTAAGAATAAAGGGTGCTATATGATTCAATATTGTTTCATTAATTTAAAAAGTAGCCTATGTCAATAAGTGTTTTTAACTAACAAGTTGTATGTCTTGTTTCATGGATCAGCAATTGATTTAAATTTTAATAACTCTTCAGATCATTTGAAATGATGAGTTTATTCTAGTACTACAATATTGATTCTCATCTCATTGATTAGATTAGATCAGAGGTCCTTATTTATTTATGCTACAATATATACAGGCTTAAAAGTAAGCATAATTATATACTCTAATAAGTAAGAGAGATTTATTCAAAAATTCCACTATTGCTCTCGCCCATTCATATCAGTACAATTTATGTAATTGTATTAATGGATGAATAAATAATGGTAATGTGGAAATGAATATTGGAAATGTGTTTTTGTTTTTGAAGAAGCATATATAGAAGGCTGTGAATATTGTATCTTGTATCATATAGCTCCAAGTTATGTGTTCTTCATGCTGTGTTACTCTCTTTTATGTACTGTATGCCATTTTATTGTCTCTTTTCTGTATAGGGCTACTTGTAATATGAATAGAAATTAATGAAAATAAAAATCTTAGTACCCTTTTTTGAATAATTCTATTACAATATGTCATGTTTCAATATTGATGCCATTTTCAACTTGAATGGCATCATTGTTGAAACATGTTGTGATAAAATAATTCAAAAAATATGGTGTGGCTCACTCACACAACTTTCCTTGCCGTTATGAAAATTGATTAACTGATGCTAGTGTTCCCGCGCATCTAAATTAGTCTACTATTCGAAGATCTAAGCCAGCTGGTGACAGGACAATAACGCTGCAGACACACGAAGTCTGCTATCTCTTCATAGTGAATGATTCAATAGAATCAACACTTGTCAACAGTTTGCAAATTGAATAATCTTATTTTCTCGAACTTCGAGCTTATTTTCAATTTTAGGTAAAAATGTTACTGAACATTAATTGTAGAGATTTTTATGTTCAATCTTTTCCACTCAATTTTTTTTGTTTAAATTGTATCTGGAGCCTGATAATTGGGAATCTAAAACCAAACTTTGCATAGATGGTGCAGTGCTCCTGAAATTTGATAGAGCAGTTGATAGAGCTTATCAATGACTTTTCTAGGTATGAATTTGATCAAAATCGTTAGAGCCGTTTTCGATAAAATCGCGAAAAACCCCTGTTTTCGACAACATTTTCGCCATTATTTCAGCCGCCATCTTGATTTCCATTTGATCGAAAATGTTCGTGTCGGATCCTTATAGTGTAAGGACCTTAAGTTCCAAATTTCAAGTCATTCCGTTAATTGGGAGATGAGATATCGTGTACACAGACGCAACGCACATACACTTATACACACACACACACACACACACACACACACACATACAGACCAATACCCAAAAACCACTTTTTTGGACTCAGGGGACCTTGAAACGTATAGAATTTTGGCTACCTTAATTTTTTTCGGAAAGCAATACTTTCGTTACATATGGTAATAGGGCAACGAAAGTAATAAAACGTGTAGAAAACGTGAAATTAGGGTACGTTAAATTTTTTTGGAAAGCAATACTTTCCTTACCTATGGTAATAGGGCAAGGAAAGTAAAATTTCAGTACCCTTTCTTGAATAATTCAATCACAACATGTTTCAACATTGATGCCATTTTCAACTTGAATGGCATCAATGTTGAAACATGTTGTGATAAAATAATTCAAGAAAGGGTACTGAGATTCTTATTTTCTTTAATTTCTATTCATATGTCCTGTACTATGTCGAGTTTAACCATAGATTAAAGATAGCATGAGAGGATATCTCATGGTATAAGGCGTTAATGTTTAAAATGTCACTGTTATCTCAAGCCGATAGTGCTAGTAGTTCTTTTTCGTGAAGTTATAATATTATAAATGACGCTGGAAGTCTCTCCTACTGTACGCACCTTTACACTCACACCCTCTCACCTCAACAAAACAGTAATAATAGAGGTTTGTACCTCGGAATTCGCTGACTCCATGTCAAACTGCCGTATGAATCAAAACTGTTCTGATCATATGGTATCTATATCTCTCTCTTAAACTTATAAAAGGCTAAGCCCCGACAGACTGAAATCACACCACAGCCCAAACTACTGAGCCTAAAAACTTGAAATTTTGCACGATTGTTTATGGTAACCTGAAAACATCCACTAAGAAGGATTTTCAGAAATTTGCCCCCCTGAGGGAGGCAAATTTCTGAAAATCCTCTAACAATCGTGCAAAATTTCAAGTTTTTAGGCTCAGTAGTTTGGGCTGTGGTGTGATTTCAGTCTATACGGACTTAGCCTTTTATAAGTATACTAGCAAGAACCCGTGCTTCGCAAGGGTCTATTTTAAAACTTGACTTCTTTCTTGAATTCTGAGTTAGCCAAATCTATCAACCCATAATAGACAGTAGTCGACAGTAATTATTTGCTTGAGTTTAAAAAATCGGCTTGGAATATGGAGCATAAACGACCTATAACATGAAATATTTCCTTATACTTTATTTCCTCCATGGTTAAACTTAGACACATGCTTCCCATGCATTTATAAACTAATAATAATTACTATAAAGAGTCCATGTATGAGACTACTATGTAAGCTGTGTAACTTACTGCTATGTAAAGCTACAATGTAAGGTACTTCTCAGGTATTTATGGAACCACTTCATCTAAACTGTAAGGTACTTGTCAGAGTTGTGTAATTGATGATTAACATTCAATTAGATGACAACCCCTACACACCTTTCCCAAAATTGCACATTATTGCATAACAGCAATAATAATTGCTTCTGAAGTTCCAAACTCATTCAACTGCTTGTTTAATCATTACTTCTCAAGCAAAGGGTGCTCAAGTAGCGGCTCCAAGTCAAACTTGAAGGAATTTGATAAAGTTTCAAGTTGTTCACAGATAGAACCCTGAACTCCAGTTTTCATCCTTGATAATAATCTGCCAAATTATGTGCTACAAACCTGTGTACTTCATGAATGCTCCAAACGAATTAAAAACTATTTAATTATATTATAAATAGAATAAAACAAATAATCGAAAGTGGAGAGTGTTCACCGGCTAACTAAATTTCATACGATTTAACAGGATAGCAAAAGAACTCAATGGTTGAGCAGTAGGCCATTGATATGAGTGTTGTAAGGAATTTTTAGAACAAACGTACTTCATAGACCAGGAGTCTATAATCTCCTGTAAACTGTATTTACTAGTTTTTCTAGTTTTTGTTGCTTGTATCACTCATATTCAATATTAGAAAATTCTCATATAGTATTGTATTTTTTCTGCTGATATTTTCCTTTGTGATATTGGTGTTGAGCTTTTGGAAGTTGAATAACAATGAATGATAAATAAATCAGATAATAAGAATAAGCAGCTGTTGAAGGATATTATCTGAAGATAATATTTGTTTGTTAGAAAGAACAGTTTATTTAGATACTTGGAAATGTAGTGAACATGAAAAACTGGTTGTTTTTTATTCTGATATTTCATATAAGAAAGTTTTTAAAAGGTTACTATGGTGTAATTTTTCAACTAATAATAAATATATAATTATTACCTCATGGATAAGTAGACCACTATTACTCCTTCAATGATAGACTTTAAAACCATACTGTTTGTGATGCTTAGCAATAACTTTTCAATGATATCATAATGATTGTGCATAAAACCACAGTGAAGTGACACTATTCAACAATGATGTATGATCTACACTGTACTTCAATAATTTCATTTTTAGGAAATTCAAGATGAAATTTTGTCAAGATTCGATAGAATTGGTTATCAATGATACAGTATTAAAGCAGCATGATACAGAATAGAGATGAAAGACAGCATGTTATTGCAATATTATCCAATCATTAATATTATTACACATACAGAGCCATAAAGTCAGCATACTTTGTATTGTGAAAATTATTAATCTGCTGTTGCAGAAGTCCCCAGAGTATTTGGTCGCAATTGGATTTTCCTTCAATTGATTATAAATTAAATAATTTATCATAATCTCCTCATAATACATTACTGTATTCAATTTTCAATTAATTCACGCTAGATTAATCTAGATTAGTTACTCATGTTATGATTAATCAAATGCAGTTTATCTCATAATTTGTGTTATTTTTGAATCATTGTGGTTTCAATACTCTTTATTCACCGCTACTCCAAGCATTATATGTGGTACATTAATTTTATTGAGAAAATCTACCTTTTTTAGTATAATTAGAGATGAATGTTACTAATTAAGTTAACTATTCTATCTGAACGAAGTTAGTGTAGTGTCAATAAGTGTCCAATTTATTAGCTGATACCATAGAAATTAAACTTCGTTCTAGAAGCTATGCTATTACAGTACTTTCAATTTCTGCTAGTGGACTATTTCTGAAACTACTAATAATTATGCTAATAATTTCTATTTCTACTAGTGAGCTGATTGTTCTTTGAATCTAGAAGCGTTCACATAAGTTTTCTGTGATCTGTGTTTTTTTAGTGTGCGTTTGATATTTTTTATTTGTAGTTTGATGTAGTTTTGTATTTTGATTCAAATTTTCTTTTTTGGTTGATTGTTCGTTTCAAAAATATATTGCTTCCCACTTTGATAAACTTCAAGCTAATGTTTGTATGAGGAATCTATTTTTTTGATAAAAATAATCATATGTATTCTGATGATTGCGAGAGAGCTTCTTCTATTCAAATGATTCCGCCAGGATCTTTTCTATTCATACCAATGATTCCAATATTTAGAATATTATTTTATTCACAGATTTCTTCTCGTTTTGCAGCTTCTTCAGAGTGCTACGACGATCGGCTTCAAATGTTCAACAACAGCTGCTATCTGTTTGCTGGCTACCCTGAAGTCTACTTTTCTAAGATCTGAGCCAGCTGGTGACAGGACAATAGCGCTACAGACACACGAAGTCTGCTATCTCTTCATAGTGAATGATTTAATAGAATCAACAGTTGCCAACAGTTTGCAATTGAATAATCTTATCTTCTCTAATTTCGAGCTTATTTTCAATTTTAGGTGGAAATGCTACTGAACATTAATTGTAGAGATTTTCATGTTCAATCTCTTCCACTCGAAATTCTTTGTTTAAATTGTATCTGAAGCATGATAATAATTGGGAATCTAAAATCAAACTTTGCATAAATGGGGTGGAGCTCCTGATATTTTTACAGATATGGGACTTGTGGCAGTTGATAGAGCTTATCAATGACTATTTTATATAGGTATGAATTTGATCAAAATCGTTGGAGCCATTCTCGAGAAAATCGCGAAAAACCCTGTTTTTGACAACATTCTCGTCATTTTAGCCACCATCTTGAAATGCATTCGATCGAAATTGTTCGTGTCGGATCCTTATAGTGTAAGGACCTTACGTCCTACCAAATTCCAAGTCATTCCGTTAATTGGGAGATGAGATATCGTGTACACAGATGCACATATACTCATACACACATACAGACAGTACTCAAAAACCACTTTTTTGGACTCAGGGGACCTTGAAACGTATAGAAATTTAGAAATTGGGGTAACTTATTTTTTTTCAGAAAGCAATACTTTCCTTACCTATGGTAATAGGACAAGGAAAGTAAAAAATAGGATGCTACCGTCCTACATACACTGCTTTAAACTATCAGTAGATTAACTTACTGATATAAACTGACAGGCTTGTTTAAATGTGGAGCATTGATATTATCTCATGAGGGATACTAACAGGTTAAAGTGAATTAAACTTAAATGAGATCTTGCTTCACAATGTCAGTATTAGTTGAGCGGGAAGATTTATTCTATATCATGAGGATTACTGACAATTTTAAGTGAATTACCGAAAGTGTGTGTATGCATACTGTCAGTATTAATTGAATGCGAATAATTCATGTTATTTACAGGGAATTCCGACAGTTTAAAGGGAATTTACCTTCTCATATGGTGGCAATTTTCCCCACACTGTCAGCATTAGTTGAAAATGAGAAGCATTGAAGTGACTTATGAGAAATACTGACAGTTTTAAGTGAATTACACTGTGGTGAAAGTTTACCTAACAGTGTCAGCATTAGTTGAATTGGAGGAATTCGTGCTATTTACAAGGAATTCTGACAGTTTAAAGGGAATTTACCTTCTTTTATAGTGGGAATTTTCCCCACACTGTCAGCATTAATTGTATGGAAAGCATTATTCTTATCTCATAAAGAATTCTGACAGATTAAAGTGAATCTCACTACAGTACAAAGTGGACTCATTGAAGTTGAAGTGCACTGGCCGTGTAATTGTTGGAGAGCCACTTTCTGATAATAACAATACGAGTCGTTGATTTTTATTGGGTTTTACCTTTTGTTAAATTGTACTGGACTTGTTGAATGAGGTGTGCTGGACCTAGAAGAACGGAGATGATTATATTGTTTTGTTGAATAGAGCTATTCAGTTTCTACAATTTTGTTGTATGCCATTGTTTTGGAGATTCATATCCTCTTTTTTATCTAATGAAGAGAGGCCATGTTCTCGAGCAATTTTCTATTCATACATTTTTCTAATATAAAGTGAATATGTGACATAACCAACATTTTGATTTGGACAGTATAGTATAAATTCGCAATGGGACAGTTTTGGGCATGAGCCTGTTGTGCCTTTCCTCATGTCAAGTATTTGTACACAATGTGATAAATGAATAAATAAATAATATTCTCACAGAAAACTCTCTTCAATGCAGTTATCCGATAAGTTTCATTCCACATGGATGCAAATAACTTTTTTTCTCTCCAGTTTACTAACGTAATTTAGCATAATGTTAATGGCTTAATATACGATATTATACGTATACTAGACGTCAGGCTCGCTTCGCTTGCCATATCCGTCTAGTCAGGGGGCTCCGCCCCCTGGACCCCCGGCTGAATCGTCCAAGAATGAGATCAGCAGGCTCGCTTCGCTCGCCTGCGTTTTCCATTTTGGGCGTTTTTATCATATGTTAGGACAAACCAGTCAGGGGTCCAGACTAAACGTCTGGCTAAACGGATATGGCGAGCGAAGCGAGCCTGACGGCTAGTAACATAATATTCCCAGGATTGAAGTAGCAGTGCCCAATCAATTTTTCCGCGATAAATGCATTTAAATCTTAAACTTGGTGCCAACCTAACAAAGTCAACTCAACTTAATGCCAACCAGACAAAGTTATCAATTTAGTTGCCAGTTAACAACTGTTTCGAAGAGGTACTCTATCTAGATTTATAGTTCTATAGTAACATAAATATGATATGGAAATTTCAATTATAATTAAGAGATTGGGAGAAGAAGAATATATAAATGCTAGAATACGAACTTTAAACCCTTAAAAACAACCCTTAGAGTTAAAATATTGACAAAAGATTTCTTAGTGCGCCTCTAAAGGGCCAACTGAAGATACCTACCAAATTTGAACGTTTTTGGCCCGGTAGATTTTTAGTTATGTGAGTGAGTGAGTGAGTCAGTCAGTCAGTCAGTGTGTGAGTGAGTGCCATTTCGCTTTTATATAATATAGACTGTGTACTATAGTATACATATATTAAGCCATTAACATTAATGGTGGTATACTATATGGCTATAACTAATAGTATACTAATGTTAATGGTTAAGCCATTAACATTATAGTATACCACGTATACTATTATTATTCACTTTGATATTTGTAATTGATTAATACTGATTTGGAACTGTTGAATAATCATTTATTTCTTGAGTTTGATTTAATTTTATAGTGTCATTTTTTTGTGAATGTTACCATAGGCAACAGCCTTGTAACAATTGTCAATAAATATCTCATCTTATCCTTTGACATATCACTAACTTATCCATACTATAATGATTATTGTACATTGTGTTAACATATCAGTACAATCAAGATCAAGCTTGCTGTCTTCAATCATCAAGATTCTAAAGAAGATTAAATAGGAAATTATGGAAACATAAAAGGGAAAGAATAGATAGCTCTTCACTGTACCTCTATAATTACTATTCTTCCATGGTCTATTCTCTTCTTAGTTAACTCTTCACTTAGTGACTTAGCTCACCTAGAATGAGATTTATGACTTCTTCCATATCTATTATGCTTTTTCGTTTTGAAGAAGTAGAATTTGCTCATTTTTCAGGCTGTTCAATCACTAAACATGAGAAGTTTTGTGACATACTTGTGCACATCTGTGTGGGAAGAATACTAATCCCAAATTAACATCCACATTCCTAAAAACACTTCATCCATATGGGCTACTTTTGTACAAATTAATAAAAACAATACAAAAACTTGAAGTACCCTTTATTATAAAAAACTTTAAAATATTTCAACGACTAGTTCAACTGATTTTCACTTGAAAATGGCCTAAGTTATGGTCGAAGCTGATCGTTGACATATTTTTAAGTTTTTTTTAATAATAAAGAGTGCTACAAGTTTTTTATATTGTTTTTATTAATTCACACTCCTGTATTGAAGTTATTGGAACCCAAAAGAGTTGCCGTTTTCTATTCTATCAAATCACAACTAGTTTCAACCAAGTTAATTAGGACCAATTTCGAATAACACTTGAACATTAATGAGTTGAAACTAGTTGTCATTTGATAAAATAAAAAGGATAATTGATAACTCTTATTGTGCCTTAACAATATTCTAATCAACATTGAATATGTTTTGTTCATTTCAGAGCTAAAATAAAAAAATAATCTGAGAACTCGACATCCTGGAGATGATCTCAGTTAAATATTACTGTTGTTTCAATGGTTTAATAAGAATTTTCATCCCTTGAAAAATCTCATTTCAGTCCTGGCTAACATAGAAGCATGAAGAAGCAAGGTTATCAGTTCTCAAAAACCAAATAATTTGAAAACTCGACATCCTGGGGATGGTTTCAGTAGAATTACTGTTTTTTCAATGGTTAGGGAATTCTAATATCTTGAAAATGCAATCCCAACTACCATGGCAGCATGAGGATGCATGTTGAAGGTTATCAGTTCTCAAAAAACAAATTTTCTGAAAACTCGAAATCTGGGAAAGATCTCAGTTGTTACAATCTATGTTTTGACGTTTCCATAATTTGAATCCCTCGATGCATCTCATTGCAACTAGGCCACCATATAGAATTATGAATGGAGAGATAGAGATGTAGGAGATATAGGTATGATAGAAGATAGAGATGGAGGATACCTCTCATACCAGAATTCATCACGCTACATTACAGTCGCAGGCTACATGAAATAAAAACGTGGCATCATGCAAATCAGTTGTGTGATATACTAATGGATGACGACTCGAACTGAAACCCCAGAGCTATGCGAAATGCGTGTAAAAGTGTGTAACAGTGTAACAGTGTGCACAGTCCTTACCCCATCTGAATAACACGCCAAGTCACCTCGGATTATTATCATTAGTGTGGGTCGGACCCATAATGACAGTTCGCGCTAACAGAGCAGAAAAAATGTCAGGATGTTCTGACTTTTCTTCGTTTTCTGGTTCTTTTTCTCCTTTTCTTATTTTTCTCCTCTTCTTCTTTCCCACCTCTTTTTCTTCTTCTTCTTTCTCTTCTTCTTCTTCTTTCTCTCCTTCTTCTTCTTCTTTAATCTCTTCATCTTCTTCTTCTTCTTCTTTTTCTTCTTCTTCTTCTTCTTCTTCTTCTTCTTCTTCTTCTTCTTCTTCTTCTCGTCCTTTTATTTATTTTATTCACAATCACAAATCATAATTAAAATATTATTGGGAGAAGACAACAGGCATAGCCCAAAACTGTCTTCTCCCAAAGTTTTACAAATAAAAGTTTCAAAAAAGAATGAGGTAAAATTTCACTCTTCACTTCAAAAATTCCAATTTACACTTCAAAACTAATGACTAAACTAAGAATTTTCAATTTTAAAACTAATTAACAACAAAAATATTCCACTCAAATCTCTATAAATTGGAAATTTTTGAGTAATTTTACAAAATTTTGAGCCAGAAAAGAAACAAAACTTTTTCTTCTTCTCCTTCTTCTTCTTTTTCTCCTTCTTCTTCTTCTTCTTCCGAAAAATGTAAAAAAGGTAAGTTTCACGTTCCTTTTCCGTGCTTCTTCATCAATGAACTACCTTCTTGATCTCGTAATTTCTCTCCATCCTCTTTCAACCCCCCTCGTCTTTTCATCTTTCTCATCTTCCTCTATTTTATCATCTTTTCTTCTGTTCTCGTCATATTATCTATTTTCTTATTGTAGTCGTGAGCCTTCTTCTTCAATAGTACAGACTAAATAGATGATTATCCATCCCTTCACTTCCGATACTTTCCTCTCTCTCTTTATATTCATCTTACTTTTACCAGGTCTTCATCCGCTCTCACCAACCTTTTCTCTCTCGCTTTGTATCCTCCATCACTTCAACATAATCCTCTTCTCCTTCCTTCTACTCCTTCTTTTTACTACTTTTTCATTTCCGCTCCTTTCTCCTCCTTCTTCATTCCCTTCTCCTTCTCCTCCCACTTCTACTTGTGCTCTTTCTCATCTTCCTCCATCACCTTCTACTCCTCAACCTCCTCCTCCCTGTTCATCACCTTTTCCTCCCCAATCTGATTCACAACCTCCTGTTCCCGTGGTTTCTTTCCATCTCCTCATTCTTTTCCTTTTCACTCCACCCTCTCATTCTCTCTCAATCCCTCAACCACCTCATCCTTCTCCTCCTCTTCCTCCCACTCTTCCTCTTTCTTCTCCTCCACCATTCATCTTGCCTCCTCCTCTTAACCATCATCATCATCAACACCATCCTCCTCCTCACAAAAAATCTAGAAACACAAGAGAAGATATGTCTGTAATTTACATAGCACATTAGAGGGAAACGTAATGGAGGTGGCATGTCATTTTGGCGGGAGCTCTGCCAGCCATGGAGTGGTGGTTGTACTCATATTCTAATAAATAGGGTGCAAAGGAAGCTTTAAAACAGTCGCCACTGGAAATAAACAGTGTAGGCTTGGGAATGGCTTCTGTCTTCACATTAATAACACACCATTTCTGTAAGAAATTGTTGTATTTCTATATTATTATTACATATTTACTACGGTATATAATAATATTGTAGAGGAAGGTTGAGTGGGAGATAGAGGCCAACTGTGTGGAAGGATCCTTAGTTCACTAGGGCATCCTGATGTCCTGGAAGGGCATCACCCTCCAGGTCGCAATAGGCAGCCTATTCATCTTTCAATTCTTTGAAACAGTCTGTAGTTTATAGCATATTATTGCTACAGAACTACACTTCCATATTATTCATATGACAGTTGTTGAACGAGTGTAACGAGTTTCCATTGAAGAATATTGAGACTTGAGTATCGTTTTCCGTTTGTGCGTTTGTTTGTTCGATGATAACTTTGGAATGCTTTCATCGATTACCTACCAATTCCCAACATATATATATATATATTTAGAGTTTATGACATATATAACTACAAAACAATATCTTCGGACCGGTTGATCTAGTGATGAGGAGCTTCAACAAACTCCAGTTTGCTAGCACCGCCTGAGTCGTAGGTTCGAATCACGCCGGTTGCATGGACGTTTCATCATCCATGAATCCACTTCGCGCTCTTCATTACCCACAAACAAGAGAATTATTTATTTTGGCATCATCCGCAATGAAACAAGAGTTGCTCACTTCTTAGTTTTTTTGAGGATATGACAAGATAACATCAAAAGTGCATTACTGCAAAATATTATTGTGGTATTTATCACTACATATCACAAATCATTTTCAAGCTGGATTATTAAATGCATGTAATATTAATAACTCAATGAAAATGAGACCGTGATTCACTTGGCTTTCCACTGCAATAGAACAGTTAATAGAATATAAGCAGCATTTCAAGCTATAGTGCGGTCCACGTTATAATGACAGTATTTGATCAACTTTGATTTTGCTATCCCAGTTTATCATTCGACAAAGCCGGTGATACTATCCCTTTCTATGTCCACAACGATGCCAATTATGTTTTTGACAGTGTAGAAATATAATTAATCAATGCACAGAATCGGTATTGCTATTCTTCTATCTTTATCCACTGCCATTATAACGTGGACCTCACTATAGAAATTCGAGCGGTACCGCGTGCAATACTTCAGAGGGGTACGGACAACTCTATAGAAGTGTATCGACAAAAATTGACAGCATTTAATCAGATGTTACTTTTCGTACAAAATGAATGTTTTAATTTCTTCTCTAAATAGCTCTCTAGCCCAAGGGATCACCAACTAGTTGATCAGTTACAAAGTGTTTATCATCCCAGAATTGTATTTCAATTATATTTATGGATAATTCTATTTGTGGATAGAGTGCCTGCGTAGCAGCATAAATATCCCGGGTTCAAACCCTCTCAATACCAAAAGTTTTTTAACCAGATCACTCCCGTGTTATCGGATGGGCACGTTAATTGTCGGTCCCGGCTGAAGTATGACAGTCGTAAGGCCCATTGACGAGTTAAATTATATATTCAGGCGGTGGGACCTTCCCGCAAGGGAACCACCAACAAAAGCCATACGAATTTACTTTTTTGTATTTCCATATTTCTATAAGTTTGTAGTTATATAGACTACTAGCCGTTAGGCTCGCTTCGCTCGCCATATCCGTCTAGCCAGGGGGCTCCGCCCCCTGGACCCCCGACTGGATCGTTCAAAAATGAGATCAGCAGGCTCGGTTCGCTCGCCTGCATTTATCATTTGAGCATTTTTATCAGTAAACAACTGTTTCGAAGAGGTACTCTCTCTAGATTATAGTTCTATATTAACATAAATGGTATGGACATTTCAATAATAATTAAGAGATTGGAATAAGAAGGATATACATGCTAAAAGACGAACTTTAAACCCTTAAAACGACCCTTAGATTCAAAATTTTTCCAAATCCGTTCTTAGTGCGCCTCTAAAGGGCCAACTGAACATACCTACCAAATTTGAACGTTTTTGGTCCGGTAGATTTTTAGTTCTGCGAGTGAGTGAGTCAGTCAAGAGTGAGTGCCATTTCGCTTTTATATATATAGATACTGGTCTAAATATTATATTGGACGGTACAAAACAAACACTCATAGAACACTTCATCCATATGGGCTACTTTTGTACAAATTAATAAAAACAATACAAAAACTTGAAGTACCCTTTATTATAAAAAACTTTAAAATATTTCAACGACTAGTTCAACTGATTTTCACTTGAAAATGGCCTAAGTTATGGTCGAAGCTGATCGTTGACATATTTTTAAGTTTTTTTTAATAATAAAGAGTGCTACAAGTTTTTTATATTGTTTTTATTAATTCACACTCCTGTATTGAAGTTATTGGAACCCAAAAGAGTTGCCGTTTTCTATTCTATCAAATCACAACTAGTTTCAACCAAGTTAATTAGGACCATTTCGAATAACACTTGAACATTAATGAGTTGAAACTAGTTGTCATTTGATAAAATAAAAGGATAATTGATAACTCTTATTGTGCCTTAACAATATTCTAATCAACATTGAATATGTTTTGTTCATTTCAGAGCTAAAATAAAAAATAATCTGAGAACTCGACATCCTGGAGATGATCTCAGTTAAATATTACTGTTGTTTCAATGGTTTAATAAGAATTTTCATCCCTTGAAAAATCTCATTTCAGTCCTGGCTAACATAGAAGCATGAAGAAGCAAGGTTATCAGTTCTCAAAAACCAAAAAACTCGATGAACATCCTGGGGATGGTTTCAGTAGAATTACTGTTTTTTCAATGGTTAGGAATTCTAATATCTTGAAAATGCAATCCCAACTACCATGGCAGCATGAGGATGCATGTTGAAGGTTATCAGTTCTCAAAAAACAAATTTTCTGAAAACTCGAAATCTGGGAAAGATCTCAGTTGTTACAATCTATGTTTTGACGTTTCCATAATTTGAATCCCTCGATGCATCTCATTGCAACTAGGCCACCATATAGAATTATGAATGGAGAGATAGAGATGTAGGAGATATAGGTATGATAGAAGATAGAGATGGAGGATACCTCTCATACCAGAATTCATCACGCTACATTACAGTCGCAGGCTACATGAAATAAAAACGTGGCATCATGCAAATCAGTTGTGTGATATACTAATGGATGACGACTCGAACTGAAACCCCAGAGCTATGCGAAATGCGTGTAAAAGTGTGTAACAGTGTAACAGTGTGCACAGTCCTTACCCCATCTGAATAACACGCCAAGTCACCTCGGATTATTATCATTAGTGTGGGTCGGACCCATAATGACAGTTCGCGCTAACAGAGCAGAAAAAATGTCAGGATGTTCTGACTTTTCTTCGTTTTCTGGTTCTTTTTCTCCTTTTCTTATTTTTCTCCTCTTCTTCTTTCCCACCTCTTTTTCTTCTTCTTCTTTCTCTTCTTCTTCTTCTTTCTCTCCTTCTTCTTTTTCTTTAATCTCTTCATCTTCTTCTTCTTCTTCTTCTTTTTCTTCTTCTTCTTCTTCTTCTTCTTCTTCTTCTTCTTCTTCTTCTTCTTCTCGTCCTTTTATTTATTTTATTCACAATCACAAATCATAATTAAAATTTATTGGGAGAAGACAACAGGCATAGCCCAAAACTGTCTTCTCCCAAAGTTTTACAAATAAAAGTTTCAAAAAAGAATGAGGTAAAATTTCACTCTTCACTTCAAAAATTCCAATTTACACTTCAAAACTAATGACTAAACTAAGAATTTTCAATTTTAAAACTAATTAACAACAAAAATATTCCACTCAAATCTCTATAAATTGGAAATTTTTGAGTAATTTTACAAAATTTGAGCCAGAAAAGAAACAAACTTTTTCTTCTTCTCCTTCTTCTTCTTTTTCTTCTTCTTCTTCTTCTTCTTCCGAAAAATGTAAAAAAGGTAAGTTTCACGTTCCTTTTCCGTGCTTCTTCATCAATGAACTACCTTCTTGATCTCGTAATTTCTCTCCATCCTCTTTCAACCCCCCTCGTCTTTTCATCTTTCTCATCTTCCTCTATTTTATCATCTTTTCTTCTGTTCTCGTCATATTATCTATTTTCTTATTGTAGTCGTGAGCCTTCTTCTTCAATAGTACAGACTAAATAGATGATTATCCATCCCTTCACTTCCGATACTTTCCTCTCTCTCTTTATATTCATCTTACTTTTACCAGGTCTTCATCCGCTCTCACCAACCTTTTCTCTCTCGCTCTGTATCGTCCATCACTTCAACATAATCCTCTTCTCCTTCCTTCTACTCCTTCTTTTTACTACTTTTTCATTTCCGCTCCTTTCTCCTCCTTCTTCATTCCCTTCTCCTTCTCCTCCCACTTCTACTTGTGCTCTTTCTCATCTTCCTCCATCACCTTCTACTCCTCAACCTCCTCCTCCCTGTTCATCACCTTTTCCTCCCCAATCTGATTCACAACCTCCTGTTCCCGTGGTTTCTTTCCATCTCCTCATTCTTTTCCTTTTCACTCCACCCTCTCATTCTCTCTCAATCCCTCAACCACCTCATCCTTCTCCTCCTCTTCCTCCCACTCTTCCTCTTTCTTCTCCTCCACCATTCATCTTGCCTCCTCCTCTTAACCATCATCATCATCAACACCATCCTCCTCCTCACAAAAAATCTAGAAACACAAGAGAAGATATGTCTGTAATTTACATAGCACATTAGAGGGAAACGTAATGGAGGTGGCATGTCATTTTGGCGGGAGCTCTGCCAGCCATGGAGTGGTGGTTGTACTCATATTCTAATAAATAGGGTGCAAAGGAAGCTTTAAAACAGTCGCCACTGGAAATAAACAGTGTAGGCTTGGGAATGGCTTCTGTCTTCACATTAATAACACACCATTTCTGTAAGAAATTGTTGTATTTCTATATTATTACATATTTACTACGGTATATAATAATATTGTAGAGGAAGGTTGAGTGGGAGAGAGAGGCCAACTGTGTGGAAGGATCCTTAGTTCACTAGGGCATCCTGATGTCCTGGAAGGGCATCACCCCTCCAGGTCGCAATAGGCAGCCTATTCATCTTTCAATTCTTTGAAACAGTCTGTAGTTTATAGCATATTATTGCTACAGAACTACACTTCCATATTATTCATATGACAGTTTGTTGAACGAGTGTAACGAGTTTCCATTGAAGAATATTGAGACTTGAGTATCGTTTTCCGTTTGTGCGTTTGTTTGTTCGATGATAACTTTGGAATGCTTTCATCGATTACCTACCAATTCCCAACATATATATATATATATTTAGAGTTTATGACATATATAACTACAAAACAATATCTTCGGACCGGTTGATCTAGTGATGAGGAGCTTCAACAAACTCCAGTTTGCTAGCACCGCCTGAGTCGTAGGTTCGAATCACGCCGGTTGCATGGACGTTTCATCATCCCATGAATCCACTTCGCGCTCTTCATTACCCACAAACAAGAGAATTATTTATTTTGGCATCATCCGCAATGAAACAAGAGTTGCTCACTTCTTAGTTTTTTTGAGGATATGACAAGATAACATCAAAAGTGCATTACTGCAAAATATTATTGTGGTAATTTATCACTACATATCACAAATCATTTTCAAGCTGGATTATTAAATGCATGTAATATTAATAACTCAATGAAAATGAGACCGTGATTCACTTGGCTTTCCACTGCAATAGAACAGTTAATAGAATATAAGCAGCATTTCAAGCTATAGTGCGGTCCACGTTATAATGACAGTATTTGATCAACTTTGATTTTGCTATCCCAGTTTATCATTCGACAAAGCCGGTGATACTATCCCTTTCTATGTCCACAACGATGCCAATTATGTTTTTGACAGTGTAGAAATATATTAATCAATGCACAGAATCGGTATTGCTATTCTTCTATCTTTATCCACTGCCATTATAACGTGGACCTCACTATAGAAATTCGAGCGGTACCGCGTGCAATACTTCAGAGGGGTACGGACAACTCTATAGAAGTGTATCGACAAAAATTGACAGCATTTAACAGATGTTACTTTTCGTACAAAATGAATGTTTTAATTTCTTCTCTAAATAGCTCTCTAGCCCAAGGGATCACCAACTAGTTGATCAGTTACAAAGTGTTTATCATCCCAGAATTGTATTTCAATTATATTTATGGATAATTCTATTTGTGGATAGAGTGCCTGCGTAGCAGCATAAATATCCCGGGTTCAAACCCTCTCAATACCAAAAGTTTTTTAACCAGATCACTCCCGTGTTATCGGATGGGCACGTTAATTGTCGGTCCGGCTGAAGTATGACAGTCGTAAGGCCCATTGACGAGTTAAATTATATATTCAGGCGGTGGGACCTTCCCGCAAGGGAACCACCAACAAAAGCCATACGAATTTACTTTTTTGTATTTCCATATTTCTATAAGTTTGTAGTTATATAGACTACTAGCCGTTAGGCTCGCTTCGCTCGCCATATCCGTCTAGCCAGGGGGCTCCGCCCCCTGGACCCCCGACTGGATCGTTCAAAAATGAGATCAGCAGGCTCGGTTCGCTCGCCTGCATTTATCATTTGAGCATTTTTATCAGTAAACAACTGTTTCGAAGAGGTACTCTCTCTAGATTATAGTTCTATATTAACATAAATGGTATGGACATTTCAATAATAATTAAGAGATTGGAATAAGAAGGATATACATGCTAAAAGACGAACTTTAAACCCTTAAAACGACCCTTAGATTCAAAATTTTTCCAAATCCGTTCTTAGTGCGCCTCTAAAGGGCCAACTGAACATACCTACCAAATTTGAACGTTTTTGGTCCGGTAGATTTTTAGTTCTGCGAGTGAGTGAGTCAGTCAAAGAGTGAGTGCCATTTCGCTTTTATATATATAGATACTGGTCTAAATATTATATTTGGACGGTACAAAACAAACACTCATAGAAACACATTTTAGAAGTATTTACTAGCAATATATATGATAATGTCTCGACCCCAAAATCATTCCACAGTAGAATGTCTGTCTGGCGCTCAAGAAAAGCGCGAGATTTTGAATTTACCGCTAAATCCAACAACATTTTCATGGCTTGGAAATTAATGGCTGATTTCTCACCACCTATTTCCACTTGTTGACCTAGATGCTCTCTGTTGCTTACTCTTAATGTACGGTATACGTGTTTTATGGGTTGGGGCTACATTTTACCATTAGTCAGGAACCCATCAGGCGACTTCTTCTTCTTCTTCTTGCTCTTTAACCTCTTTTTCTTCTTCTCCAGCTTTTTCTTATTCTTCTTCTTCTTCTTCTTCTTCTTCTTCTTCTTCTTCTTCTTCTTCTTCTTCTTCTTCTTCTTCTTCTTCTTCTTCTTCTCTTCTCTCTTCTTCTTCTTCTTCTTCTTCTCTTCTTCTTCTTCTTCTTCTTCTTCTTCTTCTTCTTCTCTTCTTCTTCTTCTTCTTCTTCTTCTTCTTCTTCTTCTTCTTCTTCTTCTTCTTCTTCTTCTTCTTCTTCTTCTTCTTCTTCTTCTTCTTCTTCTTCTTCTTCTTCTTCTTCTTCTTCTTCTTCTTCTTCTTCTTCTTCTTCTCCACCTTCCACTCCTTCCCCACCTTCTATTTCTTTTTCCTTCCCTTTTTCTTGTTCTTCTTCTTTTCTTCTTCTTCTTCCTCCTCTCTCCTTCGTTCTTTTCTCGTCTTCTTTGATTACTTCTCAATCTTCAAATATTTGTTCCCGTAATCTTTTCCTTCTACTTCTTCTTCTTCTTCTACTTCTTCTTCTCTTCTTCTTCTTCTTCTTCTTCTACTTCTTCTTCTTCCTATCATTTCTTTTTCTTACTCCTCATTTTCGTCCCCTCGTCTCACTCGTACTCTCTTGTTTTTCGACTACTTACTCAATCTTCAACCTTCAGTTGTCTTATTTTTCTCTTGTTCTCTGTCTCTACTTTTTTTTCTATCCTTTTTCTCCTTTCCATTTCTTCGTCTCCTTCCACATCTTCAACAATCAACTGTCTTCCTCTTGTTTCCCCTTTCTTCTTCCTCTTCTCCTTCTCCTTATTCTCTCTCTTCTCCGAAGTTCTTCTTCTTCTTCTTCTCTTTCTCCCTCTTGTCCTTCTTCTTCTTCTTCTTCTCTTTCTTCTTCTTCTTCCTCCTCACTCCTTCTCCGTTCTCTTCTCGTCTTCTTTTTCTTTTCTCAATCTTCGAATATTTGTTTTCTTTTTCTTCTTCTTCCCTTTCCCCTTCTTCTTCTTCTTCTTCTTCTTCCACTTCTTCTCCATCTTCTTCTTTCTATCTTTCCTTCTCTTTATCCTCTTTTCCGTTCTCTCGTCTCCTTCTCTCTCTCTTGTTCCTCGACTACTTCATCTTCAACTTTCAGTTCTCCTTTTTTTATCTTGCTCTCCACTTCTTTCTTCCATCCTTCTTCTTTTTTCCTCTACTTAGTCCTCTCCATTTCTTGGTCAACTCCTTCACCATCTTCAAGTATCAACTGTTTTCCTCTTGTTCCTCCTTTCTTCTCCTTCTTCTTCTCCTTCTTCTCCTCTCTCTTACTCTTTTTCTTCTTCTATCTTCTACTTCTTCTCCATCTTCTTCTTTCTATCTTTCCTTCTCTTAATCCTCTTTTCCGTCCCCTCGTCTCCTCCGTTCTCTCTTGTTCCTTGACTACTTCATCTTCAACTTTCAGTTCTCTCAGTTTTATCTTGCTCTCTACTCCTTTCTTCCATCCTTCTTCTTTTTTCCTCTACTTAGTCCTCTCCATTTCATTGTCAACTCCTTCACCATCTTCAACTATCAACTGTTTTCCTCTTGTTTCTCCTTTCTTCTCCTTCTTCTCGCTCTTCTTCTCTCTCTTCTCCACCGTTCTTCTCCTTCTCCTTCTTCTGAGATGTTGTGAAGTAATTGGGCGCGGTTATGCAAATGTAACTTCCGCTTCTACGTAAAACCGCTGTTACAGTAGTTGTTGGCCGGCATTGAAATCGCAGTCATTTGGCCTCAGTATTCAATGAATTCACTGCTGGATTTGTTTGTTGTAGAGAAGTTTATTGATTCATCCAAGACTTGGATAGACCTATTGGGCCATATGAATAAAGTTGAGCATTCGCTTATAGGCTACTTCTAAAATATGGAGCATTTGCTTCATTTTCTATGAATAAACGTGAGCAAAACCTTCTGCTCATGCTCATCAAAAAAATAGTTTGAGCATTTGCTCAAAAGTAACAGCTTTTGCTCAAAATTATATGAATAAACTAGAGTATTCGCTCAACTTTTGAAGCAAATGCTTCAAAAAAGGTGAGTCTAGTCTAGAGCAGCTTATCACCTTTTGCTCATAGTAAAATGGCTCAACTAATTCGTATGAGGAAGAGGAAGCTATACCAGATACGATCAAAACCAATAGTTGAGAACTATAAATTTATTTTTAGATTCAATCATGATAATATATCACCATTATCCCTACAAAAGAATAATTACAAAAGATAGTGAAATCAGTGGCGCTTCGTGGATTTTTGAACTTGTAGGAGTCAAAAAGTATAAGTAGGGCTACAACCCCCCTCACCAGTATAGTCGCAATGGAAAAGATCACATTGACTTTTTCTGCCATAGACAAATTCAAATGTTGTATGGATGCTGGCATATAAAGGTGCGTACAGATATACGCGCCGCGAACATGAGCAATTCACTTTTAATCAGCTGATTATATCTGTATATTTACAGAAACGGAAAGATATAGTTATAAAAAGCTTGGCATCAGCTGATTAAAAGTGAATTGCTATTGCTCATGTTCGCGGCGCGTATATCTGTACGCACCTTTAGGCCTACATAAACACAACTTGCAAGTTCACAACTCAAAATGATAAGTTACTCACATCATGGTCTACTTTTAATTCAATTCGATTCATCGAATTGCACCTAGGGCCGAAAATGAGACTTTTCTGGTTGTATACAATAAACAATACATCTGGTTGTTTTCAAAAATAAACAATATATATATGAGAATAGTTGTCTATTATAAGCACTTCCGAAAGCAAAAGTGGAAGGTGATAGCTCTAGCAAATCTGAGGTAATCTGAATATCAGGAAATTTTCCAAGTATTTTCATTTTTTATTCTGATTTGTCTAAATAACCTAAAAGATTATGTTCAATTATGTAAGAGGTTGAGTTTATACTTTTTATTCTTCCAAATGACAATGAGATGATATTATTATAAATGTTTTAATTATTGAATGATAAACACAAATAATGAAATTTTTTGATCAGCTGTTTTAGCACACTTGAAATTTGGCCAATTTGAATGTCAACGGAGTTTAGGTTAGAAGTTCTATCATACTCTGAAAATCTAATTATTTGAATAGTTTATCATATATATCTTATCTGTATTTTATTCATCCAAATAAAATGATAGTATATCATTGCAGAATACTTTATTGAATTCTAGAAGCATAAAATGATTCCGTTTATCCGCCATGTTCCGTGATAAACGCAGTACTAGGAGGATTGAGGTTAGATTCTATTATGACCATCTATTTTTGACCATCAGCTGAGTTGGGCACCACATATGCAGTGTGTCAAGCAAAGGCTACGACGGATGCTGTATGGTCTATCTCAGTTGAGCCAAGTACTTGATACCAGATTAAGTGAAAGAGTATACCATGCTTATGCACAGTCAGTGTTACAGTATGGTATCATTGTCTGGGGAGGGGTGTCATCTGCTAGCCTGGAGCCTCTCTCGGTTGCCCAGCGCACATTATAAAAAAATTCTTAAAAAAGAACCCAGATATCCCACGTCGCTGTTGTTCTCGGACTTCCCTGTGCTCAATTTAAGACAACTGTATATTAAAACACTTCTCACATATTTCAGGAAACACAAAATAGAACTACTCAGCAATATTCAACATAACTATCAAACTCGACACAGAAATAACCATGGATATTCAACACCTCAATTATATCACGGAATAGAACTTAGGTCTCCCCACTATCTAGCACAAATCGTCTAAAGAAATTTGCCCAATTATATCAGGGAGGCTGAGAGCTGCAGCGATGTGGTGTATAAAAGGAAGCTGTTTAAATGGTTGATTGCCATAGGTTGGGCTGGAACCGAGGGCTTACTCCATTCCTATGCTTCTTAAATCTCTACAATTTAATAATAAATTGTCACAGTCTTGAGTCCTCTTGCTCTTTTTTTTTAGCTCTTTCTTTCCATTTAAGCACTCTCCAAAAATGGTCACAAAAACAGTGGTAGGGAAGTGCAATAGTCTGTAGATTGCACTCTATCATACTAGCATATATGTTAGGTTAACTTAGTATTATGAATGTATATTATTTTGCTTATAACTATTTCAAACTTGATTTACTTTTTGTTATATTCTTGCTCATAGGAACTCTCCCCCATTCACAGATGTATAGTCTTCTTGGGGGATTCCACTTTTCAATAATATTACAAGTTTAAATAAATAGTAAAGTAATTTATCTTTATATTTATTGCTTTATTGTAACTTAACTATATTTACAAATTTGTAATTTCATGTGGAAATAAATTGAATTGAATTGAATTGAATTGAATTATACTCTAAAAATTGAATTTGTATAGTTTATAATATCTCATTTGTATTTCATTCATTCAAATAAAATGATAGTATCTTATTGCAAAATACTTAATTCAATTCCAGAAGCATAAACTGATTCCGTTTCATAAACTATTTTGTAAACACGTTCACATCAAATCAGAATCAGCTGACTTCAAAGGTTCAAGGTTATTTAAATTAAATGCAAACATATCAACAAGTAATCGTGGTTAAGCGTTTAACTTAGATTGTGCATATGATATGGGCCTTACACTTGAATTGAAGAGAACGAGTATGTTTGTTCCGTTACCTCCTTGAATCAATCCAAGAACAGTTCAAGATAACATTCCCTTATCATATTGGACATTACCCTGAATACTCCCTAAAACACTGTTAACCAATGAAACAATGATTCACTTCAACCGTCTCACATACCTCAACTAAGAGTCTACCAGTTGAGTCAATTATTAAGTCGCGTGTGATATGACTTGGAAATTACTAGGGCGTTCCGGCACTCTCTCCATACAGCTATAGTATCTACTAGTTGAATAATATTATGCAAAGCAATTGCAACAACTGTGTTGACAAAGGCAGCATTGAGCAACAGGTGGTTAGCAGCAATATTATAATACCGCCAGCAGGTAATTCACTTTAATCTGTCAGCTCTAGTTAAATGGAAAATGAGGAAGTTCTATCAGTCGAAACAGATTTAAGGAGCTTTGAGATTCACTTTAATCTGTCAGCTTTAGTTAAATGGAAAATGAAGAAGTTCTATCAGTCGAAACAGATTTGAAGAGCTTTGAGATTCACTTTAAACTGTCAGCGTTGTTTAAATCGAAAGCTCTGTTTTATGCTTATGAGGAGTGCTGACAGTTTTTAATCAGTTGAACAGTTAGAAGATTCACTTTAATTTGTCAGCGTTGTCGGAATAGGAATTCTCAATGTTATTTAATTAGTGCTGCTGACAGTCGGAACTCAGTAAAACAGTTTGAAGATTCACTTTAAACTGTCAGCGTTGTTTAAATAGAAAGCTCTGATTTATCCTTATGAGGAGTGCTGACAGTTTTCACTCAGTTGAACAGTTGGAAGATTCACTTTAACCCTGGAATGCTAGGCCTATACTATCTTGGAGGAACATTAATGGTATCTATTCGTATTTTTTGGATTGTTGGTTTATTCATTAAAAAAACAATGTTTATGCACTCAAAGATATCTATTCACCCATGATATCATTTCAGATACATGTTGACAAGCTATAACTAAGAGAATGATAATTGAAAAGCGTTTTTAAGCAATAGAAAAAATCAAATCTTATGGCATGTAATTTGAAAACACTGAAAATTAGAAAAAATAGGTATAGAACAATAAAAACGTTCTCTGTATAGATTATATTTCATGTCCAATTGATATAGTAATAAATGTATTTATGAGAGAAATATATAAAATGTTCATAGTTCTCATACCTGCAGAGATTTCAAGTATATCTTCTGATCCACTTACAATATCATTGTCTGCTTCAGATGTGTCACTTCTACTTTCGTTCAAAATTCTGTCAATTCCAGAGTTACTGAGTGCTATTTTTCAATTCAAAATAATCCTTAGAGCATACTACACTAAATATAAGTCGAATCACGCACTAAACAATAGTGTACATCTTATAAAAAATTAAAAACTAGAAAAAATACACCATGCAAAACATAACACTAATGGTATATATGCGTAAAATATCGTAAAAAAATCTATTCGTAAAATATCTGCAACAATGCTTATAAATACTGTAGATGAGAAATTGTCAAGTAGCTACTGTGACTAGTGCAATAACTTCGAAAACCTGTTGTGATAGATGACACTACTGCTGGACGCAGTTGGGGCAATATTCATTCTTGTAGAACTAAAATACTTATTTGGTGCAGAAAAAATACGGATAGATACCATTCCAGGGTTGAACTGTCAGCGTTGATCAAATGAGAAGTGTTAATGTTTCTCATATTAGGAGTGCTGACAGTCGAAACTCAGTTTAACAGTCAAAGATTAACTCAAAACTGTCAGCGTTGATGAAATGGAAAGTGCTAATATGATTCAATAAAGAATACTGACAGCTTGAACTCAGTTGAACATTTTGAAGATCCACTCTAATCTGTCAGCGTTGATTAAATAAGAAGTGTTAATGTCATTCAATAAAGAATACTGACAGCTTGAACTCAGTTGAACATTTTGAAGTTTCACTCTAATCTGTCAGCGTTGATTAAATGAGAAGTGTTAATGTTATTCAATAAGGAATACTCACAGCTTAAACTCAGTTGAACATTTTGAAGTTTCACGCTATCTGTCAGCGTTGTATGAATGAGAAGTGTTAATGTTATTCAATAAGGAATACTGACAGCTTGAACTCAGTTGAACATTTTGAAGTTTCACTCTAAACTGTCAGCGTTGTTTGAATAGAAAGCGTTAGTGTCATTCAATGAAGCATGATGACAGTTTAAAGTGAATCTTCTCATTGTAGCTCACCCACTGGGAGTTAAAGTCGGTGCTAGAAAGGGAGATAATCACTGTGATAAGATTGGATGAGAGAGTTTTGGCGAGAGAGCTTATGGCTGAAACCAGCGAGTGCAAAAAGGTGGGATCCCCCGCTGATGATGCAATCTAGCTTAATCAATTCAGGTCTGAGGAGTTTATTAATAATCAGAGATTGACTCTTGTTAATGAGACTGTCTCGCTGTGAGAGTTTGGGCTTTTGGTGGCGTGAGATTTGGGGAGAGAATCGTGGGGATTCTGAGAGGAGTATTAAAAGAGCAATGGATCACCTCACAATTTTATCTTGTATTTCAATCAACAATAAAATAAGAATTACCAATTAGCAAGAAGTTATGATTCAATGATATAGTTATATTCAATAATAATAGTGTTGTTCTAGTACGTGTTACAATATATTATACTGGTTTATACACTTATATATGATATATTACGATACAGCAAAATTATAGATGAATTTACATAATATAGACTAGAAAAATAATTATTGAATTGTATATGATATGGAGAAAGCAATTTGGAATAACTTTAGATAATATTATTATGCATCTACATACATTTGGCGGAGCTTTGGACATATCAATGTTCATTCTGCGGAAAGAATATTCGAAATATCCTTCCCACTAACTCTCTACCGAAACGTTAATTCAATTTATTCAACTGAAGATTTATCTATAAATGAAAATGTTGTAAATGTTTTAATTTATATGTAGATTTAATAACAACACAAAAAATTAATAAAGTAATATAATTATGATTGTGAGTAAATAAAATCAGATCATTGATTATTAAAATTTTGGAGATTGTGAAAAAATACAAGAGTAACAATTTCATTTTCTCAGCTTTTTTAAATTTATGACGTTGTGTCTTAGCACCATAAAATAATTTTGAAGTGAATAACTAAGCTTTAGTAGAATTGTAAAATTGAAAGAATAGATAGCCTAGTCAAGGTACCACTCAAATAAAATCGAATATTATTTATGATAAAAAGTAATCATGTTATCTATTAAGCGATAAGAAAACCATGCAAAATTGTAATTAAACAATAATGAGAATTCTCTGGCAGAAAATAAAATTATAAAGCGGCTTGTTTATTATTGGCAGATTATAAAAAAAAGATTGCTTGTACAATATGAGGTTAGAATCCTTTGTTTTGATTTAATACATCAATCGACAATATATTTATTGAATCGATATCTAACAAATCAGCTGATTGCTCAATCCACTAATATGAATTGAATTATAATTTTTACTCACAAAATATATATATCATATATTAGGGAAGGTTTATGTAATGAGATAAGGACGATTATTATTGTTACTCGAATATTTATTGAAATCTAAAAATAGTATGAAAACCAAGAGTACACAAAGCTCACATAGAAAATTAAATGTATATCGCATTATAGTTCATGTATTGAGATTTATTTATTGGAATGTTCTCAGGCTATTACCTAATTTATTTATTTATAAACTTTTATTCATCTTTGTATAACAAAGTTGGAGAAACCCTGAATCTTAAGTAACCAATTACATCACGTCTTACTAAGATTAGAAAGCCAATCAGAGGAAAACTTATAAATCGTTTAAGGAAGAGATGAAATTTTTTCTGAGAATTGCTCTCTCTGGCTTGTGATCTCGACCTAAGCGGAACACATGGAGAATAGGGCCTCTTTTCCAATCAATTTTTAAAAGCATCAAGCCAATCCCGTTTTCAAATGTCAAGTACATGTAATTAATGTTTGATTATTTGTGAATCAGTGTTGTTAAAGAGTTCTTAATGGTAATTTATTCCCGTAGATATATCTTTAATATTGATAGAAACTTGTAAGAAATCTGGACCATACACGAGCCCTGCAGAAATGGAAGGATCCAGCTAATTAATTATTGGAGATAATTAATTATTCTACGAGAACTACAAGAACATCATTATAGTGAGTGTGCAAATTATCTTAAATGAGCTCATTTAATAATAAGGCCTTTGTCAGTAAATTGGGGGATTAATCAAAGCGCTATATAAGTTTTTATTCAAATTTAAGATATTCGCCACGTGTCGAACACTATCATATAGTTTATAAGAAATCTTTTTATGAATTTATTTGGTTTATATAGGAAGCTTATTTCCATGCACGGCACGAACACACATACTCTGAGATTTTAAATTATTATTTTTATTAATTATTATTCATTGTTCAAAGTATGTTCTGTTAAATCTATAGACTGAACAGGTTCCAAGTTGTTAAGTTCTGAACCGACTTGAAGTCTACATATCAGTATTAAAAAGTACATATTTTTACAGCTCACAATATTGTGAATGCTAATAAATCTTGTGATAATTATTCAAATATTAGAAAATTTATTTATTCAAAGAAAATTATTTTTATCAAGAAATATTTTATACATATTATTTTATGGGAATATATTTCATGTTTTATGTCAGCATACAAGATCTTAGAAGTTTTTATTATTTCCTAATTCATCTCGTGATATACAGTTTGAGCTGTCTCGGTACCAAGCATTTTTATTCCGCAGCATATATTATTAAAGAATCAATTAATATTGATCTTATTCAGAGCATTTTTTACTCATCATCCTTTGATGATAGTAATACTATCCAGCCAGCAAAATCTTACTGATATTTATATTAATAAGTCTACAGTATATCATATGAGGATCCAGAGAACTTCAAGAACTGGCGTTGTAAGTTTCAAGGAATTTCGAAAGGGTAAATTGGTGCATACCTATATTCATGACAAGCGTTTTAAAAATCAACTAGAAAAACCATAGTTGATCTTCATTATTCTCGATTGAATATATGGTTACTGATAATCAGTCACCAACTATATTTTTGATTTCCTTATTGGTATTCTTCAATAACTTCACGGAAGCAGCGGTAAGAATTATTGATCACCAGTTATTGAACCCTATGGTGATTCATTATATTTGGAATATTCATGCATCTACTACTGAGCTAGAGCTGTGGTCTGAACCCAGCATATTTGCGAGCCGGACGGCCTTAACTTATTGCAAATTTATTTGCAAACTAGGGATTTTAGCAACTGCTCCTGTATATATCAAAAATACCGCACCACAAATTCAACTACAATTAATTAACTATTACCATGAAATAACGATTCAAAGATAGTTTGTAATTCGAGTAGCCTACGTGTAAACCGAGTAGAGATAGATTGGTTATTCTATGGTTTTACTTTTTGAGATAGAGTTGTATAGTGAGATTCAGGTTTGAAGCCAGTGAAAATGATAGGAGGGCGTTGATTTCAGGTTTTTCTTTCCCCACCGTATTGTATGATAGATAGCTGTGATTCAAGTTATACCTGTATATCTGTTCCAACATTTATTATTGATAATAATTAATCATTTCATCTCAAAAATAATATTCAATTCATGGATAAAATGAGCATATCATAATTATACTAAACTTGAATTTTGGAAAACACTTATGGAGTGAAAATGCACTTACATCGATCGTTTCGACCTGTTGTTGGTCATCATCAGACTGTAGGAATTTACTCTAATGACATTAGTGCATTTTCACTCCATAAGTGTCCTTTCACTTTCCTTGCCCTATTACCATAGGTAAGGAAAGTATTGCTTTCCGAAAAAATTAAGGTACCCCAATTTCTAAATTTATATACGTTTCAAGGTCCCCTGAGTCCAAGTCCCCTGGAGCTCCGCTCCATCTATGCAAAGTTCGATTTTAGATTCCCAATTGTCATGCTTCAGATACAATTTGAGCTCGAAATTCGAGAAAATATGATTATTCAATTGCAAATTGTAGGCAACTGTTGATTCTATTAAATGATTCACTACGAAGAGATAGCAGACCTCGTATGTCTCCAGCGTTATTGTCCTGTCACCAGCTGACTCAGATCTTTGTTTATAAGTAGATGCGCGTGAACACTAGCGTCAGTTGATCAATTCTCATAACGGCAAGGAAAGTTGTGTGAGTGCGCCACACCAGATTTTACAAAATTCAAGTTTAATTTTAATAGTGGAAAAGTATGGAACAGAGCTATCATATTTTTTTACGATTTGATAATAAACTTCCATACAGACAGACAGTACGGTAATTGTGATTGAATACTCTGGTAATTGATCATGTGTCTTTGTAGCATATTAACGATTTGGTAGCGATGCAAAGGTAGAAAACGATAGAGCTATCTAATTCCTCTATCACAGACAAGTATGACAAATCAATGCTGATCAGGTGCTAACGTAAAAAGTGAAGCTCATTATAAGCTAAGTTCTCCATGTTGAAATGATGTCTCTTTTTCCATAATTTTTATCTATTTATTCATTCATTATTTTAGTCATGTATAAAAGAAGACTCCCCTGACTCTATTATATGGATAAATATAGAAAATAACACATATATAATACAAATCCTCATATAAGTATGATTTTTAATTATATATAATTGTACAATAATCATACTTATATGAGAATTTGTATCATATATGTGTTACTTTCTATATTCATCCATTTTATAGAGTCAGGGGAGTATTCTTTTGTACCTAAATAAAATAATAGCTAAACAAATGAAGGCAATAGAGAACCCGAGCAAAACTTAGAAAGTTTACTTCAATAAATGAATAAATAGATAAAAATTATGAAAATAGAAACATTATTTCAACATAAAGAACTTAGCTTATAATGAGGTTCCCCTGGCTCTCTCATACTTTCTATATTTATCCATATTATAGAGTCAGGGGAGTATTCTGTTGTGTATTGTGATAATTTCACACTGTATTCTTTGTGATTTACAAATGTGTATTGTGATTGTTCCTTGTGTATTCTTTGTATGATTTCACTGTATTCTTTTGTGCATTTCGTTAATGATTGATCTATTTATCTAGGCAGTGTGATAATCATGAATCTCCCATCATTGATTTTCTATTTATTTTTGCAGGCTGACCTAGCCAGCGTTAATAGCCCTGAGGAAGAGCGGTTTGTTGTATCGAAAATCCGCGAGTCACGTGACTATTCAACCAACGCAATCTACTGGCTCGGCGGTCAAATGCAGGGACCAGACGACTGGCACTGGGTGGACAACTCACCAATGACTTATACAGGTGAATTTCAACTGAAAACACACATTTATCGTCAAGTTCTACAGTTCAATTTGGTACAGGACCATGGTTTCGTGATCACACAGGCCACATTTTCAAGCTGGATTTCAACTGTTTTATTCCAACTGAAACGTAATATTTCATGTTTTGTGGGTCTCTTTCAAACTCCTTCAAAGTTATACATGTTCCTCCCTGGAAAGTTAATTGAATTGAAGTCTTATCAGAATATGCAGAATATTGCGGTTTCATTGAGTATTAAGAAAAGTGTAATTCATTTTCAATCTTATGATTCAATCATCTCTTATCTCTCTCAATGATTTTAGTTTCTATGATATGGTTTTTACTTATTGATATTTTTAGTCTTAATTTTTTTCGCTTAGACATAATATTTCGTTTGAATTTTTAACTTTCTTTTTCTACGGTTAAGTGCTGAAGGGGAGGGTATCCTTGATACCCTCTCTGAGAATGGACTTCTCAAGGTCCAAACTTCACAGTTTCATGTGAAAACATTACAGTTGTACCTTAACTTTTGTATATTTCATAATTTTTCTTGCTCAATATTATTGTAGAACTCATTAGTTTAATATGATTCACTATGCTATTTTACCGCTACTGGTATTTATTTTTAACGCTAGAACGTAAGTTGAATTATGTTTTGTTAAACACATGAATAAAGGAATCTGAATCTGAATCTGAATCTGAATCTCTCATTAATCTGATCTGATCTTCCATTGATTCATACAATACAAAGAGTACATCATCAAGATGATGGGGAGAGAAAAAAATAAGGTAACCTTGTACTATTCCTTTCCCAAATTTAGATAAGGTTACACATAGTAGAAAATAGGTTAAGCCTTGTAGTCGTTCACTTCACAAAATTTATGTATCTCTTGGTGCATTTTCTCCTTGTATTCATCCGTCATCATCCATGACATATATTGTTAGAGAGAACTTTCCATTGATAATTTAATAGGTTGAATGTGGATTGATACTCTATTGGTTTTTCATTGAGGAAGATTAAATAATATAATACTCAGGAAAGACACAATCTAAGAAAAGTTATCTTGTGTGAACCAGCATTTTTTCATTCTCATGATTTAATCATCTCTTATCAATCTGCATTCATTTCTCATTGATTCACGTATCTCCTAGATTCTATCTGTTATCAATTTTAAACAGAGAAACGAACTTTCTATTGATATCGGAGGCTGAATGAAGATCTAATATCGGGGGACCGAGCTTCGCTCTGGAGTGTAGAAGTATAGAAAATTTGTAACAAAAGATTGAATTTATAGTTTATATTTATTTATTATTTTCACAGTTATATGAGGAGGCATAACAGGCTTACAGTATGCCCAAAACTGTCTCTTTTCAAATTTATACTACAGTCCAAATCAAAATCTAGGTTAAGCTAGGCTCATCAAAAAAACAATTTATTCACACTTCAAAAAAACAAACACATCATCAATTACAAATATATATACTGAATTCAATTTAGAATGATATACTATGTTTACTACAATATTTGTTAATATACTATGTACTATTCTACACTAACAGCATCTAGTTACTATTTTGGACTTTCTGAAGTAAACATGTTTTCGAAAAAAACATGAACGAAAATAAGTTACTCTTGCTGAATTTTCCTTCTCGTGAGATCAGCTGGATAATACCATACATGCACTCGTTCACTCTCTTCCATTATTACGGTACAGACGACAAAATTTCCAGCTGTTAATCCAAGGACGTATTCATCCTTTCAACGTCCTCCAGCGAGTTATCCCAGGGTTGAGACCTAGTGCAATCGAACTTTCATATAATAAACCTACTTTGCTCCAAATTTCAAAAGAATCCTTAGAGCCGTTTTCGAGATCCGGTAACATACAGATATATAAACATCTAAACATCCAAACATCTAAACATAAAAACATATAGACAGAAATTGCTCGTTTAATAGTATAGGATACATCCACAATTATTTCCAGCTCCTATTTTTTAAGAGAGAGAATGTAGACACTTTTCATTTTTTGAAACTGTTTGAGTTAAACAGAGAAGATCATAACTATAAATTATATATACAGAGTAATTCTTAATTATGGTAATATAATTTAATACGTGATAGTAGAGGTAGAACTAAGAAAAAAGTTCTGATGAACATATAATATCCATAAACACTTCATTAGCGAGCTATACAGAGTGAAAGATTCGCCCGGAATTCAGTTCCTCTGGTGGAATACACCGATGCTGAATTGTTCGAGGACTAGTTTTTGAAAAGCTTTATGCTGGATTCATATGGAAAAATATATGAAAAATTGAATAAAACTAGTTTGGAAGCTGTAGTGTGAGTAGTTTTCAAGAAAAAAATTGAAATATGCAAAGAATCTAAGTAGAAAAACACAGACTTCTACGTTTGATGCCCAATAACTTTCTTTAATGTTCAGTAAACAAATAATTTTTCGCAATAAAAATTTTAGAGAATTAAATTCTGAAAAGAATAATGTAAGCTGTGTGAACTAAATATAAATAAAAGTTGAATAAAATGTATTCTTATGTAGTACATTACACGACAAAAATTTGCTGTTTTATGAGGAGAGAACTAATAACTCATAGGTTGTAGTTGATTGCAAATTTCAACTTTTTCCTCAAAAAATACTCACACTGGTGTATTTCACCAGAGGAACTGAATTCCGGGCGAAATCTTCCACTCTGTATAGCTCGCTAATAAAGCGTTTATGGATATATGTTTATGAGAACTTTTTTCTTATTTTTACCTCTACTATCACTTATCAAATTATTTGACAATAATTGAGAATCACACTGCATAATTTTTTCATAACTCTTTCACTGAATAGACCCACGTACTTTGTTGGTCAACTCATGAATTTAAAAACAAATCCTATAGACCGGCTCTACCAGTTTCTAATATGAACTTTTTAATTTATATTGCAGCGTGGCTGAAGAAACCAGGCCTATCTTCGTCGCTAGCATGCTTGGGTATGCAATGGGCGAGTACTCCAACACCTCTACTGCCCAGCGGGTTATATTGGCAGGCTCAGGATTGCAGCTCTATTGGTGGTTACGTCTGCAAGAAAGAGAATCAAGGTACTTGAATGTAGTATATTATGTCACAAGGACGGGAAGGGGCCTTTTGCAGGCGAGAATGATATTTCTAGTCGTGGCGTTAGCCGAGACTAGAATTTCATTCCAGCACTGCAAAAGACATTCACGTCCAAGTAACTTACACTATTTTTTGTCAAAATAGTTTAGAAAAGAATAATTGAAAAACATAAAATATCACCTGCTTGTCCTGACATTACCACATGCATTCTATAAACATAACATAAGTTTACAAGTTTTGAATCAGAAATTTCTTGATTGTAGTTGATAAAACTTCCACCTGGTGCGCTAAAAGACGGTTTCTTGTACCAGTTTTGCTGTTCCCAATTCGGAACTAGGGAGCATACTCGACTGTAAAGAAAACATATAATTCTATTACAGATTAGTATGCTGTAATGAGAATCATTATGTTTATTTTTCTACAATCAGCTGTTCACCGGCTTCATTTCATAGATGTAAAACAGCTGAAATTGAATAACTATGACAAAAAATATTTATCATATCTATGTTCTGAGACAAGAAAATATTTTAATATAATATATTATGTATGCTAATATTATTATTGTCGCTTGGCAGCTTCATACCCGCTTGGCCAGGTTGAGTTAGGATATGATCTATGGAATATGGAATATAGGATGTGGACTATGGAAAATGATATATTATGGGATTAGAATAATATTTTTAACTATTATTGAACGAAATTCCAATTAAATGCTGCAAATCACCCTGAAGACTTCTGCTACTACAAATATTGACAACAGAAATTTTCACCTAGCTGTTTACCCTCTGTTGTCAATTTTGCTGTAGCAGAAGTCTTCAGGGTGATTTGCGGTGATTTGCGGCGATTTTTTTAATAATAGTTATTAATTAACTAGCATTTGAACAAATGCAGCTTCCAATTTATTCCCATCTGTAGACTGGCTGGCCGCTATTGCTTTGTATAAAATGAGCGCTGCTATTCAGAGATTGTCAGTTTGGTGTAAGGGTAAGCATTCCTGACCGGCAATTAGGAGGTACAGGGTTCGATTCCTGGGCTGACAAATAATTTTTGTATAGTAGCGCTCATCGAATTTCCACTAGCTGTTTACCATATTGTCAATATTTGCTGTAGCAGAAGTCTTCAGGGTGATTTGCAACATTTAACTGGAATTTCGTTATTATTCATATTAATAATATATAATATTCATATTATAATATCATAATATCATATTAATAATATAATAATATTCGTTATCATATAATTATTATTCATCAATTAGCATTTGAACAAATGCAACTTCCTATATGTATTTCCATCTGTAGAATTATATTTTTGTTTGGCCATTCACTGAATTTGATACTGATGTGTGGAAAAACGCCTTGTTCAGATCCTGAAAATAACATAACTTAGCCTATATTCCAATTATAAAACCTGAATAATTTTCGCATTCAGTTTCAGGCACCGGCCTCAACCTGAACGGCACCGTGAACGGGACAGAGGGCCGACTGACCTCTCCCCGCTATCCGGCCCCCTACTTCCACAACCTGGACTACTGGGTGAACATCTCCGCACCCGAGGCACACCGCATCGTCATCCATTTCACTCGACTCGACCTTGAGGCTCAGGCCCACTGCCTCTATGATTTCCTGCAGCTCGGCGACGCCAATCGACGCACGCAGCCGAAGACGCTGTGCGGCCATTATGATCCAGCTCAACTTGAAAGGTAAGGGAAATAGGGCATAATTATTTTTCATTACTAGATAAAGTAATGAGTTTGAGTAATGAGTTTGAGGAGAATAGGGCATAATTATTCATCATTACTAGATAAGGTGAGGAGAATAGGGCATCATGATCAGGCACAACTTGAGACGTGATAAGAGTAGGGCATTATGATCCATCACAACTGGAAAGCTGGAGAGGAAGGTCGGCCACTATCGACAGGCCAAGTGTGTCTCGTCTGTGAACAGACAAGTGTGTTCGAATGCTGATGAACACGTTCACGCGAAATTTTCTGGAAACAATTTATGACAAAAAAAAACCACTGGAAAATTACGAATCATAATGATACAAGAATAATTCAACCTCAAATGAAGCAGCGGAGAAAAAATAAACAACAAAAATCAGTGGTTTTTTGACAATTTCTTAGTCTTTTTCATTCAATTTCAATTGAAACCTTGACAAACTAATAGTTGCCTGTAAAGTTGGTATACGGGCGAAAGTTTTACGTGACAACGACTTTGAGTGGTAAAATAATTTTAATGTGAATATTCATTCCCATAGTAGGAAGAAGGATGAAATAATAGTAACAATTTAAAACATTTATCTATACAAAGAATTATATTTAAAACATTAATTCATACAAAGAATCTCGCACTGAATTTCGTATTAACAAAATTTTATTTTTACCTTCACACATCATCAACAAAATCACTGTCTCTCTCGCTCTTAGGCGGGCTAACTGTGCTCCATTCAATTTTTTACATAGCAAGTCGCGCTCATTTTTTCAAGTTAAACAAATTATTATTGGCTGAGAAACGATTTATACTACTTTTGTGATTGAAAACTACCACAACATTGTGATTACTACAACATAACCTATTCACTTATACCTATAATTATACTTACACTTATACCTATTCACTAAGTAGTGGCGCAGTCGCAGGAGATTGCCCCGTTCCACTCTCTCTCCAGGTGAATGCCTTCGGCTGCGTTGCTCGCTACTGCTCCTATTCGTGCTCTTTCCAGACGACCGTGAACCGAAACGAACGCTCTCACTCGCTCTCATTGTGAGCGCATAACGTGGGAACGTAACGCAGTTTCTTGAAGTGTCACCCGGCAAACCAATTTATAAGACGTTGTCACGTCAAAATCAAAGTCACAAAAAGGAAACTTCAAGAAATTTTCTCGTACATGATTGTATGACGAACATGTGTCTTCAAACATGATAAACTCACCTGTCCTGTCTAATCACCTCATACCTCATGAATCACTGAATGATTTTTGGCTGTAGTCACATTGTTCACTTCCATATTTCGATTTGTTTCGCAGACTGAATTCTGTATCGTAGAGCTGAGTAACCCTTCTCTACTCAAACGTTCAATAAAAGTTCGTAAGAAACTACAAATTCTATGTGTATGAAGTTGCCGCTTTGATCACATGCACCACTGTATTCACGACCACTGAACGACCACTACACGGCGGACGTGTTTAGTCGAGACAAGAGACGACCACTACACGGCGTCCGTACAATAAAAATCGTTGATCGATGTGTTTGTAATCACACATTCATTTAATTGCGCTGCCATTGGCATTTGGACGATCGATTTTTTATCGAACGACCAAAATCGATGTGTGTGTAGCTAGCCTCACTCTCAATATCAGGAGGCTGTTTTTGAACACTTAATATTGTATCATCTTTTGTATACTACTCTATTATTTCATATTAAATGCTAATGTTCACTCCATCACTTTCAATTTCGCAGACTGAATTTTGTATCGGAGAGCAACGCGGCGAGCCTTCGGTTCCACTCTGACTACTCGATATCGGGAGGCGGCTACTCGCTGATGTGGCACGCCGTCGATGTGTCAGGGTGTCCGCTGCAGACTCTCACCGCCAAGGAGGGAGTCATCACCAGCCCCAACTACCCTCACTTCCTGCTTGCTCATCTCGACTGTTCCACCACCATACTGGCTCCTGGTGAGTGGTTAAAAACTCTTAGAAGTTCACTTTCTAAATGTATGATTCCCTTCATTCGAGCTCATCTCGACTGTTTCACCACTATACTTGCTCCTGGTCTTTAAGTGATAAAAATCACTTGAAAGTTCACCTTTTACATGCATGATTTCCAGCTATACCCATTTCTTTTTTGCTCATTTGGACTGTTTCACGACAATGAATGCTCCTTGTGAGTAGGAAAAATCAACAAGGATTCCACCTTTGAAAATATATTTCACCCATAAGGAGAGCAGATCGCTCTCTGCGTGGTCAGGCAAATACTTCAACTTGTATTCATTGAAGAACACTGTTTTTAAAGTCGAAACAAATTTATCAATCAGCTTGATGATTGACGATGAAATCAGTACGCTTCAAGAGAAGAGGAGAAAGATGCCCATATCAATATTATTATGTATTGAAAAATTTATAAAAACACTTCACTTGAATGGGCTACTTTTATAAATTAATAAAAACAATATGAAAACTTGAAGAACCCTCTATTATTTTAAATATTACAACGACTTGTTTAGACCATAGGTCGGAGCTTCAAGTTTCAATATTGTTTTATTCATTGAAAAATATATGTATGATTTGAGTTAGATAGTAGCCTAGTTGTCGGCACCAAAATCAAATATCAATTTATTGTTTCAATGATGATGTTATCTCAATCACAGAAACTCCAATTTTATGATCACGTTATATTCCTCTTGGAAGTTCAAACTGATCATATCTAACGAGTTCGAGCATGAACTTACGTATTTACTAATCATCTAAATCAGGGCTCTCCAACCTACGGCCCGCCGAGAGTTATTGCAACAGATCTTTTAAAATATATATTTATACTTTATAAAATATATATTTATAATTTATATTTATATATTAGTGTAGAATTAGCTGTAAACAAGCAGCGATCAACCATTGCGAGACATTAGCAAATGGTTCAACAAGTCAAATTCCACGTACATCCTTGTTTTCGGCCCTCCAAGCCTCCTAGAATCAACAATGTGGCCCTTGGATGAAAAAGGTTGGAGACCCCTGATCAAAATCACTAAATTAAAATTTTATTTCATTCTAGCCTCACCACGTTGTTCTTATCTGCAGAGGAAGTGAATTCAACAGTTCTTGTATTCTCACTTCAGGTAGTTTCCTACCATTACTATTATGATACCTTTGAGTCATGTAGAACTTTTGTCTCGGAATGTAACTTATTCAATCAATCTTTCGGTATTCTCTCTTGTAGTAGACACTTTAGAAATATTTTGTTGAAGGCGACACAAGATTTATATCACTGATTAGATCACTGTATCTTGTCAGAAGTTTAAGAGACAGAATCATGTTACAAAGGATATCATGTACAATACCGTTGAAAAGAGAGCTTACTAATTGTTCGTCTGAAGCCAGTTACACACACATCAATTTTTCTTGCCCTCATGAATTACTCGTATATCAGATTAAACGGAACTTGGTGAACATATAACCTGTTTGACATAATCGGTTTAATCCAATAGAATTCATAAGGACAGCAAAAACATTTTGACCAAATATCAATTTGGGTAAACTGGACTAACATGATAGTTTAATTGTTTATTATTGACTGTTAACCAATTCTAGGTTAAAGATTTCTTCTAGAATTTCTTCGTTTTTCAGCTGGCAGGAGAGTATGGCTGGAGATAACAGACTTCGACATGAGTTTGCCGGATGCTTTGCTAGAGCTCAGCCTGGGTGGTGGTACGGAGCGGATCCAACCCTTCATGAGGAAAGACCTGCTATCAGATGGCGTTTTTCTGTCGGTTGGAGAACGGCTTCAGATACGCCTGAAAACTGGTGACGAACCAAAAGGAAGAGGGTTCAGAGCTATATACAAAACCGGTAAGTTTCCATAACTAGGTACCTTTGTAAGTAACCGTAGTTCATCTCACTTATATTTGATTTTGAACATTTAAACTTTAAATGACCAATACTTGATCCCCAATTATTCTATCATTATGTGTTTTCATAATTGATGGATAATTACATTATTCTAAGGCTAAGTTGGACCAAACAAGTGAATGAACAAAGTTTAATAAAAATCTGAATCAAGCCGCAGTAGTTTGAAAACTCTAAACCCATGAGAACTAACATTGGATTCGTACATATTTTGATACATTTATCATGCTTCTCATAATATGTTAGGCTTCTTCTATATGTTCATGCTTCAGAATCCGAGCTCTAGCTGCTATGCTGATTTGGTCTAACCCCAGCCTCAGATAGTATCAATCCCATAATCTATTAATCTTAACATAAGAAAGGTCCACTATATTAAGATACCGTATTTTATCATGTATCATGGAGAAATAAATAAGTTGATTAATAAATGAGCGATTGTAGAGAACAAGTAGGAAGCTTGAATCAAAAAATGGATTCATATCGAAATTTGAGAAAGAAATGGAATTAACACATTCGGATTAACACTTCAAGAAGAATCCTATAGCCGATCGATAATGCTATACATATCGTCAAGAATACTACAGACGCCTTTATAGTGATTATCCTTTGAAACTACAGAGTTGGGCAGGGAGGTACGGATGATTTAAAATAACAGTTACACACTCATTTTCAAACGAAACTCAAAATTGATTCCCTCAGTGTGTATACCATGGATGTTGCCATTATAAAAATTAATGAGTGAAAAATTAAAAATTGATTATGTACGAAAAATAACGTCTGCTTAATGCTGTCCGTTTTTGTAAAAACAATACTATACATTGATTTATTGTTTTTATTTTAGGTCTAGACAGACCCATTGCACATCAAAATATTGTACATCAGAAATCATAAGTAGCATAGAAAAAAAACAGAATATAATGATATTCTGTATAATACAGAAGTTATTATATAATATAATTCACGCAAAAAATAAATATATAAGACTAAGTATAAAATAAGACTAAATATAATATAATTGATGCAATAACTATACTGTATGAGTAAGACTAATACAAAATAATAATGGACTTAAGACTGAATTAGACTATAGTGAGGTCCACGTTATAATGACAGTATTTGATGAACTTTGGTTTTGCTATCCTTGTCTATCATTCGACAAAGCCGGTGGTACTATCCTTTTCTAGGTCCACAACGATGCCAATCATGTTTTTGACAGTGTAGAAATATAATTAATTAATGCAGAGAATCGGCATTCCTATTCTTCTATGCACTGCCATTATAACGTGGACCTCACTATAGAAATTCGAGCGGTACCGCGTGCAATACTTCAGAGGGGTACGGACAACTATAGAAGTGTATGGACAACAATTGACAGCATTTAACAGATGTTACTTTTCGTACATAATGAATGTTTTAATTTCTTCCCCTTTCATTTTTCTAATGGAAACATCTAAGGTACACACTAAAAAAATGAGTATTGGGTTTCGTTTAAAAATGAGTGTGTAACTGTTATTTCAAAACATCCATCCTCCCTGCACAACCCTGTATTCCTGAAATTATCTCAACCAAACCAGGTTCATGATTGATAAAATTCTCAAACAAGCAAGTTTTGTGGTTGATAAAGCTTCCAACCAAACGAAGTATGGAGTTGATCAACTTTTCAAACAAACTAGGTTTGTGGTTGATAAACTTTTCAACAAAACTAGGTTCGTAGTGTAATAAAAACCATCGATATACTTATTCTTCTGAATATAACTCTTCTCAAAATTGTAACCACTCTATAATGAACAAAATTATTCTGTTGGCAGTGAGCAGTGTTCACGAAGGCAGAGTGCTGGACCTTGGGAATACGACGGGTGGAACTTTGAATTGGGTCAATTATCCGCTGAATCCGCCATCGGAAGTGGACTTCACTGATAGACTTGTTGTGCCTCTTGGGAAGATAATTCACCTGCAGTTCTACAACACAGAGCCCAGTTTATGTGAGTGGAAAATATTCATCTGGGACATTTTAGTTATATCTTATTCCCATGCCATGCTGCAACACTGGCCAGTTCAAGTTAGTAGAAAATATTCATCTGGGACATTTTAGTTATCTCTTATTTTCATACTAAGTTGTAACATTGTCACTATTGTCTTGCTCAAATGGAAGTCAATAGCATATAAGTGAAGAGTCTTCGATTAAAATAATCAAATGCAGCATAGCAGCATTGGCAGAGCCCAGTTTTAGTTGGTATAAAATATTCATCGGGGACATTACGGTTATCTCTCATTTTCATACTGAGTTGTAACATTGTCACTATTGTCTTGCTCAAATGGAAGTCAATAGAATATAAGTGAAGAGTTTTTGATTAAAATAAAGAGAGAACTAGAACTTAGTTTGTAGAATGAGATAGAGAGATTTTGAAATACTGTCATTTGAATATTATTCTTCTCCCTAACACTCTATGAAGAGTTTAAAACGCTTAGACAGCTTTCTTTGAATAATTCTGTATAAACATTGAATTAGACTGTAGCGTCAAAACGTAAATCTAAATTGGTCTAAATTATATTGGTAGTAATGATTTGATTGTATGATATAATATGTGGTATTTCTTCAGAATTGAAAGGAGAAGACGTTGGAGTTGTCAATATATTGTTCAAAAATTAATTTGAATTATTGAACAAGGTTTTATGTAACACCTGCCACATCTTCAGATGAACAGTTCAGCTGTGAACACAAACTGTCCATAAAAGCAGTCCTGAAAAATCTAGTGTGACGCACTCACACAACTTTCCTTGCCGTTATGAAAATTGATCACTTGACGCTAGTGTTCACGCGCATTTCAAGTCTACTATTCAAAGATCTGAGTAAGTTGGTGACAGGACAATAACGCTGGAGACACCCGAGTTCTTCTATCTCTACGTAGTGAATGATTTAATAGAATCAACACTTGCCAACAGTTTGCAAATTGAATAATCTTATTTTCTCGAATTTCGAGCTTATTTTCATTTTTGGGTAGAAATGTTACTGAACATCAATTGTAGAGATTTCCATGCTCAATCTTTTCCACTTGAATTTCTTGTATAAATTGTATCTGAAGCCTGATAATTGGGAATCTAGAATCAAACTTTGCATAGATGGGGGGGAGCTCCTAGAATTCTCACAGATATGGGTCTTATGGCAGTTGATAAAGCTCAGCAATGACTATCTTAAGTATAAATTTGATCAAAATCGTTGGAGCCGTTTTTGAGAAAATCTGTTTTTCCCTCATTTTCGTCATCTTAGCCGCCATCTTGAATTGCATTTGATCGAAATTGTTCTTGTCGGATCCTTATATTGCACGAACCTCGAGTTCCAAATTTCAAGTCATTCCGTTGATAATTGGGAGATGAGATATCGTGTACACAGACATACATGTATAGAAATTTAGAAATTGGGTTACCTTAATTTTTTCGGAAAGCAATACTTTCCTTACCTATGGTAATAGGGCAAGGAAAGTAAAAACAAGGCCCATGTCGTTAAAATGTTTCAAAAAGAATTAGTATTTGTGTTTGATATTCTAGTACTTTGTTTTGTATTTGTATTTGGATTTTATTGTGTGCTTTTGAATAGAAATTTGAGTTTGAATCGATTCGTATTCGTGTTTGGTAATATTAGTACTTTCACATGTTTTTTTGATTAAAATTTTAATTTGAATTAATCTTAATTTTTTCAGGGGACGACATGGAAGGCAAGAAGTCGTGCGCGGATGGCATGGGTGAAATCGAGGTGAAAGACACGTACGCCGACCCTAGCGGCAACGGCACATGGTGGAAGCTGTGCGAAGCTCCTGGTCACGAGGAGGTCGTGCCTCTCTCGATCACTTCCTACCTCAACACCATCCAAATTCGACAAATTAACAGCTTGGCGAGGAGTGGATCGAAGGGAATCAAGCTCAACGTTTCCGTTAGTGTGCAGACAGGTGGGGGATTCAGTGTTACAAATATTATTCAAATTTTTAAAGCTCTCACTTTTGACTTACTGAAGGCCAAAGTCGTTGTCTGTCTGTGTGTATGATCTACAATAACTTTAGCAAGAATTGACAATAATCGACACTAATCGGCTTGAGATAACAGTAAAAGTTGCGACATAAACTCATTATACCATGGGATATCTACTTACGCTATTGTTTCTCTATGGTAATAATTAAGTGTTGAAGCGCCAGAATAATATTTCTATCGAAATAGGATTCCCAATGTAACATACTGTCAAATGATTCTTGTATAAGAGAAATATTTAGCTGTTTCCATAATTTTCATCAACTCTGTATTATAAAATCAAAAGTTGCAGGTTTCAAAGATTAAAATACAACAGTTCTTGAGTGAGTTCTCCAACTCAAGGGGTCACTAGTTATTATCAATATTTATAAACAGAGTGTCTTACGAAGGTGTAACAGCCGATAACGTAAAGGTGCGTTCAGATATACGCGCCGCGAACATGAGGAATTCACTTTTAATCAGCTGACTATATCTGTATTTTTACAGAAATGATAAGATACAGCTATAAAAAGCTTGGCATCAGCTGATGCCAAGCTTTTTATATCAGCTGATACCAAGCTTTTTTTATCTGTATCTTACCATTTCTGTAAAAATACTGATAGAGACAGCTGATTAAAGTGAATTGCTCATGTTCGCGGCGCGTATATCTGTACGCACCTATAGATTCTACATTGAATTTGTAACAAAAATGTAAGATTAATTCATTGATCTTGTATGGTTATGGTCAGTGTATGGAATGTGTATGGTTAGAAAGAGGTTGAAACTCCCAATGATATTTAAATGACGTGCTCTTTTGTTTGACGTTTTTGAATTTTCTATGAGCGTTCAAACTGTTTGAAACCAGGCTTTGAACCCATATGAATTTTTCGCATCTCCATTAGGGATGTCAATCCCGGGACTGATTTCCAATCCCGGTATTTCGGGATTATCCAATATCAATCCCGGATCCCGGACTGATCCCGGATTGGCAAAATCAGTTTAATACATTTTTAACCAAATGTTCCACCTCAATTACACCAAAAATGTTCAGTAACAAGTGTGGGGATGAAAAAGGGCCCATTAAAGAGGGAGAGGCTATTATCAGAATGAAAAAAAAATACTTGAGAATAATATTAAAATTGAGCATTCTATTTCTATAAATGTTTTCAAGATTAGTAGTAACTGTTTCATTTGATGTCCTACCTTAAATTTGCTGTATCCTAAATGATAGTGAGACCCGAGGAAAGCAAGATAACTCATCAGAGACTTTTTTATATAGAACAAAAGCATTTCTATCCTACATCAGGACGGGATAGAGTTCACACTTTAATCACGTCAAATACTGTAAAGTGAAATATCATTCAAATAATTAATATTCTAATAGAATAAAATACTTCTGCAAGACCGTAACGCCATACCGACCGAACAACGCGAAAGCTGAACCACTACACTACTAAAGTACTGAATGAAATTCGTAGAGCCAACTATAATATTTACTTCAACTAGATAATATTCTACTTATGATAGAAAAAAAGAAGAGGAGAGGAATAATAATTAGGGAGTGAATCGTTAGTGCTTTTTTATTTCTGATTTCTGAAGTCTTTTCAAAGTTCGGAATGCATTTCAAGGAAATTCCATCAGCACTATTGCAAATATTGCGCCGTCTAGACTGCTAATTGGTGTGCTGTGTAAACATAATCAAGTGTAGAGACAACAACTGATCAACAACCATTCTGCCAATTATGCGAACTAATAATGCGAATTTCATTAAGCCAGTAAAGAGTACAGTATACAATCAATATTATGTATAATTATGCTTTGTAGGCTGTGCCTGTAGAATAAATTAGTCAAAAACTTATTACAATAAATTAGTTATAAAAACTCATATTCATCACCAATTAGTGAAACACTTATTACAATAAATTAGTTATAAAAACTCATATTCATCACCGTAAATGAATTCCATATTAAATTGTTTTTGGAAAAATATGATTCACAATTTCAGGTTTACAATCCCGAAAATCCCGGGATTGACGCTGGAAAATCCCGGGATTGTGAGGTATCAAAAATGGACCGGGATCCCGGGATTTCGGGATTGACATCCCTAATCTCCATAGAAATTATGCTATTCTATCAAATCAAGTAACCAACTTGTGTTTTGTTTCCAGACTTGAATTACAAGGTGAAACTGCTGCAGAGTCCAACTGACAGCGCTGTCGAATCATGCAGACCCAATCCATGTCAGAATGGAGGAAAATGTGCCAGCAGCTCCAACAAGAAGTCTTGTCAATGCATCGGACATTTCACTGGTGAGTCAACTAGCTAGAAATTGAAATCAGTCGACTATCAAACAATGCAAGGTAGATCAATACTTTAACCACTCAATCGCTTACACTCGATAACTTACAGTGAGCTATGATTATGATAAATTACCGAATAGAATATCATGAATATAATAATAATAATAATAATAATAATAATAATAATAATAATAATAATAATAATATAATAATAATATCGAGCGACCTGGCTGGCTCAGGTCTGGTGTCAGAGATTTCAGGTCGCAACTGATCAATTTCAGGGCCTCTGACATGACCTGACGACTGCTTTTTAGGCAGCCAAGACCGACGGCCATCCGAAACACGGGAGTGGCCCGAGATAAATATCTTGCCCGGGCCAGGATTTGAACCCGGGCCTCTGAATCATAAAGCCAGCATCTGATCCAATCGACTACGGTCACTCCTCATATTATGAATATGATTTTCTGTTTGACAGAAATTATTCATTTCATTGAAAAAAGATCGAATTGAATATTATAAATATGATTTTTGTTTGACAGAAATAATTCATTCTATTTGCTAACTTATTTATCTATGAAGACAACAGGTTACCCCTAAGTGTCTCCTCCACAAATACAAAAATACAAGATAATTGCATAATTAGCAATGAAAAATTAAAATATTGCGGATATTATTAAGAGAAAGATACAGAAATACAAAAATAAAAGGGAAAAATCCATATAGGCTGCATGGAAATTTCCGTAGAATAGATTATAGAAATGAATACATAACATAATGTAGCTAAAAACTTCACAAGAATGAAGAAAATAACAAATTAATGAATGTCAAAGGACTGAGATCTGCTAGTGAAGCAGCAACTCCAGGGGGCCCACAGCATGTTTTGATGTCGCAAGTTGCGACATGAGGCTTAATTTTGGGGGGGATTTTTGGATAAAACTAGGGAAAATGGGGGAATTTTTCAATATACAGTTTTCAAGTACCTAAATGGATACCAAATTTTGAGAATTTTGAGGGGGGGGGGAATTTCGCGACATGGACCATTGGGGGATGGGCACCCCTGAGCAACACGATAGTCAAAGTTGAAAAAACTAATAAAAACTTTAAGTATCCTTTTATTAAAAACTAAATAATATTTCAAAAACTAGTTTCGACCATAGGTAAAATGTAAAAAACGAAGTGAAAGTAAAAGTTTTTATATCGGTTTTATTTGAATCAAGTAGCTCATATATAAGTGAATTGATTTTTTTTTGAAGCAACAAGTATACATACATGAACACAGAAACACAGCACTGAATAATCTACAATATGACTGTGAAAGGATACCTTACAAAGTTATGTAAGTCTGTTTTATATATATTGTGAAACGTTTAACTAGAATTTATTCAATTCAACAGTATAGTCAGTAGATATTTGAAACCAATCTGAAGAAGGTGACGCCTTGAGGATTGTAACCCCAGGTTCCATGGAAATGAACCTTTTGCTGGAAGAGACAACTTCTTGTGTTTTTGGTTTAATCTGTTTTTTTTTGTGATTCTCAGGAATGTTCTGCGCACTAACCGTTTGCGAGCTAGAGCCTTGCCTTCACGGACGTTGTGAGTTGACCGCGACAGGCTTCACATGTCATTGCCTGCCAGGCTACATCGGTGAGACGTGTGACACCAAGAAGAAGCCCTGTGCTGACAAGCCATGCGAGGGACGCGGTGAATGTATCCCCAGGTCCGATACAACCTTCTACTGCAGGTGTCATGCTTGGTGGGAAGGTGAGTCAACTGATATTGTCAGTATCATTTAGAGAGTACAAAATTCTACCATAGAGAAAAGATAGCATAAGAAGATATCCCATGGTATAGGGAGTTTGTGTTCCAAATTTCAATGTTAACTCAAGCAGATATAGTCCTATAGTGAGGTCCACGTTATAATGGCAGTGAAGAAAGATAGGAGAAAAACGTTGCCAAGTCTCTCCATATTGCCACTGACTGTAGCCTACACAGCTGTTACTCAATTCATCCCATTAGATTTAATCTAATAATAATTATCATTTCCTTGATAAAATAATCAATTTAATGTCAAATTGATCAAAAAATATATTTTTCATAATTTGATTTAAAAATTTGCTTTCATGACTGAGATCAGATTTTTATTTTTATACAAACCTGAAATGGCAGCTAATTTAAAAAGCTGTGATACAACAATCTGAATTTCAAAACAACAGAAATTGATTTATTTGGTGGGTATTCTTTTCCAATCTCCTTTAAAAATAATAGAAAAATAGAAATCCTATTTAGAAATAAGTAATTTCAATGGATTAATTCTGAAATAACTTTTTAATATTATTTATACCGGTACGAGTAGTCTAACCTATAAGGCTAGGCTAACTGAAGCATGGATGAAGTCTAGGATGGTTAGTTATCAACTTTTAAAATGTCATTTCAGGTATTTTAATTTGTGTTTCTCATACGGTAATGTTTAAAAATTATTTCATTGTTTGAAAAATACATTTTAAATCAATTTTACGACTTGTGTACTCAAGTATTTTGATAGAATGAAGAAAGAAAATGGCGGCTGAGAATATGGTTTGTTCAGTTTTGTACAGTCACTGTCAAAAGTAAATATGAAATATTCTGGCGAATAGACAACATTGCAAAGCGAGAGAGAGATAGTGCTATCTGTTTTGTTGTATGATAGAAAAGGACAGCAACAGTATTGTCAATTGTACACTGCCATTATAACGTGGACCTCACTATAGTAGTAGATTTTCTTTAAGCTATGTGACGATGTTAGTCTCTCATACTGTGCCGTATTCACGCCTGATCCGGCCAAAACAGTAATAATAGACAGTAGTTGACAGTAATCGACTTGAGTTAACAAAAATCGGCTAAAAATTTGGAACTTAAACGACCTTTACAGTGGTATATCTTGTTATGCCATATTTTCTCTATGGTTCTACATTCTATAATATGGGATATCCCATTCTGTACTCTCTAGTATCATTGTATTACTATGAAGTGGCTTGTTTTTCACTTGAATAGTTAATTCATTCATAAATCATCATTGAGGCGGACTCCCACATTATATTTACATCGGTGAATGTGTCTGGGAATAGAATATTATTTCAAATGGTAAAGACTAAGAAATTGTCAAAAAACCACAGATTTATTGATACTTAGAAAGGCCGGTTTCGGTTACTACACCATTGTCAATCTCTGATGATCAAAGAAGTTCTTTCTAAGTATCAATAAATCTGTGGTTCTTTGACAATTTCTCAGGCTTTTTTATTCAATATGAATTATCACCACAATATTAAATTCCTCAACTAGACAAAAAGAATATTATTTCCTTACCTTTCAGTGGTACTATTGATACTCGCTCGGCCGGGCTTAGTGGAAATAATCCTATTAGAACTAATGTAAACATTAGAATCATGTTTTCAATTTACACCAGTAACTGACTCTGGTAATGATTTATGTGGAAATCCACTTTTGGAATTCATAACCAATCTACTCTCGACTATATTCTGATGTAGCAAAGATTTGTCGTCTAACTCTGAATCTCACCACTAGATGGCAGCAGACGTTGGGTCATATTTTCAACACAGCCAACTCTCTCCTGATTGGTTGATAGTTTTGTGATGGATGTAAATCCAAACTCTGCCAAGAGGTAGCAGCATTTGATAGAAGATGACAAATTTAGAAAAATTGTATGTTTCCCACTTGAGTTGAATGAGTATCTTTGATAGAAGGTCGAACGGTAGAAAGTGAAAGTAAGATAAACTAGAAAGAGGTAAGTGAAAAAGTTTAGGTATTTTTGTATTTAGCGCAAGGTGAGGAAACTGCCGTTAGGGAAAGATAAAAGAACTGTGGATTCAGCTTCAACAGAAGTTCAAGCCCGTCAATAATCCTGAATTATTCAATTTCTTTCAAATTCGCAAAAATATGGAATCTATTTAGAACGTACAAATCATTGAATCAGGTTTTTTACTTCGTAAAGGCGTTTCATTGATCACAGATAGAACGGACAACAAGAGTATATACAAAAGATATACAACAGATATTGTCTGTTGTATATTGATATTGTCTTGAAATATTGTCTGTTGTATATTGATATTGTCTTGTTGTCCGTTCTATCTGTGATCAATGAAACGTCTTTACGAAGTTAAAAACCTGATCTAATGACTTGTACGTTTTGAATAGATTTCATATTTATGCAAATTTGAATAATTCAGGATTATTGACGGGCTTGAACTTCTGTTGAAGCTGAATCCACAGTAATTTTATCTTTTCCTCGTTTGTAGTCCTATTTACTATTGTGTTCTACTTCCTCTATAATATATATATATATGTTCATTACTTTTTTTATCCACTCTGTGCCCACTATTCCTTATTGTATATTATTATATTGAATGTGTTTCGAGTGTTTAGATGGGTAAAACCTATCTCAATGGGGGCATGGGACGGTGAAGCTAGAACAATACAACTGCGAGACCCTTTGGCAGGTAGATTTAGCACATTTTCGACCCTTGTGCAATGAAGCGTATGCCCCCATCCTGTTTAGTTTAGTGACGTTATTCCACACTTGGACTTTCTCTGCGGGATTCCCATTTCCGTATTCTGTACAGGTCCATCAAAGTTATAATTCCCGAATATTAGACAGTCTATACTCTGTAGCTTTTGGTGTAACATGGAGTTCCTGAAGAGCTAATCAAGATCTAAACCATTTTTATTGATGTACAATCGAATTGCTAATCAAAGGATATTATGTTCGTCGTGTGTTAAAAACCAAACCCTGCAATTTAATGGTGTGTTTCATGCAATAAATGATTCTAGTATATAACGACTTTATAACTCGTATCAGGTTATCAGAGATGTACATATTGTTTCAAAACAGAATTTTCTAGTCATTCCTATTAAATTTAGAAAAATAGTTGAATTCCATCATCATGGAACACAATTTTGAGCCTATTCTAATATTATCAAAGAACTGATTTCCTTGTGCTAATTGATATTTTTCAAACGATACTCGTCATAATATGTTGAGTGGTAAGTTACGGACCAGATTGGTGGATTTTGGAGTAGGTTTTGAAAATATATTTTATGCTGCTAAACCTATCTGGATGGGGGCATTAAGAGATCTATTGTTTAATATTGGTTGAGCATTGACATGGGTTGAGAGTTATTGTTTCCCATTCCACCGGCGTTGAAGGAGGGGTATTGTTCTCCCTTGACCGTTCCATGCCCCCATCCAGATAGGTTTTACCCGTTTAGATTGAATGAGAGAAATTCTAAAAAACCAAATTGTCACTTTCAGGTCCTAGATGTGAAAGGCGGCTCATGATGAGGATACCCTACAAGCCTCTCTCAGAAAGGATGCTGCAGGAGCCGTTTTGGCTGGGTTTGATCACAGTTACCGTGGTACTTGGCGTTCTCGGACTTTTCTGGTGTGCCAAGAGGCACTTCCCTGAGAAACTCGAGAAACTGCTGGCTGAGGAAGCTGACAGGAATAGGCATTGTAAGTTGTAACTGACTCATACATCATTGTAAAGTATATTAGTCCAGTCAAGGAAAGGTTACAGAAGGAAAAGTTTGGAAGACAATTTTTGACCCCGCAGTAAGGAGGTAAACATGAATAAAAAGTCCCCACCCTACCCCTTGTTCTAAGGGGGTGGGTTGGTTCGAAGGTACCATTTTCTGGTTTCTCGCATATAACTCGAAAACTCTGTATCTTACGGACATAACTGTTATATACAAATGTAAGATACATTTTTTGTGTATGGGAATATGGGCTTATGTACACTAAATAATGAATTTTCCATTTTTCGACTGAATTTGACTTGTGATGCATGATTTAAACCGCCTTGACAAGGCGAGAAGAATGAAATGTAGTACGATGAGATCCAAGCATTGTGTCAGAAACCATAAGTGTTTGAAATGTTGATCCTTGAGGTGTCCTTAAGGGCGCCTCTCCACTAGAAAATACTGGAATGAAGTGCATCTAACGGGTGATGCATATAGAACATAATCTCATAAACTTATATCATTGTACAAAATATCACTGTGAGGACAATATAGATGGTGATGATGGTTGAAGCTGAAAATTAGGTGTTTCACCTATACAAGGAGCATTGTTGTCAGGTAAACCTGAAAATCTATATGAGATAGAGCGCTCTACCTGGTCTCAGATTGTAGAGCACAAAATTACGCCCAGTGAGATCTTGAATTTGACATCTAAATGGTAACAATCGGGAGATAGGCCTATTGTTGATCAAATACTAAATATCATCAAAATGATTTTTTTTCTTAAAATTTTATTCATTTTTGAAAAATTATAACTCAGTACTCATTGGAGATAGAGAGTTCCTAATGATCTTATTTGATTCAGAATTTTATATTCCAGAAAAAAGGCGGGAGCAAATTTTTCTGTCCGATTACGAGATTTGGCAGAAATAGCTGAAAACTGGAAAATGAGCCGAAAATACGAGGTTTTTGGGCCAACCTGTATATCTAGTTGACCTGTGACTAGCACAAGGAAATTTTGCATGAAGAAATTGGTTCTGGACTTCTCTTATGCATCTAAATAATATATTAAAAAATCAGAACTACAATATAAATTGCAAGCACACCCCCTTTTTTACTTTCCTTGCCCTATTACCATAGGTAAGGAAAGTATTGCTTTCCAAAAAAAATTAAGGTACCCTAATTTCATGTTTTCTTTACGTTTCAAAGTCCCCTGAGTCCAAAAAAATGATTTTTGGGTGTTGGTCTGTGTGTGTGTATGTGTGTATGTGTGTGTGTGTGTATGTCTGTGAACACGATAACTCCATTCCTAATTAACCGATAGAGTTGAAATTTTAAACTTAAGGTCCTTATACCATGAGGATCCGATAATAAGAAATTCAATAAAATCCAATTCAAGATGGCGGAAAAAATGGCGGATAATTACTAAAAAACCATGTTTTTCACGTTTTTCTCGAAAACGGCTCTAACGATTTTCTTCAAATTTACACCATGGATAGCTATTTATAAGCCCTATCAACTGACATGAGTCTCATTTCTGGGAAAATTTCAGGAGCTCTGTAATATTCTTGAGAAAAATGGCGGATAATGACTAAAAATCCATGTTTTCCACGGTTTTCTCGAAAACGGCTTTAACGATTTCCTTCAAATTTATACCATATTAAGCCCTATCAACTGACATAAGTCTCATTTCTGGGAAAATTGTAGGAGCTCCGTAATATTCTTGAGAAAAATGGCGGATGATGACTAAAAAACCATGTTTTTCACGGTTTTCTCGAAAACGGCTTTAACGATTTTCTTCAAATTTAAACCATGGATAGCTATTCATAAGCCCTATCAAATGACATAAGTTTTTTTCCTGGGAAAATTGCAGGAGCTCCGTAATATTCTCGAGAAAAATGGCGGATAATTACTAAAAAACCATGTTTTTCACGATTTTCTCAAAAATAACTTGACCGATTTTTTTCAAATTCATACTCTGTATAGTTAGTTATTTATCACCTCTATCAACTGGCATGAGTCTCCTTTCTGGGAAACCAATGGGGGGTTCATCCCATCCTTGGGAAATGGACTTAGTAACCTCCTTCTCGTGCATGAGGTAGGTAGGTAGCGCAGTTCATAAAAATAACACATAGTCGGGAAATTTCATCTGTAGAACAGCTGTTTTGACGACTTTAAAAAAAGAACGACTAAAAAAATCATCGAATTTCACAATTATTCACTCAAAGGAAAAGTACTTTGAAAACAATTATATATACACATATACAGAAGTCTGATCGTAGTTTCAAATATGGGCAAGGAAAGTTGTGTGAGTGTACCACACCAGATTTTTATGTCTATATTGACTGGACTATACGCCCCGTTTTGGAAAGCTAATTTTCTGACTCCAGTTGTTTAAAGTCTAGAAATTGACGAAATCCCGAGCTCGGAAACCGGCCCTGAGACATTGGCTTTTAGACATTGTCATATAGCTATTAGACATTGGCTCTAGGACATTGTCATGAAGATTCTTAGACATTGACTTTTGGACATTGTCATATGGCTATTAGACATTGTCATGAAGTTTTGCATCTTTTCAATCATCGAACGACTTATTCAATAAATTGGACTATGGTATGATAATCATTTGCCACCATTGTTTTTGCGAAGATAATTGTCAATGACATTGAGGCTTCCACAAAATGTTTCAAGTTTTTTACCCATTGATTGCTCCTCATGTAACAAACAGGTCTGGAAGTTTCACCAACATTGTTTTTACAATACTATTGTCAATTACTATGAGGTTTTCATGAGATCTCCACCAATTATTGATTTCGCCTTCTTTTACAGGTCTGGGCGTGACCGGTCGCACACCCTCCGTCCGCGAGCAGCTAGGCGGCGGCGCGGGACCGCTCTACACGTCAGGTGGCCAACTAGCGGTTCCCGGCGGCGGAAGCGGCAGCCTCGCGGGAGCGTCCGGCGGAGCCGCTGGTGCGACAGGCGCTCCTCGCTCGCTGTTTGGCCGCCTCGGTATCCGCAAACCCTCCCTGTTGAGCCTGACCAGTCCGCTGGTCACTCCCGCGCATCCGACCGCCCATACCGCCAGAACCTTTAGCCTCGATGACCTGCTTAAGCAGCCACCCGGAAGTAAGGAGCATCCGATCCTCTGTCGGCCCCAAAGTCTCGACGTTGTAGCTACGGCGCGTCTACACGGCTTCATGTCTCTTGGTTTTGGTTATTCCAATAGTAATCCATCGTTTCATTGCGTTCGTTCCTTTTGCCTGCCGTTTTTCATTCTGTGTTGTCTTTCATCTGCCTGAGTCTTCTACAGTCTGGAAATCTTCTCACACAAATGTATACAATCTACCATTGTATATAATCTACCGGTGCACTCAATCAATCAATCACACTCATCCCAATTTGCACCCCTTGGCAAACACTTAAGAAACTTGTTTACAAGTTTCATAAAACATACGTTTTGTAAAACAGGATATTCGCCAGTGAAATAACTCCACATTATAAACATACGCAGGTATTTTTCAAATAAACTTTTTTCAACAGTTTAAATTCAACTGTTTTCATCCTCTGATTCTAACTCAATTATCTTCCAAATATGCATTAATTACTAATTAATAAACCTAATCCCTGAAGTGAAGATGATATTCATTAATTTATTAGAGAAAACAATACAATGGTCGGAAAAGAAAAAAAACAGGCTACTGCCCAAAACTTCTTCAATTTCCTTATTTTGTCTTAAATTTTCCAAATATTATGTAGGCTATGTCCATTTCAATTTATACACCAAATCATCAATCTGAATATACAAATAAGAATTAAACAAATATATGGGTATAAAACTTGAATGTTCGCACAGATGCGCAAATGTACGTTGGATCATGCATGACCAAGCGCGCAAATGAGAAACACAATCTGGAAAGAGCAATAGAAACACGTTGTGACTTGCCTGTAACTGCTCACACTGAACGCCAACAGCAAGTGTTCAAAGTGAATGCTCCAGTGTGAATGCTCCACTGTGAAAATTCTGTGAAGTGAAGAACTACAAGACTTAATCTATTTCGGACTATGTGTAACCCTCTCTAAATTTGGAAGAGGAATAGCACAAGGTTACCTTATTTTCTCTCCCTTACTGTACTAATTGTATCAATGAATGAATAAATGACTCTTCACAGATTTTGTTTCTCATATGCACGCTCGGCCATGCATGATCCCATGTGCAATAACTGCATCCACTGCATCCAATGTGATCGTACCCTAAGCCTAATGAATGATAAGATAAATTGGTGGTTTTGATAATATAAAGGCATTTTAAATCAACTTTATTCTCAAATCAATGAAATAAAATAAAAAATATGAGAGTGGAAAGTAGAAACTACGACTATTTTTGTAATTTGTTTGTATATTATGTCGTGAAACATAAATTATTCGAATTCCACCATCATTTTCCAGATCTCCGTCTCATTCTCGAAACTAAAATAATCATAGATCTCACGGTCCTAAATCTTCATTAATTTATCAATCATTTTTCCATATACCCAAGTTGAATATGATTATCATGGATACAGTACCTTGGAATTCATACAAGACAAGAAGAAGAGCCCTTTCACATACCCAAGTGGAATATGATTAACATGACTACAGAACCTTGAAATTAATACAAGACACGAATAAGAGCAGGCTAAATAAGAGGAAGAAAGTGTATGCTAGGAAGCCGGGAAGACAGAGAAGAACGGTTGTAATTTATTGCAGCCTACATTGTATCGAAATTTAAAAAATTGAAATATAGGTACTAACTTCTCATTGATAGTACTTTGTGAAAATTGACATTTCATTCTTGTACATTAATTTGTATATTCAATTCCATTCTGTACATTATATCCATTCACTCGTCATCATCATCATCATTTTCATAGTCATAATCATCATTTTAATTTAATTCCATCAACCAATTTTCATTTCACCTATTATTTTTTATGTGGGGCTGATATCCAAGTAGTTGGAAACACTGTAAATACATCCTGCATTGTGACCTTGGAACGTTTTCTTATATATTATCTTCTTGGTGTCTCTTCCAGGTGATGATCTGTCTCTGTCTAACCTTCTGCACATATCTCTCAATGTTGCAATGCATTCTACACCACGTCGATCTGCTCTCAACTCTATGTCGTACAGTTTGTCTCTCTCTGGAAACTCTGTGTTTTCTGTTGTTTGGTGTCTTGACTTTCTCTCTTACTCTCTCTCCCTCCTCCTGCATTCCTTGAACTGGCTGACTCTCTGCATAGCAACTCTCTCCCTGTATCTATTCCCTCCCCAATCTAGTAATGTTGAAGACTGGCTAAATTAAATATATCAAATAAATTAGCACACTCTTATCAACTCTCTGTTGGTTTCTCCATAGTAGAAACAAAATGCATGAGATGTTTCTACAAATACATGTTGCAATTGGTGGAAGAATATTCATGATTCTTCAGTGTAACAGTTATCCATTTGCCAGTTCCAATAAAATACATTTTAGAATAGTTCATGAATCGAATTTGTCAGTATCACGATTCTGCAGCTTTTTCCAAATGAGTAGATCTAGGCTGAAGCCTATAATTCTCTCCCAACACAAAAGTGATGAACAAATGAGTATATAAAATAAAAAGACTGAGAAATTGTCGAAAACCACAGATTCTATTGAAAGATAGAAATTTCTTACTTTCAATAATATCTGTGGTTTTTGACAATTTCTTAGTTTTTTATTTAATATGAATAATCACCATAATATAAACTTCTCAACTACACAAAAGGGGAAATAATAAGTAAATCATTTATTTTATAGTATTCAAATTTCTTTGATATTCAGATTGATTCCACATGCCTCAATCAGGAATCAACTTTTCAATAATTGAGAGGTTATCAAGCTTTCAATTTTCAATAATTAATCAGTTTTTTAAATAACTCAGTTTTTGTTTAAATATCGATTCTCCGCTTTGAATCCTTTTAAATGCTGTATTTTCTCAATTGAATCTATTATTGATGTAACCAGTCTCCAACATTCAATGATTGACAGCTTTATGTATGCTTTTGCCTGGTTGTTTGCTTGCAATATGCCTTCTATGCTGATCTTATATCTATTAACTTATATTAAATCAAATTGTAACCTTAATTCGAATACAGAGTCACTCATCTATTTTACTATCAATGACGAACTGAAGATTAACAATCTGTTTTGAACTATTTTCGACAATACTACAGTCTAATTTACAGTCTCTACAGTCTAAAATTAGACTAGTGTCGTCAAAAAAAGTTCAAAACGGTTTTGAACTATTTTCGACAATACTACAGTCTAATTTTAGACTTTCTTCTTTACAGTCTAGAATTAGACTAGTGTCTTCTTAAATAGTCCAAAACGGATTATTAACAGAGTCACTGTTGAATGAACCAAACATTTTTCATGAATTTTAGCTATTTGATATTAATCTCGTGTTATAAGGTAACAAAAATAATGAATCATAGGCTCTTCTCAAAAATCATGATACCTCCTATCATAGAGGAAAAATAGCATCAATACTCAGTGTCTTCTTGATTTCATACAAATCATTGATTTCCAAACTGTGAAATAAGGAAGAACATCATCACACATTATTACAATTATCAACGTTCAAAGATATACTGATAGAATATATGTAAATCTATATTTATGTAGGGCTTTTAAGCCTGTTTTTTCGTTTCCAATCATTTTATGATTAAGTTGTTTTGTTGTTAAATAAATAAGTGTTCAAAGAACTTTATAATCCTCTGTCCCTAATGATATCAGATATTCATTCTTAAATTCAACATAAATTGGGTGTCAATGATCAATATCACACTATCACTAATAACAGTGGCTCTGTATTCTCAATGAACAACAATGTTTTAAAATATTAAGTCTTGACAGAGATTAATCCAAAATTAAAAACAAAATTTTAATTTGAAAATAGGTGATGTTATTGGTAAATCTATTAATTATCTTTCCATAGATTATTCAAATAATATGCATGATCATTCAATTCCTATTGTTTTTGGAGTACCGTACGGAAAAAGTAATATATTACAAAATATTGATTCCTACCTAGGAAACTAAATAATTTTTGGAAAATAACGATGGATAAAAATTCTGTTGAATAACAAGGATAAACTCTCTAAATTAAACTGTAAAAAGTAAGATATTATATGGTGAAGTCATTGATAACTTAATCAGCAATTATCCCTAATTCTTCATTCCTATATCTGCATGTATTGTAATATTCAAAATATGAAATACGTATTTCCTCTCATTGTCTAACCTTCCTTGTTGCTTTCTATCAATCTTGTAAAAAGTTTCTTGAATTATCAAAGAGGAGGAAAATGGAGCTACATGGAAAAATAACAACTTTTGACAATAATAATGAATTTTCTACATTACTGAGAGTTCCAAAGAGTACATAAGAGTCAATCAGTTCAATAAGATAGTATTGTGAAGTAGCCTAACAATACTTAAAATCAGAGATCAACCTTATTTGATGGCCAATACTTTGTTACAACGTTATATCACGCACTAAAAAACTGATTTGAAATAATTTTCTCATGACTCAGAATTTATATTTATCTAATTATATGAACTATGTATTTAAATTCATCAAATCTATATCGATTATCATCAGATACATAGATCATGATATAAAATATGACCGGGAGATGAGACAACAGGCTGATCTCAAAACTGTCTCTCTCCCAAACTTTTTTAGATAAAAGCATAGAGAAACAATAGCGTAAGTAGATATCCCATGGTATAGTGCGTTTATGTCGAAACTTTTACTGTTATCTCAAGCCGATTACTGTTGATTATTATCGATTTTTACTGTTTTGACGGGGTAAGAGTGTATGAACGGCACAATATGAGAGAATACCAGCGTCATAAAGCTCCACAGGAAAGAATTACGTGGACTCTTAGCTTTAGATAACAGTAAAAGTTGTGACATAAACGCCCTATACCATGAGATATCTACTTACGCTATTGTTTCTCTATGATAAAAGTTTCCAATACATTATTATAGGATTCCTGCTCGAATGTCATTTTATTTATTCTACATTGATATTATACACACAACATAGATCAGGAAAGGTTCAAGAGACTCAACCAAAAGCCGCCCACTAACAAATGTTGATACAAATAATTCTAAAAGAGAGGCTATGATTCTTCACTTCACTCAATTGGCGTCAAATTTTAAGTCCAAAAGTAGTAGTCAGTTAGTAATGTAATTAAAATACTAAATCATTTCCAATGCCAGTATAGGCCTATCAATTTTGTACCTGAGTCGGAATCTGGAGTATCTTACCATTATTTTTGTGAATCATACATAAATACAATTATAAAATAGTTCTTGCGAATGAGTTTCAAGTATTTTATCTATGGATTCACTCAAATTTTAACACCACTTCTACAAATATGAGAGATATTCAAGAGGAATATTACATGTAATAATATAGATACAATATTAATCGGAAATATAATTTGAAAAAATATGTAAAAACCAATAATACAAACAGCAAAACAACAATATAGTTAACAGGAGTAGATCATTAAAGCTTGACAAAATGTAGACCTAAACAAAGTATACAAAAAACAATCAACAACAAACCAAAAATCAAGAGTGATACCAACATTTTGTCCAAAAATCAGGACATTGTTTCCAAAAATCGGTGGGTTTTTCTTAAAGTCGGGACATTTTCCTCGAAAATCGGTTCATTTTTTCCAAATTCTCTTCTTTGATAATTCTTTACAGTAGGTAAACTACATAGTAGGTGAACGTATGTGAAAAAATCTTGCCCATTTTTTATGAGATGTGTGAAATCTTGTAGGAACACCATCGCCGCGTAAGAAGCGCAACAATTCAACTCCTGTGAAAAGGAACGCCGCCGTGGAGAAGAAGGAGATCCTTCAGCAGCTGGTGTCTCCAGCCAATAGGAAGCCGAGCGTCGAAGAGGTCATTGCCCTCGCCACCAGCAAAGTCCAAGTGGACGACTGTGACGATCGTGGTATGGAAACCACTTTCAGCAGTCCTGGTAAATCATATCAATCAATCTAATCATTCATTCATTCCACTAGCAAACATAATATGAAATAACAAAAAAAATATATTTCATGGTAATTCCATTGATTTCTTCAAAGAGAAGTTACTCCTCAAACTCATTCCATACATCCATAGCTTAGCTTGAAGAACATCTTTCGAGCGACGTAGACGATGTTAATAAATTCACCAGCGGAGTGGAATCGATCTGAAATGGACTGATCGATTAACATTAGCAGATACGTCGGCTACGTCGTTCAAAAGACGTATTTCGAGAAACTCTACAGCAAAGTGAATAATGACAAGAGGGTAAACAGCTAGATGGAAATACGATGAGCGCTACTATTCAAAAATTATTTGTCAGCCCGGGAAATCATATATTTTAAATAAATTATATATTATAAATCATAATATTCAAAATATTTTTTCAATAGTAGCGCTCATCGAGTTTCCATCTAGCTGTTTACCCTGTTGTCAATATTTGCAGTAGCAGAAGTCTTCGGGTGAATTACAGCATTTCATTTGGATTCTTGTTCAATAATAATATTTAATTCATTGACATTTGAATAATTTCAATATCTCAGTAATTTCCAGCGAAATAAATCAACTAGTTCAAAATATTTATTCTGATACTTCAATAAAAACACGAAGACTACAGCTACTTGTTGAGAGATCTCTATAAATATTCAATTTCAATAAAATATTCAATAAGCATTCAATATTGATCACTGTTATTATTATTATTATTGATCACTGTGATAATTATTCCACTAGATTGGAATTTATCGCTCAAAATCTTCTTCTATTCCAGATCTTGATCGAAGCAATAATAATCATTTAACTGTTTTAATTGTTTATTTACGCCATGCTCACTATTCATTATTCTTATGAGGTATTCTATAATCTGTGTGATAAGGACAAAAATTACTTTTTCTCAAATCCATTTTAATCTTACAATTTATTCACAAAAGACAGGTCATTCTTTCCAGACTTACAATATATTTTCGAGAGCATCATCTTAAGGATTTCATTAGAAATGCGAATAGAATGATTGGGTCGCAGTTTAATTTTCGGTTGCGATTGCTGCCACTGATCACCTGGCAATGATTGAAACATTTTTCGAGTAATGTAATCGTGTCCTGCTGAGCCGCGATCTAGACTTAACCGTTCTGCTCACTCCAATGCTTTTCAATGTGTCTCTGTAAGGCTAGTTTCACACTCAGTCGGTTCGTTTCGTTTTCGGTTTGTTTTCGGAAAATTCCGATAAGTGTGAAACGGTAATTCGGTACCGAATAGAAACCGCATAGAACCGAACGCCCACTTGACACGAATAGGTTTTATCATATTCGAATTTGTTGCTAGGAAACCGGGAATAAGAACAAAGTCTTTTTCGCCACACTTGGATGTAATGAGCTGGTTTACGTGCGTCATATGGAGGCCGAAAGTGATTGTTTTCCGACCAGGCCGGTAAAACTTTACGGCCCTAGGGCTGTAAAATGACCTTGAATAACAGCTGATCGTGTCCGATCTCACAAAAATCATAGAGAGATAATCTCATAATGACTGTATTTATTTTCAGTAAAAATGTACTATTCAAATTGTAGAAACATTCCATAACAAAAGTAATATGATAATCTTGAATGAATAATATCCTGTAAAATAAGATTATACAAATAAACGAAATTACTTGTCAGAGATTTAATTATTGTAATTAAGTTCCAGTAAACATTTATTTAACAGCGAATATGGCTTCACATTATTAGATTAGACTGAACTATTTCAAGAGTAAACGCATTTTTGTAATAACTAGATAAAAAAATTGTTCAAACAGGATTATGCACAACTTAAAACGTAAATAAAACAAGTTCGCACGGTTGATTTTCATTTAAATCACGTAACTCAAGTTTCACATTAGTGTCCAAAATGATGTTAAACATTCTACAGATCTTCATCATCCTCGGGAAGGGCGGTTGCCTGAGCTTCCTTGAGATCCTTTTCGATCTGCGACTGCCATTGGGGGTCCATTGTGACCTCGGGAGGGAGGAGGGCGGGCATGGCGACGAACTCCAGGTTGGGATCACCGATCAGCTTCTTCGCCAACCACAGGAACGGCTTCTCGAAGTTGTAGTTGCTTTTCGCACTGATGTCGTAGTACTGAAGGTTCTTCTTCCTATGGAAGACTATGCTCTTGGCCTTGACTTTCCTGTCCTTGATGTCTACTTTGTTGCCGCATAGTACAATGGGAATGTTTTCGCAAACCCTTACTAAATCTCTGTGCCAGTTGGGAACGTTCTTGTAGGTGACTCTTGACGTTACGTCAAACATAATGATGGCGCATTGTCCCTGAATGTAATATCCATCACGAAGTCCACCGAACTTTTCCTGGCCAGCTGTGTCCCACACATTGAACCTAATCACACCTCTGTTTGTGTGAAATACAAGGGGGTGAACTTCAACTCAAAGGGTGGCAACATACTTCTTTTCAAATTCTCCGGTAAGATGTCGTTTGACAAATGTAGTTTTGCCGGTACCACCATCTCCAACCAGCACACACTTGAATGTTGGCATATCCTGTTCTTCCATTATGAATTTGAGGTTTTTGACTACGGTTACTTCTAGAAATAGAAGACGTTACGGTCCACAAATCAAAATCAATAGTGTAATAATCTATATAATTATGTATCGTGAATCGCGGTATTATGTCTATTATAATATATTTTATAAATTACTGTTTCATAATTTAATATCTATTATTGTGTTTTTGATATCAAACAATAGAATACGATGATATATCTCCATAGCCTGAACAATATAATGTTGGCTACATTGTCCATTGTCAGAAAGGTACGTATCGCAAGTATTTGAAAGTGAAGAATCGAATTTGAATTCAAAGTACAATAATTGTATCAATATTTGAAAGTGAGGTAGAGTAATAATTGTTTCTTTTTTATTATCGAATTCCACTTCTTAATGCAATACATTCAACAATAATAATAAGCAAATACAGCACAGATCTGAAGTTTAAGGTAAGCCTACTGGTGAAACTCAGCCTTGACTGAAAAATTCCTAGTAATTTTTCCGTAATTCATTATTAAAACTTTTAGATAATTTTTCTTCAATATTAAACCATACAGAGAAAACATTAGGCCCACTCAAGATTGAATCTTCGAATGTTTTCTCTATGATTTAACTATTTTCAGAGCAATATTTTGTTGTGAAAATGCCAGCAAACCGGCTTCAAATTTGCGCTATACTCTATTATTATAGTAGCCTACATAGCCTACGTTATCTGACTTAATTCAGAGTGAAAATTTTATTGTGAGACAGATAATAATATTAATTTTAATAATATAAGTCATGAGCCAAAGTCTGTTGTACGGTACGCTTTTTAGGAGTGAAGTAAACTTTTTTAGAAGTCTAGTATTACAGTATTACGTGTATGCTAAGGGTTATCAGTCAGGCCTCAACGTTCAACAGTACGGAATAGCCGAGAGCGTAAAGGCGTACATCAGTCAGAGCTCAAAGCTCAGTGAATAACAAAACATGATCTAGGTTCGAATTTCGGTCAATGACTTTTTTTTGTCGATGAATTTCGACTTTTAATACCTATTTTTTATATTAGTTACCGTAATTTATATTTCAATCAATTTTTTAGATATATTTTGAGACAAAACTGTGAAATATGCAATTATATTAATTTTTTCATCACATTATTTCAAAATAGTAATGAAAATTCTATTCATCCATCTATCCATGATATTGCACCGGGCGCAAAGATCGCGCCTAATATTAATAGTATAAAAATATGGTCATTATTGTAAATTATTAATTAGTAATATTGAAATTAATTGACAGTAAAAGTTGTCATAACCAAGATTCAAACTATCAAAATAGGCTGTTTGAATTTTATTTATTTTTTAATTTCTTATATATTGGGAAGTTTTTTTTGGGTGTGGCGAAAAATAGCGTTCGCACCATGGGCAAAAATGTATTTCCGGCTCTCAATCTTTTCTAGTCCTCGGCCTACGGCCTCGGACTTAAAAACCGATTTCGAGCCGGAAATATCTCATTTTCGGCCCTAGGTGCGAAATATACTATTACACACGCTCGCTTTTTTGTTTTCATTTTAACCTGATATTGTGATTATCTGTTGAAAAATCTTTCATGTCAAAATCATTTGGTCAATCCTTTTCTGTTAGTTCACTGGAGAATTTAGTTTTCTGAAAAAATATGAAGATAAATTAAAACTCAGGGAGAATTTTTATTTTCTTTCCCATGAGAATTACATGATTTTATTAATGGAGAGAAGAGATGAACGTTATGCACCATGTGTCGAAATTGAAACAAATGTTCAATTCAAAAAAATAATCACTCTGAACGTTTTAAATCAATCTAATCAAAAATAAACTATTCAAATAGTTCACAATTTTTTAATTGAATTCAAAAATGTGTTGTTCAAGAAATCACATGTCTTACTATTTGAGCATCAGCTTTTATTTTTATTACCAGCATGAATTGTAAAAATCGAAACACAGCTGTGTTTGAGAAGAGAACACATAATTAGAACCGTACGAATTAAAATCTGATATGTATGAAAGCCTCATTCGTTGTCGGCAACAAACCGAATGAAACCGAATGTGTGTGAAGCTAGCCTTCAGAGGTTGATCATGCTCGCGATCATGGCTTATATAAAGCTAAACATCGACCTGACCGTTCTGTTCGTACCCTGAATGTACTTTTAATCGCATCTTTCACTCAAGTGTGTGAAAACAAAATTCTCTCATTCTTAATTCTTAATTTATTACCACACTCATCAATAAATACCACACTCATCTTCTTTTCACACCACACTCATGGTTGATGAATTTTTACAATTATACAGATTGAAATTATTGAGATATTGCAATATCTCAGTAATTTCCATCTGTAGTCTAGAAAATGGGCGCTGCTATCCAGAGATTGTCAGTTTGGTGTGAGGGTAAGCATTCCTGACCGGGAATTAGGAGGTACTGGGTTCGATTCCCGGGCTGACAAATAATTTTATTAATAGTAGCGCTCATCGAATTTTCATCCAGCTGTTTACCCTGTTGTCAATATTTGCTAGTAGCAGAAGTCTTCGGGGTGAATTACAGCATTTAATTTGGATTTTCGTTAAATGAATAATAATTTTACAATTATATTTGAGAAAGTAGGCATGCAACTTATACATCATTGTTATCAATGGGAATTATGTATACCGTATCTTGAATCATAATATTAACTTTACAGGTCAAAAGAAAATTTTCACTGTTTTCACTGGAAAATGATAGAGGAAGTGATAGGTCTTCTAAAAACTACTGCTTTCTGAACAAAATGTGGAAGGTTCGAGTCTATCCTTAATATAATTGTTTCGTTAAATAATATAATTATTTTTCATATCGATTGTTGTACCTAGTACGAATTCAATGACAGTATAGTAGTTGACTTATCATTGAACACAGTCGAATCCTATTCTGCTTCTACTACTAATATATTCTTGTAATAAGCGAACTGATAATTGATGATGGATTTTCATTATTAAGAGTTCATTTGTTCACATATAAATGATGCTCTTGATTCTTATTGAAACCACCTCTATTCTTATTTCTAGAGAGTCGCGTTATATTGTGAAGAAGTTCTGTAACGCTAAACTCACACTTACGCGACTCAGGTCGAGAAGAGACTCGACTCTAGTCGAGAGCATGTGTTTCCAAATGGTGACGTCGTGGAGACTAGAGTCGACTGGTCTGAGTGTCACCATTTGGAAACACATGCTCTCGACTAGAGTCGAGTCACTTCTCGACCTGAGTCGCGTAAGTGTGAATTGAGCCTAAGTTTGCAGTAATTACTGGCTTTTTCAGAAAATCTTATTCAATTTCAAATCTCAATTTTCATTAATCTCATTTCACTTTCTTGTGAGACTCTTCTCATTTTCTTGTAAGAGTTAATTTTACTTTCCTGTTAGCATTGGAACAGTTCATTATGAATTCAGAATGTTTATCAAAATTCTATTTTCGTAATAAAAAATTACTAGTGATAATCAAGGATATGAAATACAAGATGAAAATCTATTTGGACAAATTATTCATATTCTCATTCATATTATATCGCTACTTAAAGTTTTTTTCACACGCAATTTTAATAAAATTTCCATAGTTTTCCCTGTTTTCATTAAACAAACGGGATTCGACTGTCATCTTAGAATTATCAGTAATTAGATTACTAAAGAGTTTTCTATTGAGTAGATTTTCAAAAATTGCAATATTTTTATCTGTATCTATTTTCAAGTTGAATCAATTCGAATAACTTCAGGCTATCTTAATTCAAATGAAACACTTAATGCAAGTAGGTTAACATGCTCACTGCTGAATTTAGTTGCACATTCATCTCTCTAGTTGGATTATATTCTTGATCTACATCTCAAGTGCATATTACTATAGAGAAACAATAGCTTAAGTAGATATCCCATGGTATAGGACGTTTATGTCGCAACTTTTTCTGTTATCTCAAGCCGATTACTGTCGTTATTGTAGATTTTTACTGTTTTGGCCGGGTGAGATTGTATGAACGGCACAATATGAGAGACTGCCAGCGTCACATAGCTTTATGAGAAAGAACTACGTGAACTATCGGCTTGAGATAACAGAAAAAGTTACGACATGAACACCCTATACCTTGGGATATCTACTTATGCTATTGTTTTTCTGTGATATTACCTATTTTGAAATTTTAATATTTCTGCTTACTTCAGGCAAGCTCTTATATAGTTAGTTTTCCGGTAAAGTAGATTTTGATATTTAACTTTTTAATCAGTTCATTCGGATATTTGAGCGAGCATATTGTGAAGAATCTCTTGATAAATAATGTTGATAGATGTTAGTTATTGAAGTAGATTGAGGCTCACACAAAAGACTGTTAAATTTCAATCAAGAATCAATCCCACTGATTGAACCAGAGGAGGTTTTTTAATAAGAAAGCTTTTCTGATTGGCTCTCGTGGCATTTGATAGGGGTTGAAGGTTAACAGACTTTTGTACAACCGGCTGTAAAACTTTCAATTGTATCAAGTAACCTTGTTTTCAATGTTTCTTCTTATTATATTTTAGGCCTAAACTTGATTCCCCTTTGCATAATTTAATATATTTATTACTTTTATTCATCATTTCAGCTTGGAATCCAATCTCTTCATATTCCTTTCTGTTATATTATTCCTCAAATTATTCATCATCCCACAATGGAGACTGGAGAGACAGATTGTAATGTAAAAGCTATTTGAGTTTTAACGTTGAGATGATATGATGAGTTATGCTATTTATTTAACGATATGCTATTTAAGTTTTAACGTTAATATGATGAGCTTTTGTCACATGTTGTGTGGAAATAAAAATAAATACTAAAAGGGTACTCTAATTATTAATTTCTATAAAGCTCTAAAGTGAATGATTCAACGCCATTGGTGTCATTTTCAATATAGAACCTTTTTAAGATCCAGCTACTCTCCAGTTACAGTGAAGAAATAGATTTGATTCAATAAATGTAACCAAGATTTGAGTCTCCATGCATTCCAGTGCAATTACCTTTCATTTCACTTCATTTTATTTCATTTATTCATAGACAATAGTTACAATGCAGGTATACTCATGGGATACTCTGTAAATTATTAGTATTAGCCCTCTGCAAGAGAATTAATAATTTAAAACCAAAGGTGTCATTTTGACTATTATATAGATTGTTTGTGAGCTCTCTATTTCCAGTGGAAAAAATAGGTTTGAAATTATTTTCTTCATGAATTCCAGCGCAATCAACAGTCTGCGACGCCAAGCTGGAGAAGAAGGTGACGTTCGCCCGCCTTCTGGATAAGGTCTCCTCGGAGATGAGCTCGGGCTCAGAGCTGGAGAACAATGGCTCGAGCGTGGTCGGTCGAGGTGGGGCCAGCACTCGTCCGATGTGCACCAGCCTTATTACCATCACGACGGCGCAGTCTGATGTAAAGTCGCCGCACAGCACTAGCAGCAATCAAGGTAGCGACTCCCTCTCCAGTTCGGATGCCACTCTGCACCTGCACACAGGTGTGACCATGAACCGTTTCTCTCTCTCTCTCTCTCTTTTTTTTCTCCAGCATGATACTCTCTCTCTTTTTTTTCCTCCAGCATGATACTCTCTCTCTCTCTCTTTCTGTCTCTCTTTTATTTATTTCATGTTGATACTTATTTTGTAATATACACTTTTTCCTTGTAAATTTCAAAGGGTGGTGTGTCAGAGAGCACATAGAGTCCTAACTCCGCCCGTAAAGGCATTAATTCAATTCAATTATATTCTCTCACTCACTCTCTCTTGACTGGTTACAGATATTCCAAACTAATAATGTTAATGTTATGTTGGACATTCTTAACCACAATATAGTTCCTCTCTTTGAAAAACATGTTCCTTGAAAAAATCGCAGAGTAACCAGAGATCCTGCTCCATGGCTCACAGATGAGATACGCCAGCTAATGGGGGATCGAGATTATTGGTGCAAAATTGCAAGAGCGTCAAAAAGCCCCAATGATTTCAACCATTATAAGCGTTTGAGAAACTCTTGCAAGCAAACAATTGGAAATGCGGAATCTACATTCTATCGTAGCTTGATCTTCTCAAAGCGATCATCAACTTCATCTCTTTGGCGTGCTCTGAGGGAGATTGGGGCTGGCAAGGAGAGGCAGGTACCGACTGTTGCTCACTCGCTGGATGATCTCAATGACTTCTTCACTGACATCCCTGTAAGTTTGGACCAAGCTCGTGCTCACTTTGACTCTCTGCCTGATTTTCATCCGAATGAGGACTTCTACTTCTCCAATGTCACGGAGCAAGAGGTATTTTTGGCTCTTCATCGAGTGAAGAGTAACGCTGTTGGTGCAGACGGTATCACGATCAAGTTCATCAAAATTATCCTTCCTTTTATTCTCCCATTTCTCACCCATTTGATCAATACCTCACTTTTAACGTCCGTTTTTCCTAATGACTGGAAGCTATCCATAGTGATTCCCTTGAACAAGATCCCAAACCCTCTCTCTCCATCTGATTACAGGCCTATAAGCTTATCGTCCGTTTTGTCCAAGGTTCTGGAAATAATCGTTCACTCCCAATTAAGCTCATTTATCCATGGCTCTGGATTGATTGGTGACTTTCAATCGGGGTTGTGTAGTGGTCATAGCACCACCTCTGCACTCCTGAGAGTCACTGACGACATTCGTAGGGCTATGGATGGTAGAGAGTTAACAGTTCTTGTTCTAATAGATTCTAGTAAGGCATTCGATAGCATTTTCCATCCTACTTCACTCTATAAACTCAGAAACTTAGTTTTTTCCAACTCCACTGTGGCATGGGTGAGGTCCTATCTCCAGGGTCGGTGTCAGTGTGTGAGAGATGGGGATGCCTCTTCACGGTGGCGTGAAGTGAACAGAGGAGTTCCTCAGGGTTCGGTATTGGGTCCTCTGCTGTTCAGCATCTACATAAATGACGTGACAAGCACTCTACTTACGACCAGACATCACCTGTATGCCGACGACTTGCAAATATATCGACACTGCAAGAAAAATGACTTTGACATCACAGTTGATGGAGTTAATGCTGACTTGACTCGTTTGGTACGATGGACTGAGAATAATGGACTGAAAATTAACGAGACTAAATCAAAATCATTAGTGATAGGATATTCAAGACTTTTGAACACACTCGACATAACTAATGGACCATTTATAAAATTGAATAACATACAATTGCAATACAGTTCTGACGTGAAAAATCTAGGACTTACAACGACAAGGACTCTTGACTGGACCAGCCACGTGACTCAGACTTGTAACAGGGTCATTGGGGGGATCATGAAATTGAAGAGGATCTCTGACTTCATTCCCCTTTCAACGAAGGTTATGTTGATCAAGACTCTGATCTTCCCGATCTTCAACTACTGTGACATTGTGACTCTTGACATGACAGTTCAACTTCTGCAGAGGATGCAGCGTGCACATAATTACTGTGTTCGCTTTATCTTTAACCTGAGACGTGACGACCATGTAACTGAATACTTTAACAGACTTGAACTCATGAAGCTGCGTGAGAGTAGATCACATCATGCTTTGTGCTTCCTCTATAAGATATTGAAAACTAAAACCCCTAAGTATCTGGCAGTAGAGTACCGTTACTTGGGTGATTTTGGTTGTGGAGGAACGCGGCATGTCCCATCTGCTGGCTGTCCCAACACATAGGACTGTTATGTACAACAAGTCGTTCCTTGTGACAGCCTGTAGTTTGTGGAATTCTCTGCCTGCTGAGCTAAGGCTTGTTGAGGGACATCGTCGGTTTGGCGCGGCTGTCTTGCGGTGGATCAGAGGTGGTGGACTCGGCTGGAATGTTCACTGAATCTTAACGTGTGTGTTTGTGTGTGTGTGTGTGTGTGTGTGTGTGTGTGTGTGTGTGTGTGTGTGTGTGTGTGTGTGTATGTGTCCTTTCTTCCTTCTTCAATTTATTCCTCTCTTTCTTCTTTCCTACTTCTATCGAAATGATCTATGGATTTTGAACTGACGTTTCTTCCGTTTTCACTTTTCACTTTCCTTTTTCTTCTTATTGTATTCTTTTCACTGATTCAAATTAGAAAGAAATTTTAATTTTGTTTTCTTTCTCTCATTCGCTATTTGGAAGTTTTTTATTATTTTGTAAAATTAGTTTTTTTTTACTTATAATCTTTGTTGTACAGTGTTTGACTTAGAATTGTATTGGAGGGTTAAGTGTAAGAGAGGGCCGGCTGCGCCCTAACTTCGCCCTCCTAGGTTTTTAATAAAGGCAGTCAATCAATCAATCAATCAATCAATCTCTCTCTCTATCTTTCTATCTATCTATCTCTTATAGCATGAATCTCTCTTTATCTTTCTTATAGCATGAGTCTCTCTCTGACTGTAATAACTCTCTGAATCTCTCTCCAAATTCAAATAGAGAGTTTGTATCTCATGTAGCATAAGCATGACTTTTTATCACCTACCAGACCATCAAAAACTTGCACTCTGGTACGACCAACGGCCGTTTCTCTCTCTCTGTCTCACTCACTCTTATTTTCTCTCTGTCATTTCTCTCTATCTCTCTTCAACTGTTTTTCTGTCTCTCTTTTTCACTCTTCAAGCATGATTCTCTCCCCAATTTATCGTTGAATTTTTGAATCTGTTGATTGTCTCCTCTAGCAGGTTTTGGCCTCTACTACCGTACCTTAATTTCTATTTGTTTTTCTCCTCACCTGAGTGTGGGCTAAGTGGAAAAGGGGATCTTATTGCCTCAACCTCGCTCACATCACTTGTAATTTTTTAAAGGACCAATTAGAGACATTTGTCCATTCATCTATCTATATATCACCTTGAATGGAAGGTTCATATTGTCTCGCAGCATGCTCACCCTAGCTGGATTTTTCTTTGAATATTTCTTCTCCACATTAAAGAAAGGAGTTGAATACTTGTTATCTCGTCACTGTCATTTCTCACACCTTAATAATCATCAAATGTATTCTTTCCTTCCTAGTCATGACTTTATCATAATTCCCATCTAAAATGCATGTATTATGCTATCTTCCACTGCACAAATATCATGACATATCTATCTATTCAATCAATTTATATTATATATCTCAAAAAAGTTAATTTGAAAGTTGGGTATTTTTTATTGTATCTTCACTAGGAATTTCAATGATTGAGGACTGCAGCTATTCCACTAGATAGTTGTATGTTCTACCACATCATCCTTCCTATATTAGTTTTTTTCCAGACGAATGCACAGCCTATTCTCAAGGTAGTTTATATTAATTACTGATCAATTATTAGAAATATTATTTTCATTACAGTAATTGATTCCAGTATGGAACACTTCTGAGATCTGACAGGATGCATTTGCGCACAGATGCATTTACGCAATTCTTGTTTTTTCAAATATTCATTCATTCATTCATCAATACAATCGAAAATCATAATTTACATGGAATGTATGAGAGCCACAGTCTCAGCCCAGACCTGATTTACTCCCAAATTCTACAAATAGTGAAATTTCGGAAAGAAAGGTTATATTTTAAAAACAATTGAGAGCATTAACATGTCCGAAATGAAGAAACAGAGTATTGAATAGGTTTATTCCATTGATTAGAAAAAGAGATTAAATGTCAGTAAAAAAATAGCTATTGGAAGTAAAATTATTTCCCCAACATACTCATTGTACTTATTCGTTTATATACTGAATGTTTGAAAAAGAACTCCCAAGTTTTAGGTGCAAATATTATGTGTAAAATAATGGGAAACTTCATCAACAAGTACATACAATGGAAGAGAGAATCTTCAAGTTTTGTTCAACATCAGTTCACTTCAACATGGGTTCCATTTGTTGCCCTGTACTAGCCGAGACGATATTCAAGTTCTCGCCATGTATTCACCAACATAATCAGGTGTAATTGTCCCAACCGCCGTGGCGATTCTTTCCCGTGAATGGTTTATGTCTCGGATTTTTTTACTGTACACAAAATTTGTTATGTACAGTCGCACCGCCCACGCACCCATCATGAACGTTACGGAAGATGTTAGATCTTCTCGCGTTCCCCGGTCGAACCACTGTTGCTCGCCGGTCGATCATCAATCGCTCTGCTGGAGTGACGTTCGGTTGCGGAGCAGAGCGACAGTCTGTACGCACCTTTAAGGTCAAACAGGTCTGCCAACTGCAGGGGGGGGGGCAAAACTTGAACAGTTGCTGAATCAAACACAACAAACTAGAATAGTTCATATCACTTTTTACAGATTCTATGACACATCAAAACTACGGAGTTCTTTTTCAAACATTCTGTATATTACACCTATTTGATAATTATAATATAATTATCAAATAGGTGTAATATACAGAATATATTATTATTGTATTAACTTGGAATACAATAGAAAATGACTCGTTCATTCGTGCGGGTCAGGTGATCTATATGCCACTCTGAAATATGCTCAGGAAATGATCAAGAGTAGCCTACTCTTTATTACATTTCAACACTACTACTGCCAACTCTTCAACAACCAATCAGATTTCAACTTGATAGTTTCTAGTACTGGATCTGATCATATTCACTATTCATATTGAAGGCATTATATTTATAGTTTATATTTACGTTCCTATTCATGCAGAGCTCTATGCTGTTTTATTTTTGTTCAATTCTTACATTTTTTTGTTTAACACTAATAATAATTATAAATGGTGGCCGTAGTCGAGTGGATCAGATGCTGGCTTTATGATTCAGAGGCCCGGGTTCAAATCCCGGCCCGGGCAAGATATTTATCTCGGGCCACTCCCTTGTTTCGGATGGACACGTTAAGCCGTCGGTCCCGGCTGCCTAAAAAGCAGTCGTTGGGTCATGTCAGAGGCCCTGGAATTGATCAGCTGCGACCTGAAAACTCTGACACCAGACCTGAGCCATCCAGGTCACTTGATGTTATTATTATTATTGTTTAACACTGTAACCATACTAATCAAGAGAATAAAAAATGCATATGGAACATGAACGACCCCACACTGTAGTAACTCAGGGGTTGTTTAAAACAATATTTTTCCTCTATTTTCAGTTATACATTGTAATATATTGTAATGTAATTTTTTGGAAGAATAAATTTCAATTTTCAAGTGTCAAGCATCTTGAAGAGTTGAAACTAGTAGTGTTGAAATAGAATGAAGGGCACTTTCGATATATTTTTCATTGTGTTTCAATAATATTAGTAGCTCTTGAAAATGTGTTTATTTGCTTATAATAATTGTTATATTCATATGGTTTCCCTTTGACAGGCGAGCTAGCGAGACGTCCAGCGCGCCTCATCCTCGGACCAAAGAAGACCAACTCGGCCGACTCTATCCTGGCCATGTTCCGCAACTTTGCCTCGACGACTGGAGGCGGAAGTGGAGGCGGATTAGGGTCCTCCAGTCTGGCCTCGCCCTCGACCACCCCCACCGCATCCAGCCCTCAGGACGAGCTGGTCGGCTCTGACGACTCGTCAACTGCCACCCCCATCTCCACATCCAGTGCGGCTGAGTCACCCACCATGTTTAACCGAAAGCACACTATTCAGGTGGGTACTGAGTAATGCCCATTATTACAACAAAAATTATTAAAAATTACTTAATAACTGTAATGGTAGCGCCTGTTGAAGAGTAGGTATGCAACACGTCTCGCAACCGTGTTTGTCACTTCTAGAAAATCTGTTATTGGAGGTATGAAATAGTAGAAAATAGTTTTTAAATCTTGGCATTGGGGATGTCAATCCCGGGACTGATTTCAAATCACGGTATTTCGTGATTATCCAATATCAATCACGGTATTCCGGGACTGATCCCGGGATTGGCAAAAATCAGTTTCATGCATTTTCACCAATTGTTCCTTCTCAATTACATGTTCAGTAACAGTGTGTGGAGATGAAAAAGGGCTCATTATAAAGGGAGAGGATATTATTAAAATGGAAAAATACTTAGAAGTAGTATTAAAATTAAGGCTGTGCAAAGGCTAAAAATGAACTTTCTACTCGTGATATTTCTCAAAGTTTCTTGATTTGTTTATCATCAAGCTATCGAAATGGAAAAGTTTTCTCAGGGAAACATTTTATCTGATCATAACGTTTTGAGATATGAGCGCCTAGAGTTTAAATTTCTAGGACAGAACATTTCAAATTCGGTAAGAGATAAATCCATGACATTTAGAGGATAGATTCTTCATGGTATTGTTGATCTAGTAAAACAAACATTTTCTGAAAATAACAAGTTTAAAGATAGTTATTCAATTTACTAAAAATAACCCAAAATAACTTGTAAATAACATTCTATAACTTTGCCAAAAATTGATATTTTCAGAAAATTTTTGTTTCACTAGGTCAACAATACCATGAAGAATCCATCCTCTAAATCTCATGGATTTATATCTTACCGAATTTGAAATGTTCTGTCCCAAAAATTCAAACTTCAGTCGCTCATATCTCACTCAAAGAGTAATGATCGGGGAAAAATGTTTTCCTGAGAAAACTTTTTCATTCTGATAGTTCGATGATATACAAATCGAAAAACTTGGAAAAATTATCACGAGCAGAAATTTTATTTTCAGCCTTTGCACAGCCTTAATCTCTGTCATCCTTGGGGTAGAAAATTTGTTATTGGAGGTATAAAATAGTAGAAAATAGGTATTAAATTTTAGCATAGTTTGTTTGGAAAAATTCGAAGATGGCCGGCCGGGCTAACATGTCCCTGGCCCGGTACTTTAGTCTTATCAATATCTCTGTTATTCTTGGGGTAGAAAATCTATCATTGGAGGTATAAAATAGTAGTGAATAGGTATTCAATCTTGGCATACTCTGAGTGCTACCTCGATACAATGATTTCTTGTCATTACAATAAACTGAAGATCTTGTCTATTTTATTAATAATGTATCCATTTTGAACGATTTTGAGCTTAAGAAGTTACTTGACAACAGATTGCATATGCGAAATACTGAGTTTCCCCCCACACTATAAGATTACTGTACATCATATATCATCATGTCAAATGATTACATAATCATCACGTAAAATGGAATAGCTTTCATACACACATCGAAGATGGCCGCCGAAATTGGTCGACACTATCGTATTGGAGGTTTTCACACTTACCGATTGTCGACCGACACTCAGAACATTTTCTTCTGATTGGCTAATTCTCAGCTAATCGGAGGACAATTATTATCCCTGCATCCTCAGGAACTGATTCAACTAAGGAATGAGTTTCCTCAGTATAGAGAGGATCAACAACTGGTCGAAACGTCTTCACTTCTAAAAATCAAATCAAAGTTTATTCATAAGAACAATTACAATACAAATCTGGATACTATACTACAAAAATGTCTACTATACTAAAAAGTAAGTAGTGATTCCACTTCAAAACTGCCGGGAAGAGTAACCGAGATGACCAAGGCGCTGGCCCTTAGTCTGCTAGTGCTACCTGGTCACGGGTTCGAATCCCGCCAAATTCCATCGAATAGGCATGGACGTTTGATCATCTCATCGTTTCACACTCGTATGCTACTACCCACGTTCAAGCAAAAAGCTCATGAAGGTATCATCCGCAATAAAAAGAAATCTGGTGTGGCGCACTCACTCAACTTTCCTTGCCGTTATGAAAATTGATTACCTGTCGCTAGTGTTCACGCGCATCTCAAGTCTACTATTCAAAGATTTGAGCCAGCTGGCGACAGGACAATAAAACTGGAGACACATGAGATCTGCTATCTCTTCATAGTGAATGATTTAATAGAATCAACAGTTTGCAATTGAATAATCACATCTCGAATTTCGAGCTTATTTTCAATTTTAGGCGGAAAAATAGCTATAAGTGGGTTAATATTTGAAGACTAGTTGCACTTAATCAGTATTTAAACTATTTCTTGCTAAGGTAACTCAGATAAGTTTGTTCGAGTAATGTTCAATAGCCTTCATTTATATCCTTTTTTACAGGTATCTGTACTGGATCCACTGAGTGCCCAAAAGAATGCCTCTAGCTCTCACAGCAGTCACCTGTTACACCCTCCTTGCATCCTGTTGGAGGTACCCAACAAATGCCTGTCTCCAATCAGAGAGGTACCTACCCCCTCGCCCTCACCCGCACTCACACCTATCATGCCTCGTCATCAGCTGGGTAGTCCTAGCCCCAACCTCAGCCCTAACCCTAACCTCAACCCTAACCCTATCCCTTCAACATCTTCTTCATCAATGCATCTTCTAGTTCCCGGCCAACATCCACCCAAGGTAACTAACTCTTTCCTCTGCTCTCGCTCACTCTTTCTCCGTCTTTTCATTGCATTGCAGCTCATAATTCAGCCTCGAATTTCAAGTATGTTCTCTATTACTATATGCTCCATTCACGGAAACGGTCTTATGAAACCCGTTTGTAGTATATTTTATGATCCATTCACTAGAACGGTCTTGTGAGACCCATTTGTAGTAGCCTACTTTATGACTCATTCACGATTACAGTCTCGTAGTATTTCATGCCATTCACGAAATCGGTCTTGAGAAATCCCGTAGTGTGCACCTCACTTGTTGCCAGTCAATTTCCACCCTTATAATACAATGAACGCTTAGTATTTCCTATCTATAATATTTCCAGTTATCACTTGCTAGTTGTATGAATTATCATGTTACTGTATCACTATTGTTGTATTATGGATCACTTTCAATTGTTCTATCGTGAAATTGATGTGAATAATGTTACATTATGATTGAATTACTTTATTCTATCCGAAAATACTTTTTCTTGGAAACTGTTCAAATAATTTAAATCGCTTTCATCACTTGGGAACCGCTCCAATTAATAAGTTGCATGCTTGTACCATAACAAAGCTTTGTTTAGTCTCATAATAGTTACTCAGTATTATCATTCAGTAGTGTGTAATGCTATTCGCTAATCCTTATAAATGTATTTGATAAATCATTGTCAGTTCATATTGGCTCATGATTGTGAAACATAATATGATTCAGATAGAGAATTATTTTCTAATAAATTGTATGTGTTTGTCAAGTTCTTCTATGGCATGATATTTCTCCAATATATTGGAGAATCCCTTTAATAAATTCGAGAAGCATCATTAAAATAATAAGTATTTATATCCTTGAAAAGCATGTTATATATCCTAATGAATTTGCATGTAATTTCTTATCTCAGTATATTAGCTACTCAGCAATGCATGATATATTAAATTGGAAAAGGCTCATAGACGGGCAATGTAAAGACGACAATTTATTAGCAGCCAGTGTTTTTTATTACTTCACTTTCCACCAGTTTCAACACATATCTGTTTAAATGGAAATTCATGGTCGATGATGTAATGGAAATCGATAGTTGCCAGTTGCTCACTATCTTTACTTTTCCCGTCTATAAATAACCAGCTTTTTTCCCAATTCTTGAACAGAAACAGTTATAGTAAAGAATCTATTGTTTCTCATTAATTGTGCAAGGAAAGTGAAAAAAGGTTTGAATTCAAAGGTTAAATAAATAGTGGAAAGGAATGGATTTACAACATAGTTCTTTGTTTTGTTTCTTCCGCAGGTATCTGTACTGGATCCACTGAGTGCCCAAAAGAATGCCTCTAGCTCTCACAGCAGTAACCTGTTACACCCTCCTTGCATCCTGTTGGAGGTACCCAACAAATGCCTGTCTCCAATCAGAGAGGTACCTACCCCTTCGCCCTCACCCGCACTCACACCTATCATGCCTCGTCATCAGCTGGGTAGTCCTAGCCCCAACCTCAGCCCTAACCCTAACCTCAACCCTAACCCTATCCCTTCAACATCTTCTTCATCAATGCATCTTCTAGTTCCCGGCCAACATCCACCCAAGGTAACTAACTCTTTCCTCTGCTCTCGCTCTCTCTTTCTCCGTCTTTTCATTGCATTGCAGCTCATAATTCAGCCTCGAATTTCAAGTATGTTCTCTATTATTATATGCTCCATTCACGGAAACGGTCTTATGGAACCCGTTTGTAGTATATTTTATGATCCATTCACTAGAACGGTCTTGTGAGACCCATTTGTAGTAGCCTACTGTATGACTCATTCACGATAACAGTCTCGTAGTATTTCATGCCATTCACGAAATCGGTCTTGAAAAATCCCGTAGTGTGCAACTCACTTGTTGCCAGTCAATTTCCACCCTTACAATACAATGACCGCTTAGTATTTCCTATCTATAATATTTCCAGTTATCACTTGCTAGTTGTATGAATGCTCTTCTAATTATCATGTTACTGTATCACTATTGTTGTATTATGGATCACTTTCAATTGTCCTATCGTGAAATTGATGTGAATAATGTTACATTATGATTGAATTACTTTATTCTATCCGAAAATAATTTTTCTTGGAAACTGTTCAAATAATTTAAATCGCTTTCATCACTTGGGAACCGCTCCAATTAATAAGTTGCATGCTTGTACCATAACAAAGCTTTGTTTAGTCTCATAATAGTTACTCAGTATTATCATTCAGTAGTGTGTAATGCTATTCTCTAATCCTTATAAATGTATTTGATAAATCATTGACAGTTCATATTGGCTCATGATTATGAAACATAATATGATTTAGATAGAGAATTATTTTCTAATAAATTGTATGTGTTTGTCAAGTTCTTCTATGGCATGATATTTCTCCAATATGTTTAATTGATTTGAAAATGGGGTCTTCCCTTTAATAAATTCGAGAAGCATCATTAAAATAATAAGTATTCATATCCTTGAAAAGCATGTTAGATATCCTAATTAATTTGCATGTAATTTCTTATCTCAGTATAATAGCTACTCAGAAATACATGATATATTTATGGGAAAGACTCATAGACAGGGAATGTAAAGACGACAATTTATTAGCGGCCAGTGTTTTTTATTACTCCACTTTCCACCAGTTTCAACACATAACTGTTTAAATCAAAATTCATGGTCGATGACGTAATGGAAATCGATAGTTGCGAGTTGCTCACCATCTTTATTTTCCCCGTCTATGAATAAACAGCTTTTTCTCAATTCTTGAACAGAAACAGTTATAGTAGAGAATCTATTGTTTTTCATTAACTGTGGGAATCATTGAAATCTATGAATATATTTTTGAATATTTCATTACTAGGACAATAAGAAACTGTATTTGATGAATGTGGATTCCACTCATGATATTAATATTATCATTCTAATGAGACCTAATGGAACTATTTTCATCACTCACGAGTATGAATAGTTTCACTAGAATACATGGAAATGATACTGTATTCGACACGAAAACTGATAAATCTTCAATCTAGCCTTCTGGCCAGACCATAATAAGCGATTTTTCAAGTGTTTTCAAATGGCGTTTCAAGAGTCGACAGAGAGCTCTCCGATTGGCTGATTAAAGTTGGTACCTGAAAAAATGCTCAATGTGGTTTTGGTCCATGAAGTTCATTTCACATTCTAATATTGTCTCTTGGAATCATAGAAAAATCTTATTATCATACTTATTCAAGTATCTGTCTCTCTAATCTTCCACGAGTATACTTTTTAGGCACTTGACATTAACATAATAGAAATACACATTACGTAGATCAAATCAGATCATCGTTCATTGTCATAAAACATACAATATGTTGAGACAATCGTTATTATCCATTAAAAAATTACAAGTATATAAACTTATAGATAAGTATTCATATTTCAACTACCCAATTTATGAAATTGATGTCCAAATTTCATTGAGATGAATGTTTATTTTTGCAGCTTGCGAGATGCACACAAATGAAAAGTCTAGCGTTGCCCACCGATTCAGACGCCGATGTGGACATAAGCATGAGCGTACCATTCACACAACGAAGGGCTTCGTCCCCCACCCCACCAACAGGCCTCACGATACCCACCCTCATGGTACAACAACCCTCGCCTGACCGTCCTCAACCCCCATCATTCACCCTGCACCCTGGTTCACCACCTCCCCACAAGGAGAAACCGTCACAGCGATCGAAATTTTTGAAGGAGTTTGATAAACCGACATCGTTGGAGCTACCTGTGCCTCCCCCAGTGATCACAGTGACTTGTAGCATGAGTGAGGCTGAATCTGACACGGAATCCCCAGCCAACAAGGGTGGAATGCCGACTACTAGCGGCATGTGTTACCTGAGTCCATTCTCCATGTGTACCAGAGCTGATAGGACCACTTCGGAGTCCAACCTGAGCTCCTCTGGTTACAGCTCTATGGCCAGTCCTGGACCCTCAAGGTGTGGGTCCAACAACCCTCTCTGTCCCTCCGAATCGGACGACGCCACAGCCCACCACATGACAACGAGGCGTCCTTCGCCATTGATCAAAACCCCGGGCATCAACCCTTGTCGTCTGCGGGGTCGGTCCGACTCGGAAACCCTCTCCGACGACCCCCAACTGGAGTCTAACGACGAGGGGTTCGGCACAGACCATCTAGATGAGAAGATTGATGAGGGAGAGTTGAAGAGTGCGAAAGAACTGGAGGTGTTCATTGGTACGGAACAGATGTTAGAAGCCAACAATCGAACTAGTGGTAGTACTTTGATCGACATATCACCCCCCTCCCCACAAACTTGCATCAGACACTGCAGGAGTATAGAATCGGACCTGGAGAACTGTAAATCGTTGATGTTGCCACTACACAAGGTGAAACATTGTGCGAGTGTTGAGGCAGGTTTGGATTGTTACCGGTTATCTGTGCCTACTACAGGCAAAGTGAGACATTGTGGGAGTTTAGGTGAGTGCTTAGACAAGTCCCGTCAGGGAAAAGTGATGTCAACCCTTCAACTCCCTTCCATAGTAGTTGACCCAGATCCTGGAGGGGTTGAAACCATACATTGTAGCCCAGTAAGCTCGCGTAGTGAGAGTCCCCTAAGTGATAAAACAGCGGGACTTGGTAGGTTTTCTCCAATGTTCTACGGACGGTTGACGGATTCGGACGGACTCTACGACTGTGCCAGCTCGGATTGCTGCAAGATGGCGGCCGCGACTAGTCGGCGGACGTCGTCCGGCAGACGGAAGGAGCGGCGGAGGAGTAAGTCGCCGAAGAATGTCGCAGTCGTGTCGGTGTCGGTGTCGCAGGGCTTGTTGGACGTGCCCAGTAAGTCGCACTACGACACAGGTCGTCGCAGCAAGCCGAGTCCGAAGCGACGCTCGCGCACGCTGCAGCAGCCGCCCACCGTGTCGTCTACGACATCGTCGTCATCCGAGAGTCTCAATTCCATTAGGTAATTATTGTTGAATACGTAATGGAAAGTTATAGAATAGTTCTAGAAAGTAGTTTTATAGTGGAGATTCAAGTTGTAGAGAGCAGAAGGGATAGTGAATAATAGAACATTTTATTGAGGGTTGAGAAGAGAATCTCTGATCCCGAATAGTGTTTAGATACTGAATTCTGATCCCAAATAAATAGTAATTCAAAAATAAATTGAATAGAAAAAAAATCCATTCAAATTTTTCATAAAAATGTAACTGAATATTTTTTAACATCCTTAATACTCCGATTTCCATAATTCATTCTTTCAATAATAAATCACCAGAATTACACGTTATATAACTAATGAATGAAACCACGTTCCCATAATAAAAGCTTCAATAGTGGTTAATGAGAGAGGATTCTTGTTTTTGTTTCTATTAAAACTTGTCTTATATTAGTTAGTTTGAAGTCGAAACTTCTCATGTTACTAATAAATTCCACCACTTTAGATTGCCTCTGAAATTAGTGAAACTAAAGGCTAATTCTCAGCACGCACATTCGAGTAGAATAGGTACTACTACTATAGAATGAATTAACTGGGATTGAGAGCTTTTTAATTAATTTATTTATTTATTCTTACAAAAATCTAGGAGTGCAACAGGCATAACAGCCCAAACGCACTCATATCACGATCTCCACGATATTTTCTATCAATATCACGATATTCTGCGACTAGGTGATAATATTCTTCACGATCTTTACAATCAATATTACGTTATTTTGCTACTAAATGATAATGTTCTTTGGATATTTCAAAGGGAAATGAATATGTGCCTAACGCCAGACAAAAGCCCTGACAAGAGTTGGCAGGGATTGGCTAAAACAGAATCTGGCTGGACCAATGAAACTAAAAATCTTCCCTCCAACGAGGCGTCCGGGGAGGAGACAGGAGAGGTAAGCTACAATTCAATACTTCTATTCATAATTCAAAATCTTTTGGAATAATATGATTAAGTTGATACATTTCTAATTTAGTTGTTGGAATATGATATTGATAAATTCATATCCGATATAACTATGGTAGGCTAACAATACTATTTATCAAATCTAATCGAATAGAATCTATTTTTCAAAAAAACATTATACACGATTATAAAATACAAGATATTTGAAATCTACAGATGGAAATTACTGAGATATTGCAATTATTCAAATGCTCATGAATTTATTATTATTATTAAACGAAAATCCGAATCAAATGCTGTAATTCACCCCGAAGACTCCGAAGATAGTCTAGAAGGAGGATTTCAAATATTATTATTAAACAGAAATTCAAATTAAATGCTGTAATTCATCTCGAAGACTTCTGCTACTGCAAATATTGAAAACAGGGTAAACATGTAGATGGAAATTCGATGAGCGCTACTATTTAAAATTTATTTGTCAGCCCGGGCTATGAGTAACGCTCATCGAATTTCCATCTAGCTGTTCACCCGGTTGTCAATATTTGCAGTAGCAGAAGTCTTCGAGGTGAATTACAGCATTTAATTTGAAATTTTTCAATAATAATAATATTTGAAATCCTCCTTCTAGACTATCCATCTTTATTTGAGGGGAGAATGTCTATCAGTCCTCTATTTTATTCACATTATCTTGAATTATTTATGTCTGTTAATTCAAGTTTACCGTTTGTCAAAAAAGATACTGCCATGTATACTAATATAAATCAGATTCACAGGTATCAGCTATCCTCTATAGAAGGCAGTGGCAAGACAGAGAATCGGCAACGATATTTCTTATCTTTCTTCACTACCATTATAACGAAGACCACACAATAGGAAAATAGTAACGTCGCAAATATATAAGTGAACAGTCAGGAGAGAACTACAGGAGTGAACCGCCAAAAATATCTGGCCCTGCTGAGATTCGAACCCGGGTCACTGGTTTTACGATCCAGCGTCTAGACCACTAGACCACGGCTCCTCCACAGAACAAAACAATTTAAATCGAAGGACCCCCCTCCTACGTCATACAGTCGAGGCTTTTCGCGTTTCTAGAACGACAATTCATCTTGTCGCTGGTCGTAAAACCGCGACTGGAAAAGACGCAAGTGTGCACCGGGCCAGTTCAAACTACCAGGGCCGCAGAGCATAGTAGAATTTGCTATGGTGAGGTCCTTGTAATAGAAGTGGAGAAGAATTATGGGAGACATCGTTGCCGAGTTTCTGCCTTGTTACTGTCTTGTGTAGAATATATCTGATTCCGGTACATCTGATGCAATATTAATTATTCATTCTTGTTAAAAATAATAATAAATTATAATTTATTTGTCAAGAAAATGTACTCCCATTGAATGAATAATAAATTTCTATAATTGAGATTGAATATTTTGTAAATTAATCATATTTCAACATTGTTGAAAAACGATCTGGCAAGGTTGCAAAGCTATAAAAGAATAGCGCTATCCGCTTTGTCGAATGATAGACAAGGATGGTAACACTAAAGTTAATCAAATACTGCCATTATAACGTGAACCTCACTATCCTGAAGTATTAACTGAATTTGTCAGAAAACCCGATAAATTATTATTTTCTGTTCAACTAGTCCAAGCTTATTATTATAATATAATCTCTGAATGATAGTTTATGATATTATTAAAACTATTCTGGCATACTGAAACTCACATTCTTCTCGTAAATTGGTATTATATATTTCTATATTTATTTCATTCACACATGCACATGATCAAGGAAATAATTGAAAAAGAAACAACAGAGTTAATCCAAAACCATTCTTCTCCCGAATTTAGTTAATGAGCCAGTCTGAATGAAGTTATGGCACCAATCTTAAAATTCCACAAACATTATAGGCTAGAGCTAAACTTATCACTGCATTTCAGTAGGATGATATCAAGATGTAACAAAAACTAGAAATTCTAGATTTTTCAATTTCCAATCCTATACTACTAAACTAGCAATTTCTGTTCATATGTATGTATTTTACAAATACAAACAGAATACAATTCGTATTCTCGAAAACGGCTCTAACGATTCTCACGAAATTCAGAACATAGTAGGTTTATAGTATAAAAACTCGATTACACTAGGTCTCATCCCTGGGAAAACTCGCCGAAGGACATTAAAAGGATAATTATTATTCATCCTTGGAAAAACAGCTGATAATAATTATTTCGTCGTCTGTTGATGATGGAAGTGAGTGAGCGAGTTCATGTGTGTGGGACTGCGTCAAAATTATTAATCAGCTGTTGAACTTTTGTAATCATACAATCAGGTACTTAGTGCCGGTTGCAAAAAAGCCGGGTAATTTTTAATCCTGATTAATTCCAGTAGAACCATCTTTTTGAATAATGGTCTTCTCTGATTTGGTTCACGTGAAATTATTCAGGATTAAAATTTAACCGGCTTTAGTGCAACCGCGCCTTTGTGAGGGAAATTTTTGCTTTCCTCTGAGAATTAATCTCAATTCACTGTGATTAGATAGAAAATTCCTGTATGAACTATGCATACGGTATTATTATAATTTCTTCTTTCGTGATAAATTTTCTATGCTTTTGTACTCCAGAGCGAAGCTCGGTCCCCGATATCGTTTGTAAAGAGTTATCGAATTACTTCAATGAGTAGGCCTAGCTTAAAATCAATAGAAACCTGGATCAAATATTGTTGATTGAGTCTTCAGATTCGTGTACTATCGTTGAAGTGAATATGGTTAATTTCATCATGATCAAATCACGATCCTATCTTGGTCATGATAATTCAAAATAACAGTTACCGTATCGAATGCTAGCTAGTATAGGCTGTTTTGATTTGGAAAAGTACCGTATATTTATTCATTATTTTATGACTGAAAATTAATACTTTTTCAATTTTCAACAGTTTCCTGTACTGCCCAATGGTTGAGCAATCTAAAAAGTCTTTGAACTGACTTTTTATACCAGCAGGATATTGGATCTCATTTTGAGTTCTGTGTAATTATCTAATTTTGTTTCTCACTTTCATCCCTATTAGTAGCATACATTTTCGACAAGATATTATTTTCATGTTTTACCGCTTCACTTGTTCTAGTTTTCACTTGTTCTATTGCTGTAGAATGATTTTGTATATAATTTAATTTTAATAATATTTAATACATTTTGTGTTTTGTTTGGTTTTGTATTATGTTTGGACTTTTTAACATAAAAAAAACTTCATTTCGAAGTGAACAGTAGGATAAATTTAAAGTATATTGTACTCACTATAACCTTATTATAGTGTCTGGTTTCCCATATGAGATCATTGGACTATATACGGCGACGAGGTGGAACTACCCTTGGGTCTCCCCACCATTGAAAGCCATAAGCTAATAATATAATTATTGCTGTAGAGACTTGAAAATTTGTATTTTTATTTTCATCTCAAATAAAATTTTTCAGCAATATTTATTAATTATTGGTATAACTCACAGCTACATTGAAATGTTACAATCTTTCTCACTTATTGAATCACCGGAATTGTATAAGTAGTTTTGTCCATTATGTTACTTCAGTTGTTCTAATAGTCTCAGTGATTAAAATTGAGTGTGTTATTACAGCAACCTTTCAAGTTGAGTAGGCTAATAGATGGATAGAGCCTCATGATATTAATTTTTATTGTTTCAGAAATTATTCCTTTTCCAATATCTGTGTGCTTTAATTACTCTTCTAGAAGACTAAAATAAATATTTAATTGTTGTTAGTAGTCCATCGTCTCCTGTGATATTATTCTACTGCTTTAGCAAATTGTGTCAATAGTACCTAGCGATTGCAGTTTCCACAACTTTTTCAGTATTTCTCATCATGGAAGTCAAATTTGAACTTAAAGTGATTGAAGTTATGAATTATTTGTATATCCCTTCTACTAGGTACTAACGTTTTCCTATACACAAAATACCAAGTGGAGTCACTGGGTTACCCCAACAAAATTTCTATTTAATATAATTATTTCATATTTTTCCCATTAATTCATCGATCTGCACTACAAGAGCTATAAAAATAAATTTATTTTGTTGAAAATTATGTTTTCAGTCGAAAAATGACAGGACAACAAAATTGAGCTTTCTATCATAGGTATTGTTTTAGGGGAAATGTTGTCAAATAATTAAATTATGGTTATAGAGAAGCAAATTTCTCCAATTCAGATTTTAAGTGATCATTATGAATCAGGTTTAGCAAAAAAATAGAAATTGAACTTAAAATTGATATCTTATGAAATTTACTGAAAAATTGGATGACATGGTATACCAAGTGGGGTAATAGAGTTACCCCCAGGATATATCTGCTAATAATTTCAAAAATAAGAGGAATGAAATGATTTTATGAGATAAAATAACTAAAGTGATATTTTTTTAACAAGTACTCAATATATTCCAATAAAATACATCAACATTATCTACAACAAAATAGACAGAGTGTGGGTTAGGGTAGTCCAATTATACCCCGCTTGGTAGTAGAAGAGATATAGTGATGTAGGTATACGTGAATAAATTCAATTTATTATTATAACCTCTGTATAATGCACATCTATGTAGAGTAGATTAAAAATCAAATGAAAACACTTATTTTTCTTTAAAATTCACTTCACAACAATTTTAATAGTACAGTATTACAAAATTACAAGAATACCCCTACATGACTATACGTCTGTGTGTGAGAATATTATGTGAAATGTGGGTGTATATGTGCAGAAAGATGTGAATATTGTAACAATAATAGCTGAATATTAAAGTTCACAGTAGGTACTATAAAGATTCACGGTAAGAATCAATTGATATCTATGAATAAATTGATATCCATCTTATCTTATCTTAGAAGAAGGATACTTTATCCAGGATTCTCCTCTATTTTAATAGGTGTGGAGAGAGGCTATTTATTATCGTATTATTCATTATTGTAGAGTTGTGAGATACAATGAGTAACGAAATTCATTCTAAAGTTGGTAATGAATTTCTAGACATGTTCCTATCCCAATAATTAGAGATATCGACTGAGAATCAAATTCCTGCCCTAGATTAATATTGAGATTTGAATGTTTGCAGGACGTGACAGGAGAACAGTCAACTGAACCAGGATTGAGCTGTTCTGTTGACTCAAACCAGAAAAGCTCGAGGAAAATTAGTCGAATACGAACTATCAGTCATCAAATAAGGTATGGTAGATCATTTCAATTAGACATTTGATTCAAGTTATCAGATTGGGCAGGGAGGTATGGATGATTTGAAATAACAGTTAACACACTCATTTTTAAACAAAAACTCAAAACTAATTTTTGTTTATCTATAGACAAAAATGGACAGCCTCTACCAGATGTTATTTTTCGTACATAATCAATGTTTCAATTTTCTCCTCTTTAATTTTTATAATGGCAACATCCAAGGTACAAAGAAAAAATAAATTTTGAGTTTCTTTTAAAAATGAGTGTGTAACTGTTATTTCAAATCATCCATACCTCCCTGCCCAACCCTGTATAATATTCTTCATTATATTATATTTACATTACTATATTAATATTTTATTATATAAATATATCCAAGTGTCTCCACTCAGGGTAGCCTATAGGGAACACAAATTGAAATTAGGAAACAATATTCTATTCTGTTTTTTGAGATATATTTTCAAACATTTCCTTTCAAAACAGCATATAAAGATGAAGTCTCACAGCATAAGATAAATCATTGTGATATAAAGAGAAAACAAGCCTTGTAAAATAATATTCAATACATCTATCCACATCACGGATTTATCTTATAACAAATGACACAATTTGTCTAAATCTCAATGAATGTCAATTAAATCTATAATTCTGTTGTGAGGTAATTTCCTACAGTGCTGACATCTTTTGGCTGATGTCTCCAAAACAAGATGGCTGACACCAAATGAGGGCTATAAATGCTAAATATAGTGCAACTTGATTCTGTTTTGTTTTTAAAATACTGGTGATCTACACTAATTTAATTTTATTTTGTAATTTAATTTTTCTAACTTAATTTTTTGATTGCCACCAAAATTTGAGAAATTTATCCATTCCATAAATTTTATAGGCTGGATTTTGGCACTATAGTTTATCGATAGATTTATAGATTCAACAAGTTTAAGGAACGTTCTAGAAACGCATTTCTCATGTTTATCGATTCAATAAAGTTATTGAATGGATAAACAGCTTATGGAACGACTGAGAAACCAGGCATATAGTGTTTATCGAGAGATTTAAGGATTCAATAAGTTTAGGGAGCGTTCTAGAAACGCATTTCTCATGTTTATCGATTCAATAAAGTTATTGAATGGATAAACAGTTTATGGAGCGACTGAGAAACCGGGCATTAGTCTATTATATAGGTATATTTTTCAACAAATACGGTACTCAATGTTTCAATGGAATACATCAACATTATCTACAACAAAATAGACAGAGTGTGGGTCAGAGTAGTCCAATCACCCCGCTTGGTAGTAGAAGAGATATAGTGATGTATACTTGAATTAATTCAATTTATTAATATCACCTCTGCTGTTCAACTAAATTAAAACGAAAGAGAACCCTTTTGATGTATTAACAAGGCTTTATCAAACATTAATGACAACTTGAATAAAACATGCAATAATTATTGATTTTTCTAGTAACTAGAGCATATGATTATAGATCATATGATCAATATCATCACAGCTGTATAATGCACATCTATGTAGAGTAGATAAGAAATCAAATGAAAACACTTTTTTTTCTTCAAAATTCACTTTACAACAATTTTAATAGTACAGTATTACAATTACAAGAATATCCCTACATGACTATACGTCTGTGTGTAAGAATATTGTGTGAAAGTGGGTGTATATGTGCAGAAAGATGTGAATATTGTAACAATAATAGCTGAATATTAAAGTTCACAGTAGGTACTATAAAGTTACGTTACACAGTTATAAAACAAATCAAATTAAATTCAAATTCAATTCAAATAAAAAGGATACATGATTCAGGATTCTCCTGCATTTCAATAATAGTGTGGAGAGAGGCCATTCATTATCGTATTATTCATTATTGTAGAGTTGTGAGATACAATGAGTAACGAAATTAATACTAAAAGTAGGTAATAAATTTGTATACATGTTTCTATCCCAATAATCAGAGATATCGACTGAGAATCAAATTCCTGCCCCTTGATTAATATTGAGATTTGAATGTTTGCAGGACGTAACAGGAGAACAGTCAACAGAACCAGGATTGAGCTGTTCTGTTGACTCAAACCAGAAAAGCTCGAGGAAAATTAGTCGAATACGAACTATCAGTCATCAAATAAGGTATGGTAGATCATTTCAATTGGACATTTGATTCAAGTTATCAGATATATAGGATTGGGCAGGGAGATGTGGATAATTTGAAATAACAGTTACACACTCATTTTCAAACGAAACTGAAAACTATTTTTGTTTATTCATAGACAAAATAGACAGCCTCTACTAGATGTTATTTTTAGTACATAATCAATGTTTCAATTTTCTCCTCTTCAATTTTTATAATGGCAACATCCAAGGTACAAAGTAAAAAATACATTTTGAGTTTCTTTTAAAAATGAGTGTGTTATTTCAAATCATCCATACCTACCTGCCCAACCCTGTATAATATTCTTCATTATATTATATTTACATTACTATATTAATATTTTATTATATAGTTATATTCAAGTGTCCCCCCCTCAGGGTAGCCTGTAGGAAACACAAATTAGAAATTAGAAATCAATATTGTATTTGTTTTCTGGGATATATTTTCAAACATTTCCTTTCAAAACAGCTTATATAAAGATGAATTCTCACAGCATAAAATAAATCATTGTGATATAAAGAGAAAATAAGCCTCGTAAAATAATATTCAATGTACCTCTATCCACATCACGGATAGATCACGGTATTTTATAACAAATGATGACACAACTGTCTAAATCTCAATGAATGTCAACTGAAACTATATTTTTCATGGAGCTACAATATTATTTCTCCATGCAGGATTTCGAATATCATTTAATATTCGCTCTCATGTAATAAGGTGAGACAAATACGATTTTGTCAGAGCTTAAATAGAAAAAATATCACTGAAGATGATGCACTGAGTATCAAAATAAATTTGTATAATTATTATTTAACAAAAATCTCAATTAACTTATTTCAATTCAATCTGTAAAATAAATTTGGTTAGAATAAATTACTTGTAAAACTGACAAAACCATATTAATTTCACAGATTTGTAGAGATTCAACAACATCTCCGTGTCTAGTTTGAACTTCATGAACTAATAAAGATAATTGGATCATGAATTTCAATAGGTGAGAGTGTCTGAGTGGAACAGAGCTAAGCTGAATAACATTTTCTACCGTACTAATTGACAGTTGAGAATTAAGGAATAATAACTGGATACATAGATACATAATTTTCGATGTTGTTTTCCATGACGAAACACAATATGATAAAAATTAAAATTAAAAGTACCCTTTTAAAATATTGTTCAATCACAACATTTTTCGGCTATATAATGCAATTATCAAGTATTTGGAAAATAAATAGTGATTTCAAGAAATAATAATTGATTTGATTTATTTTCCAATCACTTGATAATGTCATTATATAGCTGAAACATGTCGTGATTGAACAATTTTAAAAGGGTTCTTAGATTAATAATTTTGATTTATATTTAAGAGTAGCCTGAAGGAAAAAGGTGAGACAAATAGGATTTTGTCCGAGCTTAACTAGAAAAATACCACTGAAGATGATGCCCTGATCATCAAAATAAGTTTGGTTAGAATAAATTATAATATGTAAAACTGACAAAACCATATTAATTTCACCTTGATTTGGAGAAATCCCACAACATCTCTGTATCTAGTGTGAACTTCATGAAATAATATAATATAGGATATTTGGATCATGAATTTTAAGTACTTTCTTTGATCAGGTGTAAAAGTGTCTGAGTGAAACAGAGCTTAGCTGAATAACATTCTTCACTAATTTACAGTAGAAAACTATGAAATAAGATTATTTTCGATTATAAGATTTTCGATGTTGTTTTCCATAACTGAATACTATATTTATGATAATTTTTTTTGTAGTTTAGACACTGTGTATCTTTGTAAATATTTTTAAAACACTTATTTTTTGTGATGAAATGAGGCATTTCACTCCTAAGGAGGCAATAACAGGCTAATGGAACTCCTCCTCATGAGTGAAATGCATACCTCATCTCTTTACAAAAAGTGAGTGTTTCGTTTCTAAAAATATTTACAGAGATACACAGTGTCTCAACTAGAAACAGAGTTACATGATTGCCATTTTATTATTTAAGAGGTTTCAGAAACGAGTATAGAGCAAAGCCTGAAGGAGAAAGAGCTAGTCGTTAGTGACATAAATAGATGTTATATTATATAAAGATAAAAACACTTCATTCACATGGGCTACTTTTTAACCTTCCGGCAGTCACGCTGTTGTAAAAAGTACAACTGTGTCAGTTTTTTGCTGCACTCAACTACTGGATGGGGTGATTTCAGTGAATGAGTCACCTATGCATTCCAAAACTTTCTCCCCATCACTCCACTGAGTTGCAGTATCAACCGAGCAATGGTTCAGTCTTTAGGTGCCATTTAGTCGCGACAGTGCATAAGATAGGGAAAGACTGTATACGGGGACTGTAAACGAACCAATAACACAGAATTGATGGCTTTGCTTGATGTACCTTATTGGGCTATGAAATGATAATCTCCAAATGTTCATATGCATAAAATAGTCAAAGAAGATGGAAAAAGTAATTATACAATTAATTAATATGTTATGACAGTGATCAGAGTACATAACACTTGGAACATTGGATGTTGTAAAAAGTACAACATGCGACTGCTCGTGTGATTGATTAGGGCGCGACTACCGGAAAGTTAAATTATTAAAACAATATAAAACTCTTGAAGCACCCTTCTATTTTTAGTTGAACTATATATTTTAAAGTTTTTTAAAATGAAAGGGTGCTTCAAGATTTTTATATTGTTTTATCAATTTATATGAAGATAATATACTTTGGATTAACGTAAATGTACAAAAATAACTAAAAAATTGAAACAGGTTATTAACACCTGGATCAAATGCAATTACTTCTTCTATCTATGAGATGCGTTCGCAAAGTGTACGGTACTCTTCTGACTTGTGTGCTTGCTTATTCTGCATTCCTTTGTACAATCATCTAGTACTTCAAATCTGTTTTTTCATCACCTGGTCCTATTTTTCATCCTTTTCCTCATTTTTCTTCCCCCATCCCATCCTTCCATTTCTTTCTATTTACTTCTCCTGTTACCTTTTTCACCTTCTCAAGGTTTTCCTAGTACATAGATAACCATAGTTGGAAAACCCTTCAATCCTCCACCTTTTTTGCACCACTTTCTCTTTATTTTGTTTTATTTTGTATTGTTGTTGATGTAACCCAAGATAAGCATCAGTTCTTATGATGCATTGTTGGAGAGTTATAAGCCCTGTAAGAGCAAAACATTGGATAAAAACCAGTTATTTCAACAAGTATACACCTTCAAGAGCGAATATCTCGGGAACTGTTGGGAATATCACAAAATTCCACTGAACAAAAAGTGTAGAGAATTTCTCAAGCTTCATTTTTGAATCGCTAGTTATGTCGGTTGAACGCATTTTTCTCAAGATATGAGCGTGGAAGCAAAACGCTGAAAAATGCAACTTTTAAACCACTTATTAGGACATGAGTTAGGAATAGGGACTTTTGATATGTTCTTCTCCCAACTAGTCTCAACAAAGCTGCAAAGTCAAAAATTGTGTTTAAAACATTCCCTTCAAATTCCTTTGTCAATTGTTCTATTGTTGCAAAAATGGAGATTTCATACTCAACACTAAAGCTGCTGAAAAAGGTATAGGAAAATTCGTGAAAGTAGAAATTATACATCAAATTGGAGAAAATTTAATGCTAAGCTCATGATCAGCATGGATTTCTCCCATGGATTTTTGAAAAGTTATAAGAGCAAAAATATAAAAAAATTGGTGGCAAATGTGTTTTTTTCAAAAATGTCACACCTTCAAGAGCGGATATCTCGAAACTTAGAGGAGTTAAAAAAAAGTTGTTGAATGAATATTGTAGGAAATTATGTAAGCTTCAATTTATTATATGACAGTCAAGTCCTTAAGATGCATAGTTTCTGAGTTTTATGCGAGAAACCAAAAAATGGTACCTTCAAACCACCCCCACCCTCTTAGCACAGCGGGTAGAGGTGGGGACTTTTGATATGTTTATCTCCTTACTACCTTAAACAGAACTGCGGGGTCAAAGATTGTCTTCCAAACATTTCCCTCTATATCCTTTTTTAGCATTCATTGCCTGGACTATATAATGTGTGTGTGTGAAATGAATTAATAAAATTGAATTGAAAAATTGAACATATCAATTTGATGAGATAAATGGAGAATAAAATATCAATGAATTAGCTCTATTCTAATTGATGCACAAATTACATCAATTCATCATTCCACAGGTTCCTGAGACGACTAGAACAAAGCCTGAAGAAAAAAGAACTGGAACAGTCGTCAGTAACTACTCCGCTTTTGATGTCGGCCAACTCCAGCGCCGGTTCCGCGGCAAACCGTCAGTCGCACGGCGGTTCCGCCGCAAACCGCCAGCCGCACAGCGGTAGCGGTAGCAGTCGCCTGTCGCGGCTCACCCGCAACCGCGCGACTGTCAGCGATGAGCCGCTTCTGCCGCCAGAGGAACGCAGCTGGAAGCGGGTCACCATCACTGGAAGCGGACATACTGATTAAATTATTAAAATCTGTTCAACAGTAGAGTGGCTCATGAAGGAGTCACCTATTTAGATGGTACATGGAAATTCATTCAGAATTGATACAGAGCTAAATTAGGAGCGGAGCTGGATACAGAGCAGAAATTATACAGAGCTGAATGAACAAAACGATTCAATCAATATATTTGTTATATTGGATGAAACATGGAGTATAATTCGGAAATGATACAGAGCTGAATTCAGATCGGAGCTGGATTCAGAGCTTAATGGACATCATGATTGAATTGTAATATTGAAATGTGTTCTACACAGTAGAGTGGTTCATAAATGAATTATTTGAATGGGACATAGAAGCTCATTCAGAAATGATACAGAGAGCTGAATTCAGAGCAGAAATATTATATAGAGCTGAATTCATCCAGGAAAGACAGATAGGTGCACCTATCTTGATACATGTATCTTGCATTAAAGATACAGAGCTGATTTGATACAGATATCATGTATATATCGAAAGCAGAGCTGAATACATTACAGGAATTATACAAAGCTGGAATAATATACAGAGCCAAATTCATTCAAAAAAGATACAGAGTTATATCTAAGATTTTAATATCGATATAATCTATTGATATTCAACTATAATATAGATCGATATCAGGACTGAATACAGAGTTCAAATAATATACCGTATAGAACTGAATTGATCCAGAAAAGACAAATGTTTTATGTCTTTTTTAAAAGATACAGAGCTAATACTGATACAGATATCATATTGATACTGTTGATCGATAGCAGAGCTGATCTGTGAAAAAGGAAAACTAGATACAGTATAATATACTGAATAAAAAGACTAGATGTTGTCCAAAGAATAGCTATAGTCGTTTTATTCAGTAAAGATAACTACCGTACCACAATATCACCTTCACAACTACTCAGAGAACTCTGCATGTTTTCTAGATTAAAAGTTCATGTATCATCCAAATAGGTAACTCCTTTTTGAAACACTCACTTTTTGTATAACAATCTGAGTGATAATAGCTTGATATTGATTCAATAGTTGTATTACTTTTATTTCTAGACACATTGAATAGGTAGGCAGCCAGCACTGGTTGATTGAATATTATGATATACTTCATACTGAATGATAGTAGGCTTACGCCCGGTTACACAAAAGTCTGTCAAATTTCAATCAAGATTGAAAAAAATGTCACGACGTACGAGAACCAATCATAGAAGGCTTTTTTGAAAAAGTGGTCTCTGATTGATTTTTATTGCATTCAACCACGGTTGAAATTCAATGGGATTTTGAGCAACTGAGAGAGCCTTTCAATCTGAGAATAAAAATAGTATTTCAATATTGATTCAATATTATTTCAAATATTACAACCCAGATTGTATAAGCAACTACAGTCAGAAGCACTCTGTGCTCAATATTGATAGATATTTTTGTATTTGCCTCTTCCTAATCTGTCCTTATTTATTTATTAATGATAATAAATAGATAAATAAGTCTGTCCTTCTATTCTAGTTCATGCCCCTCCGATTTTAGAATGCACTTTGTGTTCCTTAGAAGGGAAGTTGAGACAATCAATATTTTGAATCAATATCAGTCGAAATGATTGGTTTGCTGTATATACCTATAGAAGAGAAAGTGAACACAATGAACAAATGTTCATATAACAATACCAGTTCTTCTATAAAGAACTATGTTTTTCTCTTCGTGATAGAGGTATGTATAAACATAAGTAATAGCTTACATGATTATTGGTGAGCCACATATTCCATATACAAACAAGAAGCATTATTAATTCAAAGAATAAGACATTGAAGTTCGTCAAAGCATTTCTTCCCATACAATCAAATCATTATCATTTTCTAATTTATTTGAAATTAAAAATAAATGCTGTGATAAAAATTTGCAAAAATATAATCGCCCTGTCTTGGTTGTGAAAAAAAAAACATTTTCCTTGCAGCACACCCCCAGCTATAATGCCAGCAGCTATAAATTATTATCAAACAATAATAAAGTCTAATAATATAAGGTCTTTCAACTGCAACATTAATTGAATTCCTACATTATTTTAGTCCTGGGACTAATAATAAACTTTTTCCAACCTTTTGAACATCCGTTGCCTGGGCTATTTATTATTTATCGGATGCTACTATTTAATGAGGCCCTGCGGTAGTTTGAAAAAAGCTTCACTAAGCTTGATCGATCATTATTTGATCGATCCATCGTTATCTGAAGCACTTATCGATCGTTTTTTTCAAGTATCGACATTTACTCTCATTGCGTGGAGTAATACTCCATCAACTGCTATATAGCGTGCTATGCGACCCTGGTAGTTTGGGTATCGAAAATTCACTGCCGACTCTGGAACGGATACGAATGGAACGCTAACGAGGAGGTCGCCGTAGTCTATGTAGTAACTAGACGCTGGCTTTAGAAAACCATAGTAGCCCGGGTTCAAATCTCAGCAGAGCAAGATATTTTTGAAGCGTCACTCGTGTTTCATTCAGATGAATAAGCTATATAGCCACATATCACAATGATTACGTTAACGTTTGTGACAAAAAGACAAGAGTTAATTCAATGGAGAGCTTCCGCTTCCAAACGTTATACATATTATAATTTTAATTATTTATAAGGCTATCAACGTTTGTGGCAAGCAGACAAGACTAAATTCGAAAGAGAAGTTTTACTAGCTTTCACTCCAAATCAAAGGAGAGAATCTCAAAAGGAATCAAGAGAGAGAATGCTCAAAAGGTGAGAAAAAGTTAATTATTATAGTCCCAGGACTAAAATAATGTGGAAATTTGAGATTGTTGTTGAAAATCCTTATTCTTCATATTAATTCATAGCCACTGGCATAACTGGAGGTGTGCTGCAAATAGAAAATGATTTTTCTATAAAAAAAACATTAAAAAAGCTAAAAATATTGATTGATTCCTAGCTTTCACTCCAAAGTTTCTTCTATAATCGGATGGGATCTAAAATAAGTATTTTTAATTACTGATATTTATTGTAAGATAGCCCACTTCCATATCCAGTTGTATCGTGCTAGCACTCCCACCCCTATTATAAATACAACTAATAAGAAACAGTCTTTGGCATTTTTTAACAAAAATAGCAAAATCAAATACTGATGAAAAATGTTAAAACCTATCAAATATCAGGCTAGTATGTGATCAAATTTAAAAGAGATTTGATAAGTGTCTCAAAAAGCACAAATAAATACATTGAATAATTAAATTTGAAGGGATGAAAGTGATTAAACTGAACGTTCAAGGACCTATAAAGTATATAGCATTTTTATTCGGTTATCCCATTGCTCATATTGCTGATATTTATCGTTGACGAATTTCTGTTACAGAAGTATATTAGGTTTAGGCCTATCTGAGTTTTGAGTTTTTCATTTTTCTAGGCAAGAATTTTTAAACGCAGAACTTCAAATTTAATAATCGAATATTCAGTTAGGCTATTAGAAAATGCATAGGTAGTACCTTACAGGGGAAGAAAATCGGGAAGAACCAGTAGCCGAAATGTCAAGAATGAGGAGTGATTATTACATTAGTACCTATATTGATATTCACGAATAATAAATACGATAAATTTCATATAATGATGATTAAATATTTTTCTCATCAGCATATTTAGTTCAGCTTCTTTACCTGAAGCTTATCACCTATCTCTCCAACTGTGAGAGTATGTATAGTATATATAACCTGAGTGGAATATTCTAAATCTTGATTGATTTATTCATTCACTTTATTCAAATTTATCCTATTCAAATAAAGACAACCTTTTTTCAGTATCATTCATAATAAATGCCAAAGTTCGTTTTTTATTACTTGCTGATCACAATCTATTTGTATATTCAATTATTTGCACAAACTACGGTATTGATAAAATGTATTTGCAATAATGCTCATTGAATGTTATGTGATGTTTGTATAATCTGTAACAATTATTGTAAGATAATATTTTCTACAATTGATGGATAGGCTATGAATAATTAGCAGAAGTTACATCAAATAATGACTCATGGAAATATTAAATTGAAAATAGATTTTAATTTTGAACAAAATGATCATGCTATTACCGTGGATGATATTATAATTCATTTATTAATTTAGTCTTCTTGTTCTATAACCACGAATAATACACATAAAACAATGAAGTGAATGTATAATGATTTGATGGAGCTTCTGCGTTTTTCAATACAATATTAATTAATATTATCTAAGAATAATATACATTTTTGAATGGCTGATTTGATTTGACGTTGTTAGTAAAACCGTAAATACTGGTTGCGAATATTTATTGAGATGTTTATTATATAATATTATGTTTAGCGCTCAAAATACATTTACTTTTTTATTGTTTTTGGAATATCTGTGTCCCTTTTTTCGAACAGTACTGTACACAGTATATTCAGAAATATATATAAATTCCACTCACACTTTCTCAATGGAATATGATATTACTTTTGCCTTTTATTGATTCAAGAATATAGAGTTGTTTTTTATTATTCGAAATTTTTTCCTCAATAATGGAGTTTCTACAGTTCCTTATTGAGGAAGAAAAATTATAAATGTTTGATGTAATCATTCAAAAAGTATGGTGAAAAATCATTATTAATGTAGAACTTTTCCTGTGACTAAGATTTTTTTCGAGAAGTGAAAATATTTCTATGTATACTTGAAATATTCATCCATAGCCTATTGTAACTAGTAGATAAGTCCATATGCAAAGTGCACACTATATCTATAATAATACCATATTCTAATCGTTCCAAATGCAACTTTCTATGTAGGTACTCTATATAAATTTCAGCTGAATTCATATAAAATTCCACTGAAATGGGAAAGGGGCATTCCGTGAAGATTTTTATAAAAAATGTACAGTACATTCGCCAATTTATGTGATGACAATCGGTACCAGAGATTTATGAATCTCTGTTTTGTGTAATTTGTTTCTTAAGTTCTATCATCGTTATACTTTCCATTGATCCAGATATAATCTTCCTCATTATTATGATGAAAAGAATGCAATAAAGTATCGCTTGGAAAATTATTGGGTCCATTATTTGCAATAATGATAGATTTACATTATAGGATAGATAATTTAATACAGTATGATGCTAGCCAGCGTTTGAGGATTGGAGTTATTCGATATCCAAGCCAGTAATTGTAGAGGAATGTTGTTCTAACAATAATGTGAGAAATGAATAGATAGAGTTAGGGATTCATAATATGGTTATGGAAATCGAAGCTTAGTTGATATTTTATACTATAGAAGGAGTGTGTTTGAGAGATTGGTGAAATCCCATTTTGGAAAATTATAATAAATTAAGTACGGTAATAAAGTATTGAAATTGAACGTTTGGTTATTCTACTTTATTGAAGAAGTTATTGGAGGACTCCTTAAAAAATAATCGAAATTGTGTTTTATACTAGAATTTAGAGAATGATTCAATGGAAATTTGAATAATATTCAGATTGATGAATTCGATAAATTCAGAATTAATGAGTTCAGTTGTATTGCTCTCCCTATTATTGTCTCAAATAATTTCCGCACAAATTTCAATGTATTTGAGAATCAAATTCATTTTTACCCTCTCATTAATTGAAATCCAACAAGTTGCAAAGATGTAATAAATGTTACATTGTAACAATTTGTTTCTCACAAGTTTTCTAGTGCAACAGAATAGCTTATTCTAATTCAATATGAGGAATTTTTGTTATTCAACAATGTCAATTTATTGTCAATAAAATTTTAATTTGAAGTATATTCACTAGAAATCCATGATATTTTCAAATACTTGGTACTTATATATAAATTATAAGTTTTTATTACTTAGAAGTTTCTAATAAGTTGAGCCAAGCAGAAATATCTTTTCCCCGATAATTATTATTTTCAATCATGTAATGTTGATTAAAAATGATAACTTGTCCTCATTGAAATTCCCCCAATGATCTATTCCATCTTCTCCCGCATCAAAACTTAATAAATCATTTTCTACCCTGAAGATATTTTCATTTAGCATCGCAGAGGAGTCGAAACTTTGGCATTATTAATGGAAAGCATACACTTGATAATTATTATTTACAATCAAGTAATGTCAACTGAAAATGATAACTCGTCCATCAATAAAAATTATGAACATCCCCAGAATTATCCCTGTTCAAGAAGTTTTTTCACCAATTCAATTTTCTCTCATGATTTAGAAAAAACGCACACTACTTCCAAGATAATTCCAATGTATAATGTAGGCCAATTAATTTTGATTGAATTGGATTTTACGATATTGTGATATGAAGTTTTGTCTCTTTCATCTTATGATAATGAATATATGAGTTATATGATATGAGTTGCCCACCTCTCAGATGTATCTGATATACGGTATATAAAAAAACCTTACCAATCCAATATTGATTCCTAAAATTTATCAATACATTTTATATGGTTCATAAAATTAATCAATGTCATTTTGAATTAATGCATGTTTCCAAGGGGAATACTTGCATTAATGACTACGAAGGCAACTATACAATAAGAATATTTGAAATATGTAGTACGGTACCTACCTGAGTTTTATCTTTCTATGGTACAACTTTTTTGTTGAGTAATTATTGGAAAAAAATTCATCTTTTCACTATTTCTAACAGTTTTCATACTAACACTGATTCAAATCCCATTCCCATAGTATAATAATTTTCTTTTTTAATTATTTCATTCATTTAGTTCTGAGCGAATAGTGTCCATGCTAAGATTTGTAGAAGACGAACAAGAACGTAGTTGCAAATAATAATGATATATACGAAATATTTTTCTAAGGGCGAGTCAATGATTAGAGTATATAGCATGCTAGTTGAACTACATAACATCCATACAGTATATTTTTAATAATAAAATAATCGTGACTTAATCTATATGAGTAAAACCTTTAGAGCAATACATAACTTTAATGGCACATTGGATAAAAATAGTATTATTCAATACGGTTAATGATAATAAGTCCTAAAAATTGATAATTATTATAAATATAATAATGAAGCATCATTATGGAAAATATGTGAGAATGATGAGTAGGTTTCTTGACTACCGGTAGCTCTTTCATACGTTAAATAATTGATGACAAATTCAATACGAACTATTTGAAATAGAATTTTTTCAGTAGCCTATAGAATAAATTGAGGAAAATAATATGGAATTGAATTGGGTGGTTGAATAATGGTTATTAGTTGATATGATGGTAATTCTTATTCAAAGAATTTTAAACACAATTCAGGCCTACTCAAAATGATAACATTGTGGTACAAGTTATTTATTTATAGTGAATAGATGAAAAAGATGAGCGAACTTTGTACTCTGTACATGTGAAGTAGGATTGCACTTTTGTTGAGAATCATAGATCATATTTCATCGAAAGGACCTCTATTATTCATGATTTCATAGATCAATAAATAAGTTCTATGAATTTTATTTATTGTGAATGTGATTTGTCATCTAGCTTTCGGCTTCAAGTACCGTATATGTAGAGCAGCATCATAAAAACTATTGTGGCATGAAATATACAGTGGAATGAATCAGCATATTTCTTGTACAAATAACAATCTATAAACATTTCATGATCAAAACTCCTTGTTATATCGTTGTTGTTGTTAATTATATTTATAAATAAATTATTACATTATTAGGTGGAATAATAATGTGGTTCAGACAAGTTGCGTAAAAAAGATTCTAAATAATGATTGTATAAAAATGCACATTTGTAACATTTTATTACCAGTAATAATTAATAAATTGTATCTCAATTCTGTGTCACTAAAGTTGTTTCAACCAGCAACTGATTCTGTATTTTATCTTGCTGTACATGAATATTATTCTTCTACACTGATTGGACCAAAAAGCTTTTTAAGGGTTGTGCTTGGTGAAGATATGATAATTATTTATACCTACTGTAAATAAAATCTCACACAAGTTACCTTCAAGTATCACAATAATTCTAAGAAGAAAATGTAATTTTAACATGAAAATGCATTTTTTAATGTCCCTGGTAAGTTGATTACCTACTGTTTAATTTTATAATTAAAAAATCACGTAATTCAGCCAAAAAATATTTTATGATAATAATTATATCACGATTATTCTGCCTCAAAGAATATATATTCCATAAAATTCAATAGAGATTCGAATAACATTTTGATTGTTATAAATCAATAATGGTGAGATGATTCTCTTCGCCTTTTTGAAATATAGAAGTCCAGTAGCTAATCAATTCAAATTTTTCAATATCAACTACCGGCGATACATCAATAACCTAATAACCTGCATTGATTCTTTCCTTTCTGTTTCATAATAGAGATATTTGAAAGATTCTTTTATTTTGTTTCTTTGCTACCTGCACCATTATTTTAACAATATCTTTCACCAACAAAGTTCCAGTGTCAAGTTATGGGTTAAATTCTCTCTTTTTTCCATATTATTCTATGTGGCAATATTTATATTTTTATAGTTGAATAATTTCCACTCTACTAATATTATTTAACATATAGCTTGAACGATAATACTACTCTATGTATGTATTAGTTTTATTATTAATCTATTTAATTGTCAAAGCCCTTCAACTTCTCTCATCCTTCCCCTTCAAATATCCATAAAATTCTGGTTTTCTATGTAGAGGAGAATACTTCTCCAACTTATTACACGTCTCATTCATTTATATAAGAACTCAAGTCCTTAATTGGATACTGAATACCAGTATGATTTGTAAAATCAACTACATTTGTAATACATCAAAACCTTATTAATGCTCGTTTTAGTAAATACATTTTTATTCCACTTTTATCTCTGATAGTATAAGAGCGGTAGTATTTAATCCAAAAATAATCAATACTATCCTATCAAATACAATGTGATACGGTAATAATTATGAATTTGGTTTCAATAATCTCATGGAATAATGTATGTTATTGCATTATCATGAATGATTGTATTGATCTACTTGATCATTTTCCCACTTTTAAAACAAATATGAGTCTTCTCTTCTTTCAATTTGTCATTTCCTTTAGGATCTATATGTTCAAATTAAATATCTGTAATTCATTACACTTTACAATATTATTCCTGAAATTTGAATTTTTCCTGAAAATATTGTTCATCTTATCAATAATACTTGTCAAATGATTTACATTTTGCATTTAAGAAGCAATATAAAATTATAAATACTTTTTTAATCTCAGTAAATAATAAGATAAGCTTGTATAAAGATTCAATACAGATAATAATTGAAATTTAAATGTGTTTTATTGTGTGAATTTTTCCCAGTTCTTGAGTCAATCTTATCACAATCATCTTTCATTATTCAATAACAAGAATTTTGAAACTATAATTTAATGAAATTGAGGTCCACTTTATAATGGCGATGGAGAGAAATAAGAAACATCATTGCCGATTCTCCTGCCTTCTATAGAGGATAGCTGATAACAGTATATTATCTTATGTGAATATTTTCTTTTCATTATTGTTTAAAATAATCAATTATATTCCATTCGTCTAAAGAAAATATAATGGAATAATAAACTATTATAATTGAGATTGGATATTTTGTTAATCAATTACCTATATTTCTACATTTTCAAAAACGATTTGGCAACGTTGCGGAGTTAGAAAAGGATAGAGCTATCTGCTTTGTTGAATGATAGACAAGAATAGCAATATTATTTCAATCAAATACTGTCACTATAACGTAGACCTCACTATAGAAGTGATTTAAAGCTATTCTGTTATTCATAATAAGGATTCTCATACAAAAATCAATTATTCTACTTCCGAAAAGTTTTCATATTAATTCGAGCTAGGCCTTTCGATTAAGTATCATTGATTGAATTCAGCAATATAAACTATCCCTACAAATGTATATAGGTACATATTATTCTAAATTCCCATAACTCTCACACAGTGGTATTTTTATGATAATGATTATAAAATTTGTTAGACAATTATATTTTTTCTAAATGTGAAGCTCATTTGAATCCGTGATAGAAATACAAAGTAAGAGTGTATTGTAATTTGTTTAACCTTCCGGCAGTCGTGCTGTGGTAAAAAATTTTGCTGCACAAAACTATTGAATGGGGTAGTGTCAGTGAATGAGTACCTATACATTCCAAAACTTTCCTCCATCACTCCACTGAGTTGCAGTATCAACCGAGCAATGGTTCAGTCTTTAGGTGCCATTTAGTCACGACAGTGCATAAGTCGCACTGTGCATAATATAGGGAAAGACTGTCTACGGGGACTGTAAACTAACCAATAACACTTTGCTTGATGTACCTTATTGAGCTATGAAATGGTAAACATACAAATGTTCATAGGCGTAAAATAATCCAAGAAGATGGAAAAAGTAATTAAACAATTATAATTACGATGTTTTGACAGTAAACAGAGTACATAACACTTAGAAAATTGGATGTTGTACAAAATGCAACACGCAACTGCTCGTGTGATTGAGTAGGGCGCGACTACCGAAAGGTTAACATTTTCAATTTGAGTATTAGGTAGCTGACCCAAAAAATAAGACGTTGATGATCATAGAATCAATGTTGCTTTCCATGACGAAACACTGTATACGGTAATAATTTTGATGTAGTTCAGACACTGTGTTACTATTTGAAAAAAAACACTCCTCAAACACAAAAAAACAGCTCCTCCTCCTGAGGAGGAGCTTCATGAGCCTCTGAACCTGATCAGGAGTGAAATGCATTCCTCAATACTCCAAGAAAAGTGAGTGTTTTTAAAAATATTTACAAGTAACACAGTGTCTGAATTACAACAAAGTTAGTAAAATCAAATTATCAGCTCATTCATACTCTTGCGAAACGATAAACGAGAAACGATAACCGTTCTTGATGAAACGTTGACAGCATTGCATGATGAAACGCTTATGTATTTTCTATTTCAATAGCCATGTATTCTTCAGAAGTACCATATGAAAAAAAAACATTCTTGACGTAATCAGATGTTGAATAAATGGATTAGATTGAATAGTTTTGTAATCTATCACCGACTATACAGCTTAAGGAAGCAATAGAAATAGAGGAAGTCAACTGCTTGAAATCAGATTATGTCCCGTCCCACTAGGAAGTGGAACATATAAGGATTATCTAGACATCTTGTTGTCTACTGTAAGATATTTGTGTATCATGCGAAGTGACCCACTGTACGTTCAGTACATATTTTGTGCGTATCTTTCTAAGAGGGGTCAACTGAGGTTCTTAACCCAATTCTGTTAGTAAATAAGATGCTTTCTTCTTTAGTGAGATCCACTTTATACTGTCAGCAATCCTCTATGTATCACATCAGCGCTCCTCATTTAACCAATGCTGACAAGTCTTACTAGAGAGAGTAACTGACGTGAGACGGTGCTTCAACCAATTTAACAGGATAAGAAAATTTTAAATGTTACAGAACTTTCCACCGTGGAGAAGCCTTACTACCAAATGGACGACTAATTCAATTTGATAACTTTTAGAAAGAATTTTCTCTTACATTTGTTTATTCCATTTCAGCGTTCAGACACTTCACATCATACTCATTTCACTCAAGACACTCAATTGTAAGTTTAATCATTCCCTTTAGTGCTTTGATTTTATTGGAAAATTCTATAGGTAACAAACGTAACTAGGCCTACTACACTATAACTACTATAATCAAGAATAGGCTATTATAAATATTTGATCAAATTCCTTTCAACATATTCATATTTTTCAAGAACATTCATTACTTTCTCCCCTCAATAAAATTGATATTTTGAATATTATTCTTATTTGAGAAAATTGAAGTAGAAAAGGCTACCCACCTAGCCTGAAAAAATAGGCTAGACTAGATAGGCTATATCTGGACTGTCATCTACTAAAAGAGGTAGGTTTGTGAGAACTTTTTTTAGTACCTAATTCACTACTATTTTTATGATTGACACAAAATCAATTAGGCTACTTGAATTGAGAGAATGATAGTGAGCTGAATTTGAAACTCTATAGTTTTCAATCAAATCAACTAATTTTGGTTGTCAAAGTTGAAAAAAAAAATTTAACTTTTTTGATTGCTTCATTGATGTGCTTCTACAGCATTTGCTATTGATGAATTTTCAGGGATTTGGGAGGCCAGGTTACAGCGAAAAGAAAATGCTTTGAACTAGTAAATTCAAATCAGAAAACCAGGCTACACTGAATCTTGATACTAAAAGGGGATTGAAGAGAATGTTTTTTTCTATTATCATCATCAAATTATATCAGAAATGATATATATTATATATTCATTTTATAGTCCATGCAAAATTTATTTTTGTTCAAATCTTAGTATGTAGCATGGGTCTTCATAGTCAGCAATGCTTTCTTAATATAACAATAATAGGAGTAACTGTTGCTGTTTTTATGCTGTAGGCTTGTCTGTCAAAAAAGTCCTACGCTCTCTTTTTCGCTCTTTCTCTCATACAGGCTCTTTAGATTCTGTGAAATCTGACACCATTGTATACTATACATACTGTAAGAGCAATGCTGCAATCTAAGGTCTGTACAGACTATAGTACAAACATATGTACCTACGGTATTCTTATTTTCAACAAAACATCGCTTCAGCATGATAAATCATAACACTTTTTATTTTCAGAAAACAATCTCCTTTCTTCAAAACATCTGAAAATCAAGCAATGAAACAACCATCGGTGTCAGGATGGCTTCGATTAGGTGACAATTTATTTCGAAATTTGACAAACAGCAGCTCTCAGATTCAGCAGGAGCCAATACTTTTACAGTCTGATGAGAACGAGGAGTACGATGAAACTAGATCAACGATTGCTATTGGTGCAGCTGCAGCCATTCTGCTGCATGCTTACATTAGTCACTCGAGGAAAGCAGTAAGATACTGATGATAATGATAACTAAAGTTGAACAACATAATCATTCACGATTATATCATGGAATAGGCTACATGTTTCATAAAATACAGTTCGGACTCTATGATATTCTAGAATATTATATTTTGGGATCGAGATGATTCATGATCATATTTCATTGGAATATATACTAAAGACTTTGATAATTTTGAAAATAATTAACATTGGAGAAGGATATTCTGAGGTAATCCCAGAGAACAACCACTATAACACATTCATTTTCCAGCTAATCAATAAATTTATTACTGTAGGCTTATTCATTATTGTTCATTCTATTCATCATATTACCTGAATTTGATACTTTATTTCATATATTTCATTTATCCATAGACAATAGATACAATGCAGGTAAAAACAACAGGCATTCGCCCAAAACTGCTTTAAACCTTATCCATCATATTACCTGAATTTCATATGTTATTTCATTTATTTCATTTATTTCATTTATTTCATTTATTCCATTTATTTCATTTATTTCATTTATTTCATTTATTTCATTTATTTCATTTATTTCATTTATTTCATTTATTTCATTTATTTCATTTATTCATAGACAATAGATACAATGCAGGTAAAAACAACAGGCTCATTCTCCCAAAACTTTTTTAAACCTCAATTTGGAATACACTGTCTAGAGGTTATGTAAATGATAACTCAGTGTTATGTGTCTTTCGTCTAGCCTACTTGAACATTGGCCTATAAAATTATCACGAAATAATACTGACAATCGTTCTACCATTTAAAAGTTATTCATGGTTTGTTGATTGATAAATCTAGCATGCAATTCCATCTGATTCTACTGTATATTTTGATCCTACATATTTTTCCCTCTCACTAAAAACAAATAGTTAATGTTCATTCTCTCCTCCATTTTCTGAAATATTGCCCCTCCCACCACATTCTCCATCCAGGTGTCTCCCAGATCCCTCTCTTTCTTTATATTTTATTATTTTATCTTAGTACATTTTTTCCGCTACCCTATTATTCTTTTATTATCGGTACCTTATCATTCAGAAAAGTTCTACTGGTTATCTCTGATTTTTTGTTGAGACAAAAATACAATTCAAATTGCTTTTCATTGTACTACATCCATCAATTTTTTCAGGAGTGCATGTAGTAATGTGTGTCTCATCCATGACACATGACGACAAATATATTATTCTATACTAACTATGAATTGTATGATATAGATGAAATGGAAATATATCTTTTCATTATCCTGTACTAAACAATTCTTTCACTACCTTACCTCAAGTCAGATGTGTGTCATTCATGTAACAATAGCCGTTATTCTATTTTTTAATAAAGTGAATCTATTCTTGACATCACATCCCTACAGATTCATCCGCACTCAATATTTTCCTCATGACATGGGGACATTGGGGACATGAAGAACATTCTTCTCTCAAGAATTCATGTGAAATATTCTACATCCATCACTTTTCAATCAAGATACAAATTACTTCTACTTCTAAATTTTAAATTTATTTTTCTGTATTCCAAATTGATACTTCTGAATTTCAAATTTCTACTCCCGAATTTCAAATTCCCACTTCTGTATTTTGGAATTCTCGTTCTGTATTTTGAATTTCCACTTTTGTATCTTAGATTTCTATTTCTGAATTTTAATTTCAAAATTTTCTAGGGAGTGTCAGTGACTTTCGCACTAGCAGCACTAGTAATGACTGCAGTGATTGCACCAATAATCGGCTCGATATTCCTGCTGCTTGCCTGCTACCGGCAATGTGTGATCACGCTGTTGAAAGTGAAATGCAAGAAAGGCACTTTCGCCGGCCTCATGAAGGGCAACGATGCTTTCTGGGCCGTGGAGGAGGACGCGTCTCGGTCTGTTATCAATATTCTGGCGCTCGCTGATTTCAGCTTCATCGTTGAGGCATCCAGGAAAGGTTAGTGGATGAATATGATTTCTACTATGAAATTTCCATGTATCGATCAAAATGATGAATAAATATTTGAAGAATTAAGTGGATAATAAATCCACTTTAGAAGTGGAAATTATTCACAGTGTTGAAGAAGATGATGATGATTGGCATTCACCAAGAGATGTGATCAAATTCTCTATTGATTTGATCAAATTTTGATTGGCATATATTTTTTTCTATTGAAACAAGAATCATTTTCAAAAATTGAAATGCATGAAGTTTGAAGAAAAGTGTAGATAACGTGAGGATAGAAGAGACAGGAAAGTCAGGAGAAAAGTTTTTTCAATACAAGGAAAACAATATTATCTTTAATCATTGTCGATATTGAAGGCTGTTTGAACTATCGACGATATTATTCATTTTCATGAACCTGAAGTTTAGTTTCAATTCTTTTATTTTTTTATGATGTACTTTTTGTATGAATTAATAAAGAATTGTATGAATTAATTCAACAAAAATAACTCACTGTTTAGTTTGAGATCTGTAATAATATTTCATGAAAACTCTCCCATTTTCCAAAAATACCCAATGAATTCATTGAGAACTTGACAATAGAATATTGTATTTTCTGTTTTTTCCACATCGAGTAATCCTTCAACCTTTGAGGATATCAACCAATCTTTCAATTTAATATCAAACCACTTCTTTCACACTATTTTTCTTTCAGTTTGAATTGAAACCATGATATAGTGAAACAACAACTGGCATTGAATTGATATAGGGTCAATTTTAAATCGAAAAATGAGAAAGTGACACATAGACTAGCTACATTTGGTCTGTCGTATAAACTGAATTAGAACAGTTTTGGGCTTACGCCTGTGGTATTTTTCTAGAATTTGTCTCACGTTAAATGATTGAATTAATGAACCTTAGTCAACTCAAAATTGAACTGTATGATTGGTTCCCATGATAGCTTTGCTTCTTTTTTGTACAGGTGAAGAACCACTTCCACTTGAAGAATCATTTTTAATTTTCATTCATTTTCAGAACTGATAGAAAAACGACTCCTTAGTAGTCCGTCGATTTTATTAAACAAAAAATTCAACTGTTCATTTAGTTTTCCACAACAGCTTTGCTTCTTTTTTCCTACAGGTGAAGAACCACTCAACACAGTGCAAGAACTGATAGAAGAACGACTCCTCAGCAGCCCTTGTCGCTTTCCGAAGCTACTCTGCTACAGGCGACAAGCGATGGGCTACTTTTTCTGGGAGCGACAACCTAGCATCGACGTGCAGGACCACGTGCGATGGATGGATTACCCCCGAGACCAACCCGACCAATTAGTCTCCGAGAAAGTTCTCAAAAGTTTCGTTTCGTCACAGGTCAACTCTCCACTCCCCGCTTACCACGCGTCCGGCTGGGAAATTCTCATCAGTCGGTATCCATTGAGGGTGGACAAGATAAGTGATGATCCGTTGGATGCCATGGAGTCAGGAAACCGATTCGACAACAAGTACCCGGTGCTTTTCAGGGTTCACCACTCGCTCGGTGACGGAGTAGCTTTGATTCGTTTGTTGCTGGATGCATTGGCCGATCCTTGTTCGAGGACACCATCTAGAACTCCTAGTCCGATGTTTGACACACCACAAATCAATGAAAACCAATTCAGATCAACTACACCACAGATGAACGACAACCAACACAGATCATCCACCCCTCCCAGCGACTTCTACAAGTCAAACATCCTCAACATTCCCACTGAACAAGACTTCAAGATGAAGAAGAGCGCCTCCCTGAATTTTGACGATAGACAAAGCTGTGACGTCACGAAATCCATCACCCCCAGTACCAGCATCAAAGATTGTGTTCGTTTCGCTTGTAGGAAATTCATTAGCTTTCTCGATGAAGCAAATGAGATAAATCGCTTACACTGTCAAACTCAAAGCCTTCAGAATATAAATATCCTAATCAACGATCAACCAGCTGATGAGTATCTTTGTTCTGTGAGTGAAACCAATGAGAAAAAGAATCAGAGTTTTGCGATAAGACCCACTAACCTACTAGTCTCACGGAAAGATAGAAGGAAATTTGAGAGTTTCTTTGTTGAAAGAGATGAGGAGATTGAGACAGGGGTGTTGCAGTATTTTTGGGAAAAGTTGAAATCGTTCAAAGGCGTTCTGTATCATCTGGGAGTTCTTGCGTTACTACCGGCCACAGTCATGAACCAATCAGTGGCGAGAACCAATGACGACAACGCTCTTCACGGACCTCAACTGTCCGGATACAAAGTTGTCGGCTGGTATTTCGAGGATGAAGACGCTGATGATAACACACTCATGTCGAAGATCAAACGCATCCGCATGAGGACGGGGACACATTTCTCCGATGTGCTACTCACTGCACTATCTACCAGTATGGAGGATTATTTCAGGCGTTTCAACGAGGTTCCTCACGATATCACAGTTGTAATCCCGGCAAGAATTGGAAGACCGGATGAGGGCGAGTCTTCTGCCAAGGTAGCCTCAGCTGTTTTCTCTTCAAAAGATTTGAAAGCAACTGTGACAAAACTCTACATGGACAGGAACGCCAAACGCAACCATTCTGTGATTTACGAGGATGCAAAGACAAAGCTTGACAACAAGTTCTCAGTGGCTCTACTGTCGCTCCCCATTGCCAGTGAGACTCCAATCAAAGAGGAACTGTTTGGGAAATTACGTCGCGTACAGCAACGCACCGGAGTTTTGAGGAAGTCGGCCGATTACATTGTGAACTATTGGATACTGAATGTGATTGCCACTCTTTTCCCGGTTCCAGTTTTGAGAGAAGTGACAAAAAGCACGCAAAGTTCGATGGTGGTCAGCAACATGCCAGGACCACAGAAGCAGGCCAAACTGGCTGGACAAACTCTGCACAACATTGTGTTCTGGGTGCCCAACAGAGATTCAACAGGTAACTGAACATTCTATCAAATTTATATTTCTCAAATTCTATTGAAAAATAGAAACAAATGGAAATGATAATCCTATACTATTAAACGAGCAATTTCTGTTTATATGTTTAGATGTGATCTAAATGTTTAGATTCTAATATGTTTAGACCGGATCTCGAAAAAGGCTCTAACGATTGTCACGAAATTCAGAACATATAGTAGGTTTATAATATAAAAATTCGATTGCACTAGATCTCATCCCTGGGAAAACTCGCTGAAGGACATCAGAAGGATAATTATTATTCATCCTTGGAAAAACAGCTGATAATAATTATTTCGTCATCTGTTGATGATGGAAGTGAGTGAGCGAGTTATGTGTGTGGGTCTGTGTCAGAATTATGACTCAGCTGTTGAACTTCTGTAATCATTCAATCAGGTACTTAGTGCTGGTTGCAAAAAAAACGGGTTATTTTCAATCATGAATTATTCCAGTAGATGCATCTTTTTGAAATGGTCTTCTCTGATTTGGTTCACGTGAAATCAATCAGGATTAAAATTTAACCGGCTTTTGTGCAACCGGGCCTTTGTGAGGGAAATTTTCACATTCCTCTGGGAATTAAATTAAATTTACTGTGATTTGATAGAACATCTCTGTATCAACTATGAATTTTATTATAATTATTTCTTCTTTCGTAATAATTTTTCAATGCTTTTGTACTCCAGAGCAAAGCTCGGTCCCCGATATTAGAGATTACAACTGATATAGAGATAATATTACATTGATAGCCAGAAATTGTATTTATTCAGCTAATACCTTGGGTATCTTGGGTATCCAATTTACACTAGATAAAATAGGTAATTTGTTATGTTCGGTTGCTGAACATGAGAGGAATCCGCGGTCTTAGGTTCTTAAATGGTATCCTTATGGTCTAAAGGTCAGATATGATATGTTAATGTAAAAACATTCGAATGGCATCAAAACCAATCAACCCAATCGGAGAGCTTCCTGCCTTGTCGACTTGTCTGAAAAACGCTTGTGTGGCTTTGCCTTGAATTTGAATTTTTTTTACTGTCTAATCATCCAGTCATTAATTTTATTTCTATTGAACTTACACCCAGTTCTATTTGCATAAACTAAATTTCGATATTATAATCATCATATTTATTAAGATGGTAGTATAAATCCATGAGCGATTGTCTCTATCAATTATTGCGTTTTGCATTCTCAGTCATATCTTTGGCTGGAATATAATGATATGTATAGAAAAGTGTTATTTGTCCATTAGGATTCCTGCAAAACATATTAGAGTATGATGGTATGATGTAGATATGTCATGTAAATTCATGAGTTTCTCAATATAAATCAATACAGAGGTATAGTGAAATAATATGATATAATTCTATAAATTGAACCATGATAGAGTTTTTACAAGAATTCACTGAATTCAATATCAGAGAAGAGCTGTACTACAATATTATTGTTCAGAAGAATCTTCAGAATAGCTTCCTACTACTAGATCTCTATGATTTATTCCATTAAAATAGCTGTATAAATCAAAAATTTAAAACAAATCACGTGAGCCATCACATTATGGTTATAATAATATTATGAGAATTGAAATTATTTAATGTCAAGCTTCTATAATAACTTATTTGATTTACAAGAATTTGCGCCTTGGAATATCCGTATATGCAACCCGCATTACACCACATTCACAGTAGTTACGAATTTGACCTTGGAGTTGTATTGCCGGCATTGAAAGGCGTTCATTGGCCATGACTCTCACTTTTCATTCTCTCTCGCTTTCATTCGCTCTCTCCCATTAGTCCATCCTTGTTCAACAGGACGGTGTCAAGCGTGTTGCCTACTCAAGCCTTGAATCAATATCAGCCTGAATACTGTAGATTAATTTTTATCGTAGGCTATCCATTTTAAAAATATGTATTTTTAGTATTATTCATAATAATATTGTAATACTGTATAAAATTACTATTTTATCAATACGAATTTACATTTCATTCAAGTGTGCTTCAACTACATAACATTCACTGGAAATAGCACACCGGCAATATAAAATTAAGCTTTTAAAATAATATTGTATTTTTTCAAATCTTTGACCTTGTAGTTGTAGTGAAAGACGTACCGAGTCATTGACCATGACTCACCTTCCTTCCGCACTCTCTCTCATTGGCTCTCTCCCATTACTCTATCCTTGTTCAGCAGGTGTCAAGCGTGTTGCCATCTCAAACTTGAATCAATACTACCCTTTAAATTTTGTACTCATTTTTATAGTAGGCCTATCCATTCTACAAATATTCATTTTCAGTATTATTCATAATAATATTGTAATACTGTACAATATTAATAATTCATTAATACATATCTTTATTTCATTCAAGTATACTTCAACTTAATGTAAGAGACATCGCGACACCGGTAATAGCATAAAATAAAATGGAAAATATAAAAAATTCAACAAGAAAAAAATTGTTTTCCGACAATTTAGAATTCAGCTTCTGTAGTGAGGTCCACGTTATAATGACAGTGGATAAAGATAGAAGAATAGCGATGCCGATTCTCTTCATTAATCAATCATATTTCCACACTGTCAAAAACATAATAATTGGCACCGTTGTGGACCTAGAAAAGGATAGTACTACCTGCTTTGTCGATCGAATGATAGACAAGGATAGCAAAACCAAAGTTCATCAAATACTGTCATTATAACGTGGACCTCACTATAGAAAAGTATTTCAATTTTTCAGTGAAATAAATCAAAGGAAAATAACCATTCATATCAATAATTTAGAACTGTCTGATTATTCTCGTATATCGCTTGAATTTATTATAATCTTTATAAGTATCCATTTCAATAATGTATTATATTGGCTTATTATTCTCGCATATTATTGCTAAAATTTACTATAATCTCTGCTAACTCTTAGTGTGGTTGAGTGCATTATTTGACAATTAATGTAAGTGAAAGTGTTTTTCTTCTTTCAGGACTTGGAATATCAATACTGAGCTATGGAGGACGTCTCCAGCTTGGCATAATTGCTGACAGAGCTCTCATTCCTTGCTCAGAGGATGCTCAACTGGTCGTTGATGGGGTGGTGGAAGCTATCAACAAAATGGAAAAGATCTCGTCCCCCTAACCAGTCCAACTGATGACTTCAACAGGAAAAAAATAGAAAAACGTCAATTCAATTCACCACAAGTTTGAAATACAGTGAAAATTGTTTTGAATACAAAAATCAATCGTCAAATTCTCAAGCTTTCAGTTATAAGTATTTTTGTACATTATTTTGGAATAAATTGAAAAAAAAACATCATGTGAAAATTTAAATAAATTGTTGAAGCATTGGTTTACATATTCATCACTAAAGATGTATCCTCTCCATTTTTTTGCATTAACAACACTGTATAGTGAGATCCACGTTTTAAAGGCAGTTGAAAATTATAGGATAACAGAGTTATCAATAATTTTTATATTTCCGCTGCTTTAAATAGAAGATAGCATTATCAAAGTCATCCATTTTATCTAGGGATGTCAATCCCGGGACTGATTTCCAATCCCGGTATTTCGGGATTATCCAATATCAATCCTGGGATCCCGGGACTGGTCCCGGAATTGGCAAAAATCAGTTTCATGCATTTTTAACCAATTGTTCCTCCTCAATTACATGTTCAGTAACAGTGTGTGGAGATGAAAAAGGGCCCATTAAATAGGGAGAGGCTATTATTAAAATGGAAAAAAAATACTTGGGAATAATATTGAAATTGAACATTCTATTTTTCTATAAATGTTTTCAAGATTAGGAGTAACTGTTCTATTTCATGTCCTACCTTAAATTCGCTGTATCCTAGATGATGGTGAGAACTGAGGAAAGCAAGATAACTCATCAGAGTCTTTTTTATGTAGAAAAAAAGCATTTCTATCCTACATCAGGATGGGATAGAGCTCACAATTTAATTACGTCAAATACTGTAAAGTGAATTGATATCACTTGAATTAATAATATTAATAATAAAATAGAATACTTTTTGTAAGACCGTAACGCCATACCGACCAAACAACGCGAAAGCTGAACCACCACACTACTAAATAAAATTTCGTAGAGTCAACTATAATATTTACTTCAACTAGATATTCTACTTATGATAGAGAAAGAGAAGAGGAGAGAAATAATTAGACAGAGAGTGAATCGTTAGTGCTTTTTTTATTTCTGATTTCTGAAGTCTTTTCAAAGTTCGGAATGCGTTCCAAGGAAATGCCATCAGCACTATTGCAAATATTGCGCCGTCTAGACTGGTAATAATTTTGGTGCTGTGTAAACAGAAACAAGAGTGTAGAGACATAACAACCAATCAACAACCATTCTGCCAATTATGCGAATTCTATTAAGCCAGTACAGAGTACAGCATACAATCAATATTATGTATATGCAACTGTAGGCTGTGCCTGTAGAATAAATTAGTCAAACACTTAGAACAATAAATTAGTTATAAAAACTCATATTCATCACCGTAAATGAATTCCATATTGAATTGTTTTTGGAAAAATATGATTCACAATTTCAGGTTTACAATCCCGAAAATCCCGGGATTGACGCTGAGAAATCCCGGGATTGTTAGGTATCAAAAATGGACCGGGATCCCGGGATTCGGGATTGACATCCCTAATTTCATCTGATATGATACAATCATTCATTCATTCAATAAAAATTACAATATCAAAATCGAACAAAGGCGCTAGAGCCGAAAACATCTTCTATTCCAGAATTTTGTCCAATAACATAATCAAAGTAGGCTGAAGTACACATCACAGCAATTTCCACTCCGGAAAAAAAATACTGGAATACACAATATTTAATTATGATTTCAAATTTTTTTAGATTGATATTGTTGAGTTTCATAATAATAATTCATTTTGAAATATATTTTTTTACCAATGGTTATTATGATATCATTGATTTATTATAAAACTCCATTATTAATCGAGATCAAATATTTTCTTAGTAGGTATTAATTCAAATTAAATGCTTTAATCCACCTCGAAGACTTCTGCTACTGCATATATTGACAACAGGGTAAACAGTTAGATGGAAATTTGATGAGCTCTACTGTTCAAAAATTATTTGTCATCCCGGGCAGACAAATAATTTTTGAATAGTAGAGTGCTCATCGAGTTTCCATCTAGATGTTTATCCTGTTATCAGCAGTAGCAGAAATCTTCTGGGTGGATTAAAGCATTTAATTTGGATTTTCATTCAATTATAATAATTTATTCATTGGCATTTCAATAATATTGCAATACTGTATCTCAGTATTTCCATCTGTAAGTCATAAATTTCTTCATAGTCAAAACGTTTTCTGTCTACAACTAGCAAGGATGACTTGTAAAACAATAGAGCTTAGTCTAATGACAGACAAGGAGAGCAAACCAATGTTAATAATCATTTGCTGACGTAATAACGTGAATCTCACCACAAGGTTGTGCTATTCTACTTGACCCATTCTTCAAATATTTACTTTCTCCCCTTCTATGGAAATACCCATTAATTTTGATAACATTTATTTATTCATTTGAACAATAAACACTTACCATCAAAATGATAGAGCAAAAATAGGTGAATCTTTCTCTAAATATCTCACAAACTAAGAAATAATCTTAAATAGTTTATAAAACGAGCTATTCAACCTTTGTGCAGATGTATACGATAGTTATTGCTAAATAGCAAAATATGTCTGATTTAAATAATAAAGGAGAGTGATGCTCTTATGAAGAAAAACTTATAATAAAGGAAGCATTATGTCAAAACCACTAATCCAATACCTAATCGGTAGGCTATAGGCAACTAAATGTTTTAAATAAGCTTAATATATATTGACGTTTCTAACCAAAGAATGTGAAATGTATTTTCTGCATTTCCTCATGATCACCTATGAAAATACAGAAGATTTCTCAATTCTATTTGAATGATGAAATATTTTTGATAATAATTAATATGGTAACTTCACAATAATTTATTATTAACTTCTGTATCATTATTTTGTAATAATAAAGTCAGTTATACCTGCACAAATGTAAAAATATTAAGCTGGTAATCAGTATCAGTACCTTTCAGTCACATAATAGGATATGAAAAGTCACAAAAATGGGGAAAATTATAAAAGATTTCTATATTTCACTAGAAGAAAATAGTGTCAAAGGATAAAGTATTTTTTTGTAGATATTAAACGTATTATTTATTGTAATGATAACTCATTTTTTATTCACAGGCATTACTCAAAATCTAGAGAGACTGGAAAACCTGAGAGACAGTGCTCGAAAAACTGTTGACACAGAGCAAATCGAAATAATCAGGTTAGTTTTTGAAATTTCAATATAACCTGAATATTCTGCTCCATTGCAAGGACTAGGTGATAGCTTGACATTGAATAGCGGGTTGTTACATAAAACTTGCATCATTCGCATTCCAACTATTTTTGAATGGTGCACTGCTATTTTCATTCATAGAAAATGAAAGTAACCTCTAAATTGAGGATTAAGACATTGGATAATCTCATTTCATTACATTAGCAAGAGTTATACTATGATTTTAACGTAATCTATCCAGCAAGTTCTGGTCATGAATGGAGATATCTAATAATTACTGAATATTAAACTAATGATCATCACTCTAGTCAATAATTTCAAGTTCTGTGAAAAATTTTCACTAATACCGCCAAGAGGGTTTAACAGGCTGACCAATACATTTTTTCGGGTGGTTTGGAATTCACTTAAAAATTTAGATCACTTATCTCTTATCATCATCCTTTCCATTACCCACGCACAATCCACATCGCTTATGTAGGCGTCTTTCCTTACAAAACGACGCCTCCAAAACTACATTTTTCTGATGTGCCAAAAGTCTCTCTCTCATCTCTTTCAAGAGATGCCGAGAGATGTTCAGAATCTCTTCTTTCAAATCTGATTTATTTCAAGGTACCTATTCCATGTCCGACTTCCTATAACTGATATCTTACCTTAGGCCTACTAAAATAGAGTCATATCAATTCAATTCTTTGTTTTTAATTAAGTTACTAGGTATCTAGTACTAAATTGATAACAGTCATACTTACAAATAAATATACATATCTATCAATAGGAATGTAACCTTGGAACCCATTATTCATCACTTGTAATTAGTTAATTAGTTTCCCACACTCACATAGGCCTACAATAATTTGACAGTTTTTATAATTTTATAAATACTTGCCTCCGATTATAGTACTAAAAAGTGTAGGTCTACACTTTCATAAAATTCATTATGCTTTCATAATAAAGTGAGCCTACACTTTTTAGTAGCCTACTATAATCAAAGGCAAGTATTCATAAAATTATAAAAACTATCAATTTATTGTATGTGAGTGTGAGAAACTAAACATCATATATTAATCCAATTTTTATTAGGTTATTATTTTCTTAAATCACAATTTTTTGCTGTTTCACTTGTGTTTGTTTTGTTGCAGCGTTCAGAAACCAATTTTTCACATGAATGGACAGAAAAAGTCTAGCATTTCTCGTTCTCAACAAGAAGCCATTAGTCCTCAGCACGAAGAAATCATCAAATTTATCTTTGAATGTAAGTATAAAGTTCAAAGTTGGATTTCCACACAATAGTGTCAGTGAAAAAAAAAAATAATTTCCATAAGATCTTATTGGATTATTTCCATCCTGTCCGGCCAAGCTAGTATGAATAACCCCATTACAACTTATGGGAATTATATTACCCTATACTGTTTACTGTCACTGATGTGTGGGAATACATTTCAATAGGCTACAGTGAATGTTGAAATAACAATATTAAATTATTCTCATCAAAAACTCATTAAATTATAAAAACAACAGTATCAATCCACAATTTTTTTTATTTATTCTGAAAACACTTGTCTATAGTGAGGTTATTATATTTTTAACACGTTTATTGTATATTATTGTGTGAAGGAGGCAAAAGGGGGGTTTCACCTGTTGTAGTAAATTTATTTAGTTGTGGAGACAATTTATTCATTGTCTCCATGAATAAATGAATACATAAATAATAGCAGTGAAGAAAGATAGGAGAAAAACGTTGTCGAACATCTGTCTTGTCAATGTCTTATATAGACGGTAGCAGATACAGGTTTATTGATGTAATATTAACTGTTCATTCTCGTTTAAAAAAATAAATTATATTTTTCAATAATGAATTCACATAATTAAGATGAAATATTTTGTTAATTAATTATTAACTCTTCATTGTTAAAAGACGATCTGGCAACAGAGCAAAGCGAGAAAGAGATAGCGCTATCCGCTTTGTTGAATGGAAGATAAGGATAGCAATACCATTGCTAATCGAACACTGCCATTTTATAACGTGAACATCACTATTGTTCATAATGAATCATATACCTAGAATCTTTCCAGACGAATGAAATTAGTGATACCTATCACAATATTGAATAAGATATCCAATATTAAAAAATATTCATTTTTAGACTTTCGTAATACCTCGGATGAATCATTAAACATTGGAAACAAATTTAAATGTTACTGTAATGAAGATTCATATTTCCGCCCTAGGGTGCAAACATAATGGAGCGACGAAGGTAGCTTCAAGCTTGAAAGATATATGCGTGTATTTTAATGGTGGCGCACACAGTGCTCCACCATTGAAGCACTATTGAATCTCAAGATTGAAGGTACCTTTATACGCCAAGTGTGCACTCAAATTGATATATTTTGAAGTACTCGAATATATAGGCTGTCTTTGAAATGTGTATACATTAGTTAGTTTTATAGATCAAATGTAGCCTAATGCTTTTTAATAGTCAATAAAAAAGTTAGTAATCACATGATTTCTTTCAGCGTGGAATTCAGTGTGCAAGGAGTGTGAGAAGGAATGCGATGATGAACAAGACAAAAGCACAACAAGTGAGTTCTTTTCTATTATTAAAATATTATAATCTTGTTATTCTATAGTCCAGTCAATATAGATTTAGAAAAGGGGTTGTGCTTGCAATTTATATTGTAGTTCTGATTTTTAATATATTATTTGGATACATGAGAGAAGTCCAGAACCATTCGTTTGATGCAAAACTTCCTTGTGGTAATTACAGGGTGGCCCAAAAACCTCTTATTGTCGGTTAATTTTTCAGTTTTCAGCTATCTCAGTCAAATTCAGTAATCGGACAGAAGAAATTGCTTTTGCCTTTCTTTTTTGGATTAAAAATTCTGTATGAAATGAAATCATTGAGAACTCTTTATCTCCATTGAGTTTTGACGGGTTATTATTTTTCAAGAATGAATTAAATTCAAATAAAAAATAAATTTTGATGAATTTTAATTTTTGATCAACAATATCTTCCGACTGTTACCATTTAGATGTATAATTGAAAATCCCTCTGGGCGTATTTTTGTGCTCTACAATCTGAGATCAGGTAGAGCGCTCTATCTCATATAGATTTCCAGGTACGCCTGACAACAACGCTCCTTGTATTGTTAAAAACACCTCATTTTTAATTAAGCTTCAACTATCATCACTAACTATAGTTTGTGTAAAATAAGTTGAGACTTGGCCCTCCATTCCGAATAAATTACAGGGTTGCCAAATCGTGTAAAATTGCAACTTTCTCGAATTCCCAATTCAACGTCAGAATTGGATGTAGAATATCATCCCCGATATCCTAGTAGTGCTAAAAAAGCTTCAGGGTTGGAGGATTAAAAGGAAATTTTCTGAGAAACTTTCTCGCTTTCACCACCCACTTATCTTTTGAAACAAAAAAATGTCTAGCATGTCGAAAATTTCATGTTTTCTGCTCGAAATGTCTCGACATTGACGAACATAATCATCAATTAAAAAAGAACTATAAGGTGGATAAAAATGATCTAGACACCAATAGAAAGGAGACATTCTCCCCGTTAATTTGATATAAAATTATTACGCATTACGACGCCCCATGTTTCTGAGAGAAGTGATATTCAATAGAAAAACAAATCTTCGCGATGTTTCCAATTTTATCATGAAAGTTGAATTTCCTTTTAATTATTCAACCTTGAAGCTTTTTAGTACTACTAGGATATCGGGGATTATATTCTACATCTAATTCTGACGTTGAATTGGAAATTTGAGAAATTTGCAATTTTACACGATTTGGCAACCCGGTAATTTCTTCGGATGGAGGGCCAAGTCTCAACTTATTTTACACAAACTATACATTGCCCTTACATTGATATTTTGCACAATGATACAATGAAGCTCAGGAGATTATGTTCTAAGAGAATCATCCGTTAGATGCACTTCATTTCAGTATTTCCTAGTGGAGAGGTTCGCATAAGGATGATCAATGATCAAAATTTAAAACATTTATAATCAAATGCGACCTGAAAACTCTGACACTAGGACTAGTACCATAGCCAGTCAGGTCACTCGATATTATTATTATCCATCCACTAGATAGGGCCCATGATTCTCTCTAGAAAGTAGAATAAAAATTTATTCATTTTTATAAAAAAATGCTTCAATTTTCTTTTAACTATCTTCTAACAACCTGCTTCCTCTTCAGTTAGTCTAAAAGATTTCAATAAATCTTCTCCCTCTTCACCAAGACTATTTGAAAATAAGACTAGACAGTTTTTGAATGCAAGAAGTTGTTTTGAGGAAATCGAGTATAGAGGCGGGAAGCGGTGTAGTACGTTTAGTAGATAATACCACAAGTACAGGCAATTATCAAGCTAAACAAATGATGGAATTCTTGTGTTTTATTCTGTTGTTAATTTAGAAAACTTGATAATTTCTGCCATGTTATTGCCATTTTATAGTTATGCGTAGCTGCCAAATTTAGGTTTACTTGATTTACTCAAAGTAACTTTTAGAATTACTAGATACAACTAAATAATATTAGTTAATAATTTACTCGGAGTAACTTGAGATTTAGTTTACATATCAATGTTGTATTAGATACATAATATCTCATTAATGATGAAAATAAAACAAACTATGGCCGGATTACAGTAACATTGACTCAATGTTTTTCATTAACGGCAATATTTCGTACAAATATTATTAATATTATTATCTCGTACAGATTAGTATGATAGCTTCAATCTACTCAATGAATCAATATAATTACATCACAGTGACCATAGAAAACAGTGTGTTCACAAGCCGTCATGTTCTATTTTGAGGCCAATCTAATCCACATAATTTAATAGGTTTAAAAAAGCATTAAAATTAATTTTCAAAATATAAAATTTTTCTTTTTCCAGTGGAAATATCAATGAAAATCAATAAGTCTGAAAGATAAATTATTGAATTGGATCTTTGCCCCATATTTAAATAAGACGGAAAGATAAATAATATTGGAATGTTTCTTTGTCCCCGTATAAATCTATATAACTTAATTTGTAATTTTGATAATTAAAAATGAATAAAAAAATATAAATAAATGAAAAAATATTCTCCTTGAAATAGTGACTGATGACTGTAGTCCACACTGTTTTCTGTAATCTCTGTATTTAGAATTTGTTTAGATCGCATTATTGATTGAAATTAATTAATGAATTATTAATATAAATTTTGTATTGGGATATCATAAGATCAAAAGTGTCATTAATTTGCGTGTAGGAGCTTGTTTCAAAAAATTGAAAGTAAAATATGTATAATAGGGGAAAAACTGCTAAACAATAGCCATGCATAGCATACTATAAATTATTAATTTTATTTTTATAGTAGATATGCACTGTATAAATTATTGCTTTTGAAAATATTTTGGCTCAGTTGTCATTTCAACGCATTTGTATTGGACTCATTTAGGTATTCTTGATAATTTTGAAACGTTAATAAACGGTTGAGAAAACGTTTCAAAAACTAGCTTTAAAAAACGTTGATAATAGAAGCATAGAGCTTTTCATGAAACATGAATTAACGTTGATTAACCATTGTTAACAGTTTCATGAAGTGTTGTAACCCGTTCACTTAAACGTTGAAAAACGTTAATAGTTAATGGAAACTGCGTTGAGTAGTGAAGGCTGTGTGACATAGCTGTCATTCCTTGTAAACTAGTTGATATTAGTAGTTGTAATTAACGTAGAATGTCCCTCAACTTAATTATTGTAAACGTACAATTTCATCTTTTTCATGTTTCATTATTTATCAGTTAGTTTCTCTGTCAATCTTTCTCTTCCTCTATTATTAGTAAACTATATTTATAAGCTTACATGCATTTTCAAGACCTTCTTCCAATGTTGAAGGAATTCTTCCCCAAAAAACTGGAGTTTAATGAGTACTTGTACATTAACTCAGTTCCAGGAACGAAATTTCAATTTGAAACTTCTATCAACTTACATGCATTTTCAAGATTTCCTTCCAATGTTGATGGAATTCTTCCTCAAAAAAAAACTGAGTTTTGTATTTTTACAAGAACTGAACAGAACAGGAACTGAGCTTTCAATATTAGTTTGTAATTATTTTTATTTTAAATGAATCTCTGTCTTCTCCATTAATTTCCACGGTTTTAGATTTATTTCCTTTGTTTTTTGGAAATATATAATTTATCAATGTTCCAGCGGTTACGGTGAAGTAGTGTTTAAGAAAAGATGGCCTATTTGTGTGGAGACTATTTAAACTTAGTTTTGAAACGCTAGAGGGTTGTGAAGAATTGGAATCTAGGATATTATTGACAATATAATGTTATGCAATATAAGGAAGTTACTAAGTGTGTATGTGAACGATAAGACTAGGATAACATAAATGTAAGATTGTTAATGGGATAAGCAATATCAATTATCAAACATGGCTTTAGATTATTTGTTTTTTTTTTGCAAATAGTTTATTTTTACCACTGTTATTCGAACAGTTTTGAATAATGTATAAGTGACTGGTTTATCTTCTGTTTCTGATGAAAAATTATTTAACTTATTTAGAATCACTGTCGTTCTTTACTTTCATATATAATATATATTTTGTATAGTGAACAATTTATTTCCAATGTTAACGTGATCAACGTTGTAACTGTTCCCATCTATTCTGAAAATTTGTTTGACTTTCATTCATTTCTTCCATTTTGCTCATTTTTAATCAAATCTTACTTTGCTTTTGAACTAAAGCATATTCAGTTTTAGAATCTTCACTAAGTTATTAACAAACAAATTTGTAAAGCATCAAGTAAAATTCGGATGTAAATGTATAGAAATATGAATGGATATTACTATGATGCTGCGATGTTAATAGCAAATATGATGTGAAAATTAGTGTGTGAATGGTATGGTTTGTTGGTGAAAGTTATCTAGGATAAAGATTGTTCTATATGATAAATTTGGTGATTGTAAATAGTTGTTATCGGGCCAGAAATCAATGTTCTTCAATATCGCTCCGAAAAATTGTTAACCAATCCTGAGATCCATTCATGATTCAAAGTTATTTTTTCAAATATTGTTATAGTGATATCCGTCTGAAACTTTTATACGACAAATTCTATTACATTTAACTAAAGAGCATATATTTATAAACGATTCTTGAGAACGTGTTCAGCAAAGGTAGGAGAATCTTTGATTTTGGTTGCTGGACAATCAAACCGAACTGGGCTAAGTATGTTCTTAAGAGTCTTTTAAAAATAAAGATGTAGGATAAACTATTTGTGGATACGGTTTGTAATATATCTTATTCAATATTATAAGTTGATTCACGTTAATAAATTAATGCTGTTAAGTTGAAATACTATCAATGAAAAAGACTAAGAAATTGTCAAAAACCACAGAATTATTGAAAGACCGGTTTCGGTTATTACACCATTGTCAATCTCTGATAAACTCATCAATGAATAAACTATCAATGAATTCGGATTTTTTTATGTTTCCTCACAAAAAAGTTGACGTTTGTGGGAAAATTAGGATTAGAAATAAACATTATTTCAATAAATAATTTATATGAATCATTTTTGGATTTGAGAGCTGATTATTCTTGAAGAATAGTTGTAATATATATACGTAGTTTCTCTAGCGGTTGTAGGTTGTATTATTTCTATGAAGTATATAAATATATATAGTGCGGACAATATGGATACCAATTGTTTGGTGTCCAGCGTATTTTAGTCGCTTAGATTCCTGTTGGTGAGGTGAGATACCATTTTTTGGTTTTCCTTCCCGATTGTTACCAAATTTTGACTTTTAGAGTCAAATTTAGACTGTTAAGAGTCAAATTTAGACTGTTAAGAGTCAAATTTAGACTGTTAGGAGTCAAATTTAGACTGTTAGAGTCAAATTTAGACTGTTAAGAGTCAAATTTAGACTGTTGAGTCAAATTTAGACTGTTAAGAGTCAAATTATGACTTTTTTGAGTCAAATTTAGACTGTTGAGTCAAATTTAGACTGTTAGAGTCAAATTTAGACTGTTAGAGTCAAATTTAGACTGTTAAGAGTCGAATTTTGACTGTTAAGAGTCAAATTTAGACTGTTAGGAGTCAAATTTAGACTGTTATGAGTCAAATTTAGACTGTTAAGAGTCAAATTTAGACTGTTAAGAGTCAAATTAAGACTGTTAAGAGTCAAATTTAGACTGTTAAGAGTCAAATTATGACTTTTTAGAGTCAAATTTAGACTGTTAAGAGTCAAATTTTGACTGTTAAGAGTCAAATTATGACTTTTTAGAGTCAAATTTAGACTGTTAAGAGTCAAATTTTGACTGTTAAGAGTCAAATTATGACTTTTTTGAGTCAAATTTAGACTGTTTAGAGTCAAATTTCAAGCCGGAAGCTTGGTTGTCGGGCGATTTCAGTAAATATTGAAGTTCGCCGTACAGCTTTGAGTTTCTGGCAGTAGTCATTCGTAGATGTGATTTTTATTTTCGCTTTAAATTGAATATTGCTAGCACAATGGTTCGATATGAATCATAAGCTGATAATATTCTGAGGCTGTAAGGATAGTGTTTAGTAGCCAAATTATTATTTGACAGATAATCTGTATCATAGGGAATCATGGCATGATCATACAATATACTTGGAGAATATACTTTGATTCTAATACATTTGATTTGTATATACATTTCACCATAGTCTCACAAAAAAGTATCTTTATGAAAAGTGTAATAATTTAGTTTAATATATACGTCCAATTCGTTGAAAATCAATGTTCTTGTGAATGCTTTTTTGTGAGATGAAAAGAGTTCAATTTTAGATCAAAAGAAAAAGTTTCACATCAACCAAACTAAATAAGTTTTATTGATTTCCATTGTGGCAAAAAAGTATCCTTATGAAAAGTGTAATAATTTAGTATAATATGTACGTCCAATTCGTTGAAATAAAATGTTCTTGAAAAGGTTTTTTGTGAGATGAAATTGGTTCAATTTTAGTTTAACAGAACAAGTTCCACATCAATCAAACTAGATAAGTTTTATTGATTCCCATTGTGGCAATATGTCTAAGATAATCATTGGTGAATTGTGTTGAAAAATGTCATTGAAAATACTCATAAATACTTTCTCGAAGTATATTTCTATGTATTATGTTATGTCAACTAGTTGTTGATCAATATTGTTGAAACTTAAAATGACTGATTTGTTTTTCTGTTATAAAATACTCATCTGTTAACTTATTGTGGATTTCTGTCTACTGTTGTTGAAATAATTTTCTCATCTTAGTGCAATGAAATTGATATTCTATTATTTATGGATTACAAATTAACTCGAATTGTTGAAATTTGTCAAATTCATTCATGTTATTCACATTATCCATGACATTTGATGTACTTCTTCCTCATTCTGTCCTTTTTCAATCATAAAAGTCTCAAGATTGAAATAATAGCATATTATTGTAACAAATGAAACGTTCATCTTCAAAAAAATTTAAATCATGAATAATGTGTTTTGAAAAAATATCGTTTTCGTATGCGCTGTTTAATGAAATTTAGTTTCATAATATTCATACAGATTCATGTTTAGTAAGCTTATTATGCAGTTCATAATGCATTTCAATTTATCATCAATCAAAGAGGATAGAAATATCTGAATACATTTTTGAACTCTGGTTATCAACTTGAAATCCAAGTTTGATTTCGCTGTAAAATTAGATTTTTGTTTCATCTGGCTACCTATGTATTTTTCCACCTTTTTAAGATCAGTCGCATAATTCAATATAAAATAATCAAGGAACATTATCGTAAAAGATTATTCTTTGTGATAAAATTCATACAGTATATTCATGCCTTTTCAAGCATTTCTAAGACTGGCATTTTCTTAAGTAGTTTCAAGTGAATTGCTCTGTATAAAATGTTGAATTTATACCATTTTGTTTTCTCAACAAAATTGAAGCATTTCATGAATTCTCATTGAAATATAAATTTAATGGTTCTTCATGCATACTGTTCATTTCAATCTTCATAATTAACGTACAATTAAATTATTGCTCCTTTGAATTCTTGCCTCATTGATATTATTATTGTGAAGTCCTCATTTCAAACTTGAAATTAGTGAAATAAAATTTTGTACTTAAATCCTTTGTTTTATTTATCTGCTCCTGAACAAATGTCTTCTCGCAGATCACAGAAAAATAAGTGTATTCATACAATTTTAAAATGTTTTATCACACTCTAACGGACAGTTGCACGAAAACCCATTCAAGTTTAACCGCCGTTAAATCATGACATCTAATAGAGTAAATGCAACGAAGACCGATGAAGACCATTTTCAGGTGATTAAGTTAAATTATTGGGTTCTTGTGATACTGTCCTCTACATTTCTTTACTAGTCTTATCACATAAATCTGATTACATGATAACGGACAATAGAACGAAAACCTATTCAAATAGGTATTTAATCGCCGTCAAATAATAGGCCTATCATCTAAAAAGAGTCAATGCTACGAGGTCCAATGAACTAATGTGACGTCATTTTACGGTTGTTTGTCGCATTTTTCTCGTGAACCTGTTTATTTCAAATAGTTTCGTTTATCGCATTTTTTGTGTGAAATCACAAGTTTACTGCACTGCGCCCAAGTAAATAAAACTTTGTTCAAAGTTTTGTAAGTTTCAACGCGTCACCCCGCTCGCCGTCCCGCCACAGTTAGCGTCCTTTGCATCCATCGCTGTGTTTTATCGCAATATATTCAACTGTGAAGTGAACTATGAAATCTAATATTTACCTTAGCTCAGGGTCTACGCATCGTTCCCGCAGAAGTGTTAACAAGGCAAATCGCATATTGAACGTCACACCGCAACCAGATCGACGTCTCCCGCAACAACAAGTAGTCTCGTAAGTTCGAACTTTCATTTATCACAGTTATTTATACCCTGTCGAAGCCTGGAGTTGATCAGAGCTTCGTGGTCCTCCTTTTGAATGATTTACATGCACTCAAACTACCACTCAGCTACTGAGCAAGCATTACCAAATACGGTATAGTTAATTTAATGCATTTTCGTGATAATGTCCCCTACACTCCTATACACTACATTATCTATATAAACCATATAGTTTTTGTTATAAAATCTCTTCATAGGCTAATTGCATAAAATTAATAAAACCATGAAGTACCCTTTAAAATGTTTTAAATAAGAATGGTACTCCATGTTTTTATTAACTTTAGTTATATTTATATATGGTTTATATAGTTACTGTAATAAACACTGTCTGTGACTCTCCTTACACTAATGAGGAATTTTTTAGGGAGGTATTCAATAACAAGTATTAGCAAAGAAAAATCAATATATTAAGAGACAAAGAAAAAACAAGTAATATTACACTTACAGCTTTACAAACTTAGAAAACGTTTCTATATAAAAAACAATCGTGTTTCAGAAACATAAATATCATTGTGCTCTATAAGTTATCTTTGATCGAGTATATTAGAGTTAATCTGTGATACACCGATGTAGTTCAATATTATAAATATTTGAGAAATAGGTCTTAATGTCTCATGGTTCGAAAGCTTATAATTTAGAATTAGTTACCCGTTGGTTTTTATCCGAAAACACAATGATTAATATGAGATTTTGATATCTGTATATAATATTTATATCAAGTAACTAGAGCATGTGGGTCATAGCTTATATATTGATAACATATATCTATAAATAGATTGCACATTTATAATGATTTACTTTAAACTCCGCAATCGTAATAACTATATACATATAGACTCTTGAATTCTCAAAAAAGGCACTGATGTAAACAAGGATCATGATATAAAGTAACACTCGAAAAAAACTTCAAATATTTGGTGAGCCAAATGTAATCAAACTGTACAATACAAATATAAACACTCATCAATTACATATATACGATAATATATCCATATTAAACTTTTAAATACATTTTATGCGAATAAATGATTTTTAGAATGAATTTACCATCACTCTATACATGTAAAATAACTCAACTCATTATTTTATCAATATAGTTAACATCCGTCATTGAATATTTCTCACAGTTTATTATTTACATTTATTAATGAATCATCCCCTTTTTATTGTCAAATAGAACAGTTTGGGAACTTGAAACTGATTCAGGGGGTTGAAAATATATTTGTTCTGCTTTCTGCTAGATTTCTCACTTACAATAGCCTATAGTTCAAGATTACAACTATTGATGAAAATCTTGCAATAAATAAATGTATTCAAACAATATTCAAGCCAAATTTTCATGGTTATAGATCACATAATAGTGTACCGTAAAACGGGGTTACTTAGGCCACTTTTAAAATTCAAACATCTGGTGAATCTAGACCAATCAATTTACAGATTTGAAACTTAGTGCAAAACTTGGGTCTGTATCTTGACTTATTGTTTCATGTAATAAAAAAATTATTTGAACTATTTTTCACCTGAAAAAATATAAAAAACATGGTGGTCTAAGTTTCCCCCTGGAATGGTGTAACAAAAACCAGGTATGTTAAATGAATGTTTGGCTCAAGTTGAATACTCCTGGGGTAACTAATTCCATACACTAGACTAAGAGAAACAATATTCATGTTTAAAAAACTGAATTTAATGGAGAAAAATAATACAATTTTTATTTTTAAGATTAAATGAGTGAATGAATGAGATTTTGGCTCAAGTTTAACACTTCTGGACCAACTAAATCCATACACTAGACTAAAAAAAACAAAATTCATGTTTTATATGAGAAAAATAATAGTTTGAAGAATTATTTACATTTTCTAGATTACCATAAATGATCATTTCAACTCATACAAAAAAGTGTGGCTTTTCTTGTGGCTTTTGTTACCCCGTAGACAGACCAGCTGAGAAAAGAGAAGCTTCAGGAAAAAAATAACCTCAAAATTGGAGAACTAACTGATGCATCATCTAGACAGACAATTGAGGTTATGTTTCGAAATAGTTACTAAACTTGAAAGAGAACAGACCGGGATGGACAAATAAAGTTATGATGGGTATAAAATTTGGTACAAATTTCCTCCAAATAATAAAATTTTTTAATGCTTTACTTCAAATCTCAGTAATTTTTTTTTTTGCATCAGCTTGAAGTTTGTACAATTTCCAACTCATAGATCTATAAACATCCAGGATTTCTGAAATCAGTGTTACCAACATGGGCTCTTGAAATTTACCTTGCAAAATGGCTTTTGTTACCCTGTAGGCTTAAGTAACCCCGTTTTACGGTAATAATTCAATCATTTGAAAACGGATGATTATTATCTATCAAATTTGGTAATTATCTTAGTTACAAAATTTTCAGTAACTGAACACAAGCCAACACTTCTATTGTCAGAGACAAATAAACTAGGTAAAAATCAAGGTGAACTAAACAGTATCTTTACTCTATATTATGTAGTAAGGTACCGTACCTACCTTTATAGCCTACGTTACACTTCATGAATGAATAGTCAGCAGTTGATCCGATTCATTGATGGAGTTTCAAACAATCCCAATCCAATTTGAGATATCATTTTGATCTCATTGGATTAAGTCCAATCGAATCCAATTTTTTCCCCATAGCTTAAATTGATGTATTATACTGTTATCATAACTATTGGTATCAAATATTACAAATACTATCTGATGATAATAGTACCTAGGTAATTCAAAATAATTTTATTATAATATCATTGTATAAAATAAGTACGTGGTTATTGTAATATATGTACATTCCAAATTTAATAATCTTCAATTATCGATAGAGTTGCAAGAAAGAAGCCTGATAAAAAAATACGGTTTCTCAAAGAGAGATAAAATTAATAGTAGTATACACGCTTAAAAGTAGATGGTTAGGTGTGGGGTGTCGATATTGTTTATGGAAATGAGTCATAGGTAATTCACTTAGAATACAAGAATCAGTTTTCATCTCAAACTCCTGTCTATAGGCCTATATTATTCATAGACCCGGTTGCACAAAAGCCTGTTAAAGTTTATCCATGATGGAATTTCATGAGTGCCATTCAGGGAAGGTTTTCAAAAAGAAGGCTTCTCTGATTGGTTCTCGAGCTGTTTAATCTAGGTTAAAATTCAACAGGCTATTGTGGAACTGGGCCAAAATAATCGCTTGACTTAGTGGATATGTGGACCCATCAATTTGATTAGTTACTATTGTAAGTGAGACAGTTGATTATATAAGATTCTTTACACATCAACATACCATTCACAATCAATTCCAGTAGTAGGCCCACCCATTAATTTAATTTGGTCTTCTACCCTTTGGTTACCTATAAATTCAATCAAGGAAATTCAGTCTACTTGATTTATTTATTAAGTTATTGATCCAATTGATTACTTTCAAGTAACTTGAATTGATTGTAGTAATTATTACTCATGAAACTTCTAGATTATAGCCCATTTAGGCTACTACTCCTCTGATCTTACTCAATACTCTAATAGAATAGTTTTGGTAGAAAGAGATTATAAGAAAAAATCCTCATTCCACCTTATATGAAAGCTATCCAATATCGAACAGAATTATTTTGCATCGTTCTTATCAGAATGGTGAATTATTATGGTATTGTTTACTAGATCTTCTAAAGCAGTTTAGTACTTTTTTACATTATTTTGTATTCAAAATAATAATATTATTGATAGGAAGACACGTTAATTTGGCTTGATGATGCCTTGGTTCCATTATAAGCTTACTCATTCAGCGTTTCAAATATAGATAGAGTTACCTACTGCAAATACAAATAGCCTACTTATATTTTATGACTGCACCTAAGAAATAAAAAGCAGTAAACTTTCTTGAAGTGTGACATGACCTTTGATATGGATGGTTGGGAATATTTTTAAAATTAGTTTTCAACTGTATTCTATGATGGAACTTATTCAAATTATAACTATTTTGGGTCAAGTAGCACCGTCCTATTTATTCTTTCATTTGAGAAAAGAAATCTATCTACTTATTAATTCAAATTTCAAAGTAAATATCCCGCCAACTGAAATAAATGTACCTCATTCAATATTTATTTTGAATCATCTCTCTCAAGGTATTGCAAATTGATATAGAGCTAACTGTATTGGATTGCTTGGAGAAGATTGGAAGACAAGCTCATTTCTGTATGAGTAGGCTATTCCAAGTGTAGATTATGTTATTTTATTATTGAAAAATGTAGAGAGGAGATCTTAATTTTTTTCTATTCGACGTTTCTCAATTCAAAGGTTTCTTAAAAGTTAGACAAATCTTATTCCCTCTAATTGGGAACTTCTCAAACTATAAAGGTACGAAACGTATCTGGAAAGTGTAGAGAGGATCTGAAAATTCCTTCTATTTGACGTTTCTCAATAATTCAAAGGTTCTTTAAAAGTTAGACGAATCTTATTCCCTGTAATTGGGAAATTCTGAACTTTTATCTCCTAAAAATAAAATTAATCCGGTCCTTGAATTAATTTTCTAGCCAAAATACTCTATTAATATTGCATTTAATCAAGTCTCTCTTGAAAGTTGAAATAATGTTAGAAAAGTGAATGAGAAGTACTCTAGAATAATATTATTCTGGGTATTGACCACCTAGGTTCTCTTGGGCATAATAAACTATTACCAGTAACTCAGAAACATAAATATATTGATTTTGATACTTTATTGCCTACTTGAAAAATAGAGTTGATATTATTTGCTCATACATTATATCATTTGTATTCTTTGAATTCAATTACAAATATTTTAAAATATCTAACTTTGATAAATATTGATTTATTTCTTGTCATAATACATACAATTATATTGGAGGCTCATCTGTATTGTTATCAAAAACACCTATTAGACTATTTATAATCGATACGCCTTCATATATATACATTTAGCATATACAGTATGTTTCAATATTATGTCAAAATCAGCTTAGTCTCTTGATAGTTCTTGGGTTGTGAAATTTAAAGACTCAATGTGCATTTTCGTTTGTGCGTAAATTTCCGCAGTCGACGACGACAAGCATTGTTGGTTGACATTCATATTGTCCAAATTTCAAGTGTTCTAAAGCAGCTGATCAAATAAGCTTTCATCATTTGTGTTTATTATTCAAGAATCAAAACATTTCTAATAATATCAACATATTGCCATTTGAAAATATAAAAATGTATTAACTCAACTTCCCTCATTAAAACATAATCTTTTAGATTATTTAGACAAATTGAAATCCACCCAATCTGAGATCCTCACCCTGTCGTGGTCGACGACGGCATTTACGCACAAACGAAAACCCAGCTTTAGTAACAAGACTCAGTTAAAAAACTGGATAACTCAATCAGTTACAGATTAAGATGAAAACTAGTTACAAAAAATAAACCTGGAGCTCTCACGAAAACTGGAATATTTACCTACTTCTCTTGACAGTTCTTGGCTGTAAACTGAACACCTAGTTACAAACTGGATAGTCAGTTACAAATTCAGATGAAAACTGGTTACAAAACTTGAAGTTTTCACGAAAACTGAAAAGTTTACCTACGTCCCTAAACAGTTTTGGCTGTAAACTAAAAACCTAGTTACAAACTGGATAGTCAATTACAACTTAGGATGAAAACTAGTTGAAAAACTTGAAGATTTCTCGAAAACTGAAAAATTTACCTAATTAATCAACAGTTCTTGGTTGTGAACTGAACACCCAGTTACAAAGTGGATAATCAGTTACAAATTCAGATGGAAACTGGTTACAGACCTACAAATTAAGATGGAAACTAGTTGACAAACTTGAAGATTTCACGAAAACTGAAAAGTTTACCTACGTCCCTTAACAGTTTTGGCTGTAAATTAAAAACCTAGTTACAAACTGGATAGTCAGTTACAACTTAGGATGGAAACTAGTTGAAAAACTTAAAGATTTCACGAAAACTGAGAAATTTACCTAATTAATCAACAGTTCTTGGTTGTGAACTGAACACCCAGTTACAAAGTGGATAATCAGTTACAAATTCAGATGGAAACTAGTTAAAAAACTTGAAGATTTCACGAAAACTGAGAAGTTTACCTAATTAATCAACAGTTCTTGGTTGTGAACTAAACACCTAGTTACAAACTGAATGATCAGTTACAAATTCAGATAGAAACTGGTTACAAAACGTGGAGATTTTCGCAGTTTTTGAACTTGGAGTCCTCCTTGCCGAAGATCCATGTGAACATTTGGCGTGCTTTCATGCTGGCTCTGACCATGCCGCGGTTTTTGTACCAATGAGAGCCTCCCGTCTCCTTGTCGCCATGTTGCCGTTTCAGGCGGATCTGCGTCAGAATTCCGACCAACAGTTCGTCCACGTTGTGATTTATGCCGACCGAAATCTCAATGAACTTGGCGCGATACGTGCACGCCAGGCATTTGCCGTCTGTAATCAAATTGATTCACATTGAATTGATAATTTTAATCGAAATTGAATCTATTTTCATATCAAATTTTCATTTAAACAATCAATGCATCGTTACAGATCTTAAGATTCGTATTGACGGCAATAATAATTCCATCTATTGTTTGATTAAGTTCAATCAATGATTGTATTCGTAACGATCCATTGATTGCTTGAATATTTATAGAGAAAATTAATACTCCTTTGTTATGTTACATTAAAAAGATCTCAAAAAGGGTAACTAAGGTTGTTTATTAAAACATATGAAATCAAGTAGCCCTGAATATTTCACGTTTTCAGATAATAGAGAATAATAAACTAATATTCAATGACTTCTCCACTTGTCAACTATTATCAGATAAAAAACCGGATGTTATCACATAATAAATTCGGTATCTGAGGTGATATCATCCCATATTGCTAAAGAATGTCGAAGAGTTAGTGAATTTTGTTGTCTTGGAAGCTCTACAATCTTTATTTCTCCCCTTCATAATAATAATACTACTTATAATACTAAAATTGAAAAAATTAAGCAAGCTGTAGGCTGTATGCTTACATCGGATTTATAAAGGCCTATAGAAAAATGAACATGGCTCCTATTATTTATTTAATAATGGCCTTGACAGAATCTTGGGAATTCTAGTATTTAGCATATGATAGTGAATAAATAAAAATTATATATCCTGAGTTATAGGGATTTGGGACATGTCAGTAGAATGAGGCATATATTAAGGCTGTGCAAAGGCTAAAAATAAACTTTCTACTCGTGATATTTTTCTAAGTTTTCCGATTTGTATATCATTAAGCTATCAAATTGAAAAAGTTTTCTCAGGAAAACATTTTTTTTCGATCATTACTTTTTGAGATATGAGCGCCTAAAGTTTAAATTTTTGGGACAGAAAATTCTTCATGGTATTGTTGATCTAGTAGAACAAACATTTTCTGAAAATATCAACTTTTGAGATAGTTATTCAATTTACTAAAAATAACCGAAAATAACTTCTAGTTGAGTTATTTTTGGTAAATTGAATAACTTTTCCAAAAATTGATATTTATTTTTAGAAAATTTTTGTTTCACTAGATCAACAATACCATGAAGAATCCATCTTCTAAATCTCATGGATTTATATCGTACCGAATTTGAAATGTTCTGTCCCAAAAATTCAAACTTCAGTCCCTAATATCTCAAAAAGTAATGATCGGAAAAAAAATGTTTTCCTGAGAAAACTTTTCCATTTTGATAGCTTGACGATAAACAAATCGAAAAACTTTGAAAAATATCACGAGTAGAAAGTTTATTTTTAGCTTTTGCACAGCCTTAATCGAACAGTGTTATTGGAAGATGCGTTCATTGAAAATGAAGCCGCCAAATTCACGATTATCGATCGCTATTCAACTATTAATCGATATTTTCATAGTCGACTTTACTTGATGCTTGGAAGCTTTGACTAACGTTACGTGCACACGTGATTAGAATATAAAAAATAATGATTATGTTGAGGAACATCGGAAAAATCAATTTGCATCGCGATTCTCCATGGAAATGTATGATAGGGATATCTCATGAGAAACACAATAAACATTATTATCAATCAAGGATTTTATTGCGAGACTACTAGTTTCAACTCTTCAAGAGTACTTGATACCCAATAGCCTAGTACTCTTCAAGGATGCTTGATAATTCAAATTGAATTCCAATTGATCAGGAGCCCTAAAAGAGCAGTGAATATCTGATAAGCTATGGTCCGGAAATGCATCGTAAAGCGTAAAAAATCCAAAGACCGGAAATACCGGAATACACTACACCTCCTCAAAATAAATTCGGAATACTTCCTTGTAAGTTGATACAAACTTAAATGTAATCTCTTAACATTTCAAACTCCGGTGGAATGGAAAGCTTTCATGTTTACTTAAATGTTTAAAGCGTAAATGTTTTTTTTTCCATAATTAAGCCAAAAGTTTTGCTGAGCATGATGCCCACATGTGCACTAGGCTTGTGTGTGGATATTGAGATGTATGAGGCTGGCCACTATCGGTCGAACATGCATGCACATACACAGTCGACTCTTAGGCTCAACTCACATTTACGCGACTCAGGTCGAGAAGAGACTCGACTCTAGTGGAGAGCATGACTGTGTTTTCAAATGGTGACAGTCGCGGAGACTGGAATCGACTGGTCTAAGTGTCACCATTTGAAAACACATGCTCTCGACTAGAGTCAAGTCTCTTCTCGACCTGGGTCGCATTGTTGTTTATTTATTTATTATTTCACAAAGGCGACTTTCTAGAAGTATTTTAAGCTTAGGTGATGATGATGCATCGTAGAGCGTTAAAAAGCCAAAGTCCGGAAACGCCGGAAATCACTAAATGTGTGATCACAGCGAAATGTTCCGAGCAAAATTTTCCGTGTCTCCGGAAAAGTTTTCTATATTCGTTTTCTGTTGTTTATTTATTCTTCGTTGCTTTATTTGAGTTTGGATTATTCTTCTATCATTAAAATTTGTAATTTCTCAGTGGTTTATTTATTTTTATTGGTTATTCATTTTATGTTGGAAGCCTCTCCCTGATGACACAACAATGTAAGTCGACAGTGTATGTGCATTCATGTTCTACCGTTAGTGGTCAGCCTAAAACAGATGAATATTCAAGGAATTATGACTGTTGAAAGTGGAATTTGCCAAACCTTGCGTTGAGATGGCTCGGGTGCGCACCAAGTCGACCTTATTGGCGACCAAGATGGCCGGCTTCGATCTGAGGAAGTCGCCGACCAGGAGTCTGTTGAGTTCCTGCTCTGCCTTCTGGAAGCTGGCCTTGTCGATCACTGAGAACATCACTACATACGCATCGGCCAAGTTCAGTGTTTTGTCAGTCTCCGCCTGCAACAAAAAACATCATCTATTAAATAAAGATTCACCAGTAATATTGCAGGCCCACTAGACATCTCCATGAAGGAAGGATGGTTTAGATCACGTTTTGGTTGGTACGATCAGAACAGGCAAATATGCCTGAATTTAAAAGTTTTCAAGTTTCGAAACTAAGGAGGAATTTCAATTTCAATTTATTTGTTCCAATACACAATCTAAATAAATACAATTTACATATATTTTAATCCCCCTAGCTTTCAGCTATTTGAGGGATATGAAAAGAAATGAAAAATAAGAAGGATCAGAAGAGGAAGGAGGAGAAGGTGGATGAGAAGATAGTCATCGAGAAGAAGGAGGCGGAAAAGAAGAAGAAGAAGTTGAAGGGGAAGAATGAGAAGAAGAAGTTGTTGGTGAAGGAGGAGGAGGAGAAGTTGGAGGTGGAGAAGAAGAAAGAGAAGAAGAAGGAGAAGGAGGAGAAGATGAAGTTGGAGGGAAAGAAGAAGAATAAGTTGGAGGAGAAGGAGGAGGAGGAGGAGAAGTTGGTGTTGAAGAAGAAGAAAGAGAAGAAGAAGGAGATTGATTGATTCATTCATTCATTTATCACATGCCAGGTCTTGAAAATCCTTTTGCATTTATAACATTACTACATTGCGAAATTACAAAATGCTAATAAATAAAAAATATCATTCTAAATGTTCAAAAAAGAAATAATAAGTAAACTAAGTTAAAAATAATTTAAAAATATAAAAGTAAGACAAAAAACAAGCATTACCTCATTACAATAATTGAAAAATATTAAGATACATCATATTATTATGATGAAGAAGGAGAAGGTGAAGAAGAGGAAGAGAAGAAGAAGGAGGAGAAGATGAAGAAGAAGAATCTCCCAATTAACGGAATGACTTGAAATTTGGAACTTCAGGTCCTATCACTATAAGGATCCGACACGAACAATTTCGATCAAATGCAATTCAAGATGGCGGCTAAAATGGAGAAAATGTTGTCAAAAACAGGGTTTTTCGTGATTTTCTCGGAAACGGCTCCAACGATTTTGATCAAATTCATACCTAAAATAGTCATCGATAAGCTCTATCAACTGCCACAAGTCCCATATCTGTAAAAATTTCAGGAGCTCCAAATGCTCCTGATTGCTCCTTGATTGCCCCATCAATGCAGATAGATTGCCAATTATCAGGCTTCAAATACAATTGAAATAGAAAAAATCAAGTGGAGTAGATTGAGCATGAAAATATCTACAATTAATGTTCGTTCAGTAACATTTTCACCTAAAATTGAAAATAAGCTTTAAATTTGAGAAAATGTGATTATTCAATTGCAAATTATTGTTGATTCTATTAAATCATTCACTATGAAGAGATAGCAGATCTCATGTGTGACTCCAGCGTTATTGTCCTGTCACCAGCTGGCTCAAATCTTTGAATAGTAGACTTGAGATGCGCGGGAACACTAGCGCCAGGTGATCAATTTTCATAACGGCAAGGAAAGTTGTGTGAGTGCGCCACACCAGATTTTTACTTATTGATACTTCTAGTCTTAATTTTTTTTCGCTTAGACATAATATTTCCTTTGAATTTTCAACTCTCTTTTTCTCTGTGCTGAAGGGGAGGGTATCCTTGATACCTTCTCTGAGAATGGACTTCTTAAGGTCCAAACTTCACCGTTTCATGTGATAACATTACAGTAGTACCTCAATATTAGCATATTTCATAATTTTCCTTGCTCAATATTATTGTCGAACTCATTAGTTTAATATGATTCACCATGTTATTTTACCGCTACTGGTATTTATTTTTAACGCTAGAACGTGAGTTGAATTATGTTTTGTTTAACATATGAATAAAGGAATCTGAATCTGAATCCGTTATTGATGAGCCTGCATGGTGCCATTTTTGAGTGTAGCTATACGTGATCGTCACCTGATGATGGTATCAATCTTTTAGTCATTGTTTTGTTTGTTATATTTTCAATCCATTATGTTGATGACATACGGATAGAGAATGAAGATTAATACTTCGCCTTATTGTGAATGATTGTGCTCTCACTAACAAAATAACTACTTGTAAATTCTTACAATAACTGTGAATTTTTATCTTACTTTATTCTCCATGTTGATGAACTTTAGTTCCGACTCTTCTCCATTTAGCATAATGCAAACTGACTGCTCTTGCTCTGAAGGTGTATCTGAAACGAGACAGAATTATCAAATCAGTATCACATTATCATATTACAGCCAATCTAAATCAAATAAAATAGAATTCAACTATTCACAAGCTACAAATAAAATAGTAGTTGCGTAGAGGAAACATAGTATATCAGAAGATATCCCATGGTATAGGTCATTTATGTTCCAAATTTCAAATTTTTTTTTCGGCCTAGTGTTTTGGCCGAGTAAGAGTGAAGCATGGCTCAGTATGAGAGACTAAAGTGAGGTCCACGTTATAATGACAGTATTTCATAAACTTTAGTTTTGCTATCCTTGTCTGTCATTCGACAAAGCCGGTGATACTATCCTTTTCTATGTCCACAACGATGACAATATTATGTTTTTGACAGTGTAGAAATATAATTAATTAATGCAGAGAATCGGTATCGCTATTCTTCTATCTTTATTCACTGCCATTATAACGTGGACCACACCATACCAGCGTCACATAGCTTCACAAAAAAGGACTAATAGAACACTATCGGCTTGAGTTAACAGTGAAGATTCGGAGCATGAACGCCCTCTATCATGGGCGCCCTCAATTAATGTTCTTGCCATCTGCATTCAGAATTCTCTCCAGCTACCAGATGGACATGGATAGAGAAATAGCAATGAAAAATTTCTATTCAATCCACTCTACTAATCAATCTTGTAGTCTGAATTTGAAATTCTCTCAAGCTACCAGATTATATTCGTATGGTCTGGGGGAAAAACATAGTAGTAGTTACTATCCTCACTAGAAAAGAGTCGTCAAGAAAAATTAAAATTATATGCTTGCCAGTTGAGTAGCTTTGTCAAAAAAAATTGAAATAAAGTTACATGAAAACACATATATAAAATCTTGGATTGGTACTTGCAGGTCACTCAGCCACTGGAGAGCATCTGGACTAAGAGTTAGGAGACCTGCAGCCCCAGTTGAGAACTTGTATAGTGGGCACTCATCAGTAATATCACAGAGAAACAATAGCGTAAGTAGATATCCCATGGTATAGGGAGTTTATGTCGTAACTTTTACTGTTATCTCAAGCCACGTAGTTCTTTCCCTTGAAGTTGTATGACACTGGTAGTCTGTCATACTGTGCCGTTCATACACTCTCGCCCGGTCAAAACAGTAAAAATCGACAGTAATCTGCTTGAGATAACAGTAAAAGTTACGACATAAACTCCCTATACCATGGAATATCTACTTACGCTATTGTTTCTCTATGGTAATATGGTGGAGCGTTTGCATTTATAGAAACAGAAATGGGAAAATTCTATTTAATCCACTCTCTACAAATATGATTATTGCAGTCTAAATTCGAAATTCTCTCGAGCTACCAGATATTAGACATAAATTGAGAAACAGAAATGGGAGAATGAAAGAACTGGGACGTTGTCAGAACGTTATCACTAATTTATTGTAAAATTACATACATGTTTCAATACCAATGATACGTCATCTCCAGTGTGAAAATTCAAATTTTTCTGACAACATGTCAGTGTTTACATTATGGATAGATATCATATCTCACCAACAACTACTGAACAAATGGAGGAATAAAAAAATGGAGAAACTGTATCTGAAGAAATGAGAGAATTCTATTTAATCCACTTTCCTCAAATTTAATGAATCTTGCAGTCTGAATTTGGAATTCTCTCGAGCTACCAGATATTAGAGGAGGATAATATATAGATAATATTATTATTATAAGAGGATAATATTATAGACATCAGACATTTATATACAATGCAAACAAACATAGACTTAGGCTAACTATACAGTCAGTGCGCGTATATTGGTTCTAATAACCTGAGGATTTAATCGAAGCCACAGTGGACATGAAGAGTCGCTCTATCGGCGAGAGTCAGTCAATTGTGAAATTGATTGGTTTCTCTGTAGCAATCGTGCGTGATGATTCCCATAAACATACGGCAAAAGCACTCCTCTCTATAAGGTGGAATGAAGAGGGTACCCTGCAACCATTCATGCTCACTAAGGGAAGGATTGCTCATTGATTCCAGAGCAAAGCTCGGTTCATATTGATTAGTAATAAACAACATGCTTATTATGTTTGACCAATGATGATATTTAATATTGATAATTATTGGAGTTGAATATTGCTGAACTTGAAGCATGGTTTATACAGGTAACTTTTCGAATAAGGTTTATTGCTTGACTCGTATTATTGATTAGTGATAATGAGAAATTGAAAATCATGGTTACTGGGAACCTGCCATACCATATGTTAATACTGTATAGAACTATAATCAAGAGAGAGTACCTCTTCGAAACAGTTGTTCTGGTAACTGAATGAAAAATTTTGTCAGGTTAGCATTAAGTTGAGTTGACTTTGTTAGGTTGGCACCAAGTTGAAGATTGAAATGCATTTATCCAGGACCTCCTAAATACCAATTTATCCAGTTAGCAAAAATTAGCGTTTTCTCAGCTTTTCTGCGTTTCTTCATTGATGGAAATATATTTGAAAAAATTCAGTAGACAGGTTTAGCTGAGGTGGAAGAATTTTGTTCGCCAAAGATACGCCGATATAGTAACAGGTGTATTTCGAGATCAAATTGTCATAATACGTTCAAATTCGGTACAGAGGTTCCGCTGAGGTCTACATGCAGGCGAACGAAGCGAGCCCGCTGATCTCATTTTTGTACGATCCAGTCGGGGGTCCAGGGGGCGGAGCCCCCTGGATAGACGGATATGGCGAGCGAAGCGAGCCTGACGGCTAGTTATTTAATAGAATAAACAGTTGTCAAAAGTTGCAATTATTGAATAATCACATTTTCTCGAATTTCAAGCTCATTTTCAATTTTAGGAGAAAATGTTACAGAACATTAATTGTAGAGAATTTCATGCTCAATCTTTTCTATCTGGATTTTTTTTGTGAAAATTGTATCTGAAGCCTGATAATTGGGAATCTAAAATCAAACTTCGCATAGATGGGGCGGAGCTCCTGGAATTTCTACAGATATAGGACTTGTGGCAGTTGATAGAGCTTATCAATGACTATTTTAGGTATAAATTTAATCAAAATCGTTGTAGCCGTTATCAAGAAAATCGCGAAAAACCCTGTTTTTGACAACATTTTCGCCATTTTAGACGCCATCTTGAATTGCATTTGATCGAAATTAATTGTTCGTGTCGGATCCTTATATTGTAAGGACCTTAAGTTCCAAATTTCAAGTCATTCCGTTAGTAAAGTAAAGTAAAAATCGATAATTCATCATTTTTACAAAATATTATACAAGTGTTATGAATTACATGAATAATTAGGGAATAATCTCCCTGCCTGGATGATTTGTCCGTGTGCAGGGAGGAGTCGCAAATTATCAGACAGAAGGCAAACACTAGCAATAATAAAATAAATTACAAACTATGAATAATAATGCAATTTGAAAGAATAATAAAAAAGTTTATTATAATAATGAATATTAAAACTGAAGATAGGAGAAAATAGAAGTTTCAGCTCGACGGCGTTCAAAGGCCTGAGTTGGGAGTAATAGATTTATTAGCGTGGTATAGTGTGTAATACTTGAATGGTATTTTGTTTTTAGAACTAGAAATATATTCATCTATAAGAAGAATGTAGATGTGCCTCCGCAGCATCTGAACCGATGCAGAAATTTGACAGATTTGTTCCTTTTCAAATTGCGCGTCGACGTTTGAACAAGGTTTTTGGAAATTTTCCATTTGGAGGATAATATAGAAGGAAAAGGAGCATCCTTCATACGCCATTATTACAGTAAAAACCAGATTATAGAATAATAATTTTCAATGCATCATAAATCAGCTGTCCAGTGGATCAGTAACTGCATGCATTGAGGCATGCAATGATAGCCCAACTCAAAGCTGACATAAATAAGCTGTCGAGTAGTTTATCAATTGCATGCAATTGATAACTTTAAGTAGCATAGTATTTTCCCCTGACTTTTCTTTACTTTAAACTTGGTAGAATTTTGATGATAGTAGCATAGTTGTGTACAACAAATTATTAGCATTGTCGATACAACCCAAACAGCCATTAGTCGTTTACATACCGATATCTCGCCGACACGACAGAATTTACACTGATAGACAGTATTAGAGGAGGCTGTTGTTTATAACTGCGCGAAGTCTACTATTCACAGAACTACAAGTTATATAATTGAAGTAACCCGCTTAGTTTAAAGATATAGTATAATCATACAGCATAAAAATTAAAAAATCCAAGTACCCTCTTATCTTATCAACTCTTATCTTTATTTTATATAATATAGTATTAATATTAAGAGAATAATCTTGTTCTCTTAATAACTTCACTTTATCACTTTATTTACCTATGACTCTATTCAAGTTAAAATGTACACTTTATTCCTATGTCAGTCTATGTCTATCCCCATTAGGCTTTGTCTATCTCTAACGTCAATTATTTCTGGGTCTCTGGGGCATTTCAAAACCGAAACGCCAGATTCATATGGGAAGCGGCTTGATTGTCTTCAACTGAAACTCAACCTCGCAACTTTGTTAAGAAAGAAGCTTATTTCAAGAGACTGCCTCCAGCCTCCAGCGATAAATTGGAGTGTAACCTACTTCTGAGAATTCGTTAACGGTTGGTTACAATAGCCGATCAATGAGGCTGAGAGTGAGGTTTTCATTTTGTAAACTTGGTTAAATCGATTTCATAAATGAGTGCGTGGTTTTCAAGATCTATCATAGCTGGAGAGATGAATCTGTTTATTCTATGCTCCTAATAAACTCTAGTTCATTTTTGACCATTAATAAAAAAATCAGATATTGAGAGGGAAATATAGTTTCAAATTAATAGTGAACATCATACAGATAATCAAGAAGCTGAAATGAATGATCGATTTTTTTAATTTCATGCAATTAAAAGATTTAGTTACAATGGTTACTGTCCACTGTCACAATATAAATACATTAGGCTATTATCATATTCTGATTGGTTGACTAATAATAGTGATAAATTCATCTCCTACTTAACTAACATTGGTCGTCATCACAGCGAATTTACTGCTCTCTGATTGGTTAGCTAACAATTTGTTCTCGTATTCAACTTTCATTGATAGTCACTGTGACTACTAAATCGATGCTCTCTCATTGGTTAGCTTGTGATTGGCCATTTTCTCTCCTGCTCGACTCCCATTGGCTGTCGCTATGACAATGAAATTACTACTTTCTCATTGGGTAGCGTGTGACTGTTCAATTCTCCCCCACTCATCTTCTATTGGATCTCATCAACACAACAATATTGAATTCATCTGATTGACGGAAGACAGTCTTCTAATGTCTGATTGTCTAGCTGTCGCTTGTCGGATTGTGATTGATTCAATTCTCCCTTATTCAATCCTTATTAGCATTGTCAACCAAACTCATATTACCATTGGTCTTAGCAGAATTGATATCTTTCAACTCTTACAATATTATTATTATTGGAATTTAGTAGAATAAATAATATTTTACAACTCTTGGAATATTAATATTGGAACGAAGAAGATAAATCAATTTTAAATCCATCGGATTCTTCTGTATGTTCTTTTTTAAGCTTCTATCAATTTAATTGAAGTTAGTTCTCTTTTGATGTGACTGAATATTGTCATAATAATACTGGATTTGCACTCAACAGTGACAGTGACAGTAAAAATATAATTCCCACGAGTTCTTATTGGACTATTACTTCTACTCTGCTCGGCTCATTGAGTATGAATAATGTCATTAGAACTTATGGGATTCATAATATTATGTTCACTATCACTGTTGTGTGTGAATTCAGCTCAGCTCTTATCAATATCTAATGACTGATGATGTTATTGCAATGAATATTTGGTCATATCAAGTTCTTTGATATCCTTCCCTAAAAATGGATCAACAAACAAATCAACAGAATTGATTACTTGATTTTGCTTTTTTGATTTTTCAGACAAAATAAAGTTTTATTGAGAACAGATGTAGAATATGAATTCTAAACTTGTAAATTATAATATTTTGGTGATGTGTCTATAATGTTGGAGGCGTTGTCTTCGTGACTGGCAACTTGTGTCTTTTTCCTGTTCGATCTTCTTCTGAAAAACATGGCTGGCTGTTGCTTGTATAATTTTGTGCTCTGAGTTATTGTCTGTTTAAATGAATTTATTAATGTTTTAGATTGAAGTTTATATAAATTTTTGTGCAAAATTCGCTATTAGTGTAGTAAAGCCAATAGCCACTGTGTTTCAACTGTAAACTAGATAAGTATTTTAGTTCGTAGTTACTTGAAATCATTAGGCTTGTAAGTTATTGTTCTTTGTATATTTCTGTGTTTTGCCAAAATTTTCATCTGAAGATTATAAGTTAATTAGCTCTGAAAACTGGATTTCTCATTCATAGGCAATAGATCCATTCACAGTTTATCAAGAATCTATTTTATTGGAGCCGACAACTTTCCTTAGGTGATAGGTGTTAAATGCTAATCCAACCGTTTAAGGAAAAATTGGTAACATGGCAAATGGTACCCCTGGTGGGACAGAAACACGGCAATATTATCATAACTTATTTCACTGTTCTTCCTAACCTACTCCTTTTTATACTCTTTAAATGTTGCCTGACTCTATTGTACCTCGATCAATCTAAGTTGATCATAGTAAAATTCTTCTTCCAATCAATTTTTTTTCAATTCAAGGGGAGCAGACCAACAAATAAATCCATAAGCCGTAATGTTAACATATTTTCTCTCATGAACCCTTTGAGGTAGACGTCTACAATTTTGTACAGTACTACTTAGCACTATTATGAACGCTTTAGCGAGAGGTAATTAAGAAATAATTTTTAAATCTCATTTTATATGCCTTTTTGTAATTCAACACTGTGCTTTCGAGCAGTCATTAAGAAAAAATCATACTTAGTGAAAAAATTGTTGGAAACTGAGAAGCTTGTGTTGAAGTATGTAAAATGTCATGTTATTCAGTGTTTCAAATATCAGGTTGATCGGTTGGATGGATCTATAGTAAAAGGTTAACATATGTTAACATTACGGCTTATGGAGTTATTTTTTGGTCTGCTTCCCTTAACGTGTCATATTTATCCTTATTCTTATTTCTGTACCCAATCCAATTCCTGTCCCTATTCTTGCTCATATTTTCTTACTATTTCTTTCTCTATGCAGCCCTACTTCTGTTCTTATTTTATCACTCATGCGTTTCTCTATCTAGTCTTATTTCTAATTTATTTTCTCACTAATTCTGTATTTCTATATTTTCTATTATCATGATCTATTACTATAGCTATATTTATATCCAATCATCATCAATTTAGTCATTAGTTTTGAAGTGAAAATTGGACATTTTGAAGTGAGAAGTGAAATCTTAACCTCATTCTTTTTTGAAACTTTTATTTATCAAAATTTGGGAGAAGACAGTTTTGGGCTATGCCTGTTGTCTTCTCCCAAACATATCATATATTATAATAATGATTTGTGATGGAATGAATGAATTAATTAATAAATAATTATCTTCGTCATGGATTAGGCTTTTGAAGCCTGTTTCGGCATCCATCTTTTCCTCGGCCAACCAATACTTCTTCTGCCTATTGGATTGTGGAGAAGGGCATTCAATGGGAAACGGTCTGTGGCATTCTAAGGACATGATCTGACCACTTATTTCTATATGTTTTTATCAAGCACAACACTGGTTGGACACACTCTCTTCTTATATTTTCTTACTGATGTTTTTCTCTATTTAGCCCTACTTCTATTCACATTTTCTTCTAACTCTTTTCAATCTACCTCTATTTCTTATTTTTTATTTTCTATCAATTTGGTTCTCTCACCTCTCTGTCTGTCATAGGCATTGATGCACTCTGAAGTCATAAATTGGCTGACAAGGGCGGTTTTGCCGACCCCCTGCGCCCCCAGCATGGCCACCTGATAGGAGCTGAAGTCGGGGGAGTGCACTGGTGACAAGGGGGGTGGTGGCTCGGGGGCGGTTGGGCCCCCCTCGTGACCCCCCGGGGGCAGCACGCTGTTGCTGCGAGAACGCCGCCTCCGGAACGAGTCGCCTCTGTTTACAACACCTGAAACAAAAATAGAAAATTATTGATTAAAATCAAAATTTCTAGTTATGAGTTTAATTTTCAAATATTCTTCTATTTTTAGCTAGCAGGTGCTCCGCAAGGGTCTATATTAATACTTGACAAACTGAAAACATGACGTAATGAAATCTTGCAGAATTGAAAACAGATCTTCAACCATTCTCGGTTGATTAAGAATCTATATGCAAAATTTCAAGTAAATTAGTCCAGTAATTCAGACGTGATGATGCGTCAATAATTATTCATGATATGAATAACCTGAGGGTGTTCTTCAATGTACTCAAGTACATTTTCAAGTACTCAATTTAAAATTGTTGAAAAAACTGAGAAAACGCAAAAAACCCGCTAATTTTGGGCGTATCTTTGGCGTTATTTTAAATTCCTTCTAACACAACATTATTACACCTCAGCTTAGATTCTGTACTAAATTTGAATATTTTCTGTTCATTTGTTCTCGATAAAGCTGTGAAAACGCTAAAAAAAGCTGGAAAAAAGCAGATTTTGGGCGTATCTTTGGAAATTTTTTCCAAATCCGTTCTTAGTGCGCATCTAAAGGGTCAACTGAACATACCAACCAAATTTGAACGTTTTTGGTCCTGTAGATTTTTATTTCTGCGAATTAGTGAGTGAGTGAGTCAATCAGTGAGTGAGTGCCATTTCGCTTTTATCTATTTTATCTACATTAAAGATTATATTTTTGATTCAGTCTTACAGGAGCAATATGAGTTGATCGACAAGGATCCTAGTTCATACTACATCAATCTCAATACAATTGCATCACCAAAAATGTAACAAATATGCGAAATACATTCAGAGAATTTGCGGTCACTGAATCAATTGAAATACACATTCTTCATTCTCAAAAAACTGATACATAAGAATGATAACATTCGGAATATATGAATGGATTGAAGTTTGTAGTCAATGAATCAATTGAAACACACATTCTTTATTCTCAAAAAACCGATAACTTTCGAAATATGTAATTGGAGGCTCCTCTCATTGGGAAATTCCTGTGAGAGAGGACAGACTTAAGAAAAATCATTCTCAACTCACAAAAGTTATACCTATATTTTCCTCGAAAAGCATATCGCTTGGTGAGCTACGTATTCACATAGCAGCGTATGATAATAGTTGGCCTCCACATCACCCCTTACAGCCAACCCGTTCCACCACATGGCGCCAATTATTGACTAGTGAGTATATGCTTAGGCAATTTGCGTGCAATAAAACGGCACAAGTGGTTTTTATTTATTGCAACTGTTATAAAAAATGTGTTTTAGAACTCATAACTGTTGGATAGGCTGGTAAGATCCTGGATCTTAATCTCCTTTTAAAAATTCTCGACACTTCAAAGAAATCGATTTGATTTGACAGTTCAAATTCAAATTAATTTTGTCAATCAAAACAATTACAATTTCAAAGAAAATAGTATACATCACAGAAAATATAATCAGAAAAATCCTTAATAAACAAAAAATGAAATAGAATTAATCATATAACATGAGCTTAGTTTATCAAGAATGTATAAATGGGAAAATATATATAAATGTATACAATAATACTTATAATTTAGAAAATGATTTGACAAATTTTACTGAGCGCAAAAAAATATAAAATTTTCGTCCGCGCTCAGGAGTTAAGATATGCAGTGTTATAGAGAGTGCCCATGCAGTGTTAAAATCCCAATAACAAAAAAAAAAAAAAAATGGAAATGAAATTATTATCAAGAAGAAAAATTAAGAATAATAGAAACTGAGAATTTCTATTTTTAAAGGAAAAGAAAAAAGAAAAACAGCAATGAATGATACATCAAAGTAGTTACTCATCGTTATCCAGACAACAATCAATCAGCCACTCGATACCAACCCTCAATCTCATCAAGCAAAAACCTCCTAAGATTGATTCTGAAACGATGCCTCAGAAATGCTGAATCAATGATGTCTCGAGGCAACCTGCTGTAGAATCTGCCTTGGAAAAATGTCAAAAACGGCCTTGGAGTGCTTAGCCTCTCCATTACTCTTGTACTGTAATACCTTTCTGCTTGGATGAACGCGCCATCTCCAGTACCACTCAAGAACTGAATGATTACTTTGAAGACATACAAGTATCTTAGAGGCATGACATCCAATGATTGACAAGCATTCAAGAAGTCCCCACTTCTACATCCTCCAACAATGAGTTTATTACAAACTGCAACGCATCTATCTAACGGAGCAGTGCAGATTCTAAGAACGGCATGAAATTGGTGGTACTGTCTCAAGTTCCGCGCCAGTACCGCGCCGGAAGAAAGGGCGAAGAATGGCCAACATAATGATGGAGCTATTATCATATCTCTTCATATGCCCTCCTATAGTATTTATATATGAATCTGAATAGATGAATATGCTGGAGATACTGGATTATGCTGGAGAAAATGGATAATTTTCTCATCATATTAATCATTCATTTGAGAATAGGAGAATAAAGTTCCAATTATAGAATCAATTTTCATGTTGACATTTTTTGGCAAGTTCATATCCGTTGAGACATTGAATAACTTGCATCAAATTTAGCAATTGGGATCATTTATGTAGTATTCAACCTAGAAGATATTTCATCTGGATTATTTATAGGAGAATAGAAAATTACAGTTTAATTGTTGAGAAAAAGTTGAAATGCTGAGTTCCGATTAATTAAAATCTCGTGTGTTAGTTCTAAACAGGACCCTTGAGATTGTATACTGTGAGGCCTGTGAGCTGGGTACAAATTATTGAAATCATTATGTTGAAATGTTGAATTAGAATTAATTCATCCTGTCTGTTATTCCTAAACAGTACCCTTCAGATTATATTTTGTGAGATCTGTGAGCTGAGTACGAAGCATTCAAAATTAATGGGAAATTCATAGCTTTAGAATGAATTTTCTTGTCACATAGAATGCTATTGCATATCTAAATTTGAGTGTATTCTCTTAGCTTAGTTCACCCTCATTATGTGCATCAATGACCATGGAATTCCTCTAACAATAACTCAAGGAGGATCCCTCTTCTCGGAGACGCCATTCACAACTGGACGGAACAGGATTATTATCCAAGAATAATATTATTGAACTCAGCTGCCATTCTGCAAGCAATGTTATATCGTTAGAGGTTCATTTTTCTCGGCTTTATTGATGTAAATAACGAGGATGAGAGCTTGAGATCAAAGAGTTTGCTCTTTTTTTGGTGGAAGAGGAAGAAAAATAGATAGAGAGAGAGAGAGAGAGAGTGAGAGAGTGAGGAAGAAACAGGTACTTAAAAGAGTAAGTGAGAGAGAATTTAAGTGAAAGGGATCAAGATAGAGAGGAGAAGAAGAGGGATAGTGAGAGAGAGAGAGAGTGACGTCTCCATGTAATGAGCAGCATGTGAGATCTGCGGCTGTTGACTTCTCTTTAAAACATTGAAAAAACGAATGAAAACAGATCAAAAATGAATAACGAGCCCGAAAACGAAGTTATTATTGTACGTCAATAAATAATCATGATCATCAAAGGATTATTTGATCCGAGCTGTAAAAGTGAACTACTCTATTATAACAACTCTATACTGGATAACAAGAAGGTTATACGAGAGATGGATGGTTGATTTGTAGGCAAGAAATTGGATGGTTTGAGACAGAGAGAAAAATACTGAGAGTGGATGAGAGAAGACAGTGTGAGTTAGCGACAGATGGCAGAATGAAAGATGAATGGGAGGGAAAGATTGATTGATTGATTGAGTACTCTATTTATGTAGACTACAATATATACTGGCTTATACACTTATATACAATAGATTACAATATAGCTTATAATACAGAAGAATTATAGATGAATTTACATACAGTAATAAAATATAGACTGAGCAAATAATTATTGTACTGTATACGATAAGAAAAATGCAATTTGGAATAACTGTATTATAATAATTGTTATGCATCTACATAAATTGGCGGAGCGAACATATCAAAGTCCATTCTTCGAAAAGAATATCCAAAATATCCTCACCACTAACTCTCTACCAAATTAGGGATAGAAAGAGAGAAAGAGTGTGAGAGAGAGTGTGTGTGTGAGGGAGAGAGGTGTGAGAGAGAGGGAGTGAGAAGATGGGAAAGACGGATTAATAGATTGATTGTAAGTGATATAGATTGTGAGGGTGTGAGTGATTGAGAAAGAGAGAGAGTGAGACTACAACTTAATAAACAAAATAGACAAAATTGATTGAGTGGGAATTGTTGTGATTTTAGAGCCACCAAATGATAGAAACGAGTTCAGCTGTTCGTCGTCGTTGAAATAGAATTGAAACTTGTTCTATTTCTGATTCCCTTTTAGATGATTTATTTGTCTATCCATACTAATAGACAGTACAATAGCATTGGATTCGTCTCTATGCTAGACAAAAGGGTTTGGCTCTTTCAGAAAAATGGATTAGAAACGAATTGTGTAGCCACCCACTTTCATAAAATACGTTACAAGCTTCAATTAACTTATTGGTTTTTGTTGTACAACACGATACTTTGTTGTAAAAAATTCTCTGTTTCCCTAAAGTGTCTTGTTTCGTAAAAAATATCTCTTGTGACTGCCAATATTCATTAATTATCTGTTATAACACAGTAATTTTTTATCAATTAATTAACATTCCTAGAATGTTTGACACTCAATAACGCATCTATAAACGTATAGAATATTATTGTAACTGTGTTAAAAAACGTTACCATATTATGTACTTATTCATTTAATGAACGATGAATGTTACAAATTTTAAATGTATTTGACCTTGTTATACAAGTTTTGTTATGTAATGACAATAATAAGTTTTGTATTTTCGATAATATAATACGTTCAACAGATACAATCATCAAAAACTTGATGGATATTGGAGATACGATTACTGATATTGATTCATGGAATAAAAAACAAAAATATTTATAATTGATCAACAACCAGCGGTGTTGATAAAATAAATCATTCAACAACGTCGTCATAAAATAATCTGTTTTACGAATTCACAGCCTTTCTTTAACCGACGCATTTGATAGTCAAACATCCAAACATCCTCAGGCCGACTTCGACCAATGAGGTGAAAGTAGGTGGAGCCTGATGTCTTGCGATCTTAGCAGTGTTGTACTCTACCCGGTAATTGCTACCATCTAGTGGCAGAACTTGGAACTACGTCTCAATTGATTATATTGTTGACCGATCAGGCATGATTCGATAGATGGAACTAGAAAATAATGACCAATTAGGAGAGATCAAGTAATGGGAACTCGAAGATATTGTTCCAAGACAATTGTGCCGGCTCTGGATCACTGTTTTCAAGAACATTTTTGCCCGAGTTGCAGAAGTTTTTTTTTCGCCACACAATTAGAAACTGAAAACTTAATGAATAATTAAATTATTGACAAAAAATGAGAACTCAAATCTTTGAAAACTTGGGTTACTGAAAATTTGAAGAAATGGAGACTTGTCTGAATTGAACTTGAAAACTTGAACTAAAACGAATTGAAATTTTCTTGATCTTGGCTTCCCTCTTCTTCTCCTTCTTCTTTCAAACTGGGATTAGGCTATTGCCTGTTCCGACTCACATTCAGCTTGTAATTAGAATAAAAAAAAAAATGTATAAATAAATAGCATCGATATAATCTAATATCATCACTGCAATCTACTGTTTGTATTTTATAATGAATAATGATCATTGCCATCTTTTTCATGGCCTGCCTATGTCTCTTTTGCCTACCGGTTCACACTTGAAAATTCTCAGTGGAAGCCTATCAGCTGACATTTGTTCCACATGCTCTTTCCATTGCTGACGATAAGATGCAACTCTCTCATTCAGGCAGAAGATATTCAGCTCCTTCCGACCTCATCCTGACTTGGCTTACTGAAAATTTGACGAACTGGAAACTTGACTGAATTGAACTTGAAAACGAATTGAAATTTTCTTTATGGAACACCATCAACTGTTATCCAAGGTCATTTTCTTCTCCACCCTAGGACCGAAAGTGTTAATTTCCAGTTCTAGGTCCAAAAGTGAACATTTTCGGGCCTCCAGTTGATCTCGTTCGAAACTGACATCTTTCGACCTCCATAATATGAGGTCCGAAAACAGCTTATTACGTTCTAGTGAGGCGAAAAAAGTAAGTAAGCATCAAAAGGTGAGCCACTAAACACGGCAGTTGAAACCACTGCTCAATAGAAAACATCGGAAACCCTGTTAACCTTCCGGCAGTCGCGCTGTTGTAAAAAGTACAATAGAGTCATTTTTTTTGGTGCACAAAATTATTGAATGGGGTGGTGTCAGTGAATGAGTCACCTATGCATTCCAAAATTGTCTCCCCATCACTCCACTGAGTTGCAGTATCAACCGAGCAATGGTTCAGTCTTTAGGTGCCATTTAGTCTCGACAGTGCATAAGTAGCACTATGCATAAGATAGGGAAACACTGTATATGAGGACTGTAAACGAATCAATAACACAGAATTGATGGCTCTGCTTGGTGTACCTTATTGGGCTATGAAATGGTAATCATCCAAATGTTCATAGGCGTAAAATAATCCAAGAAGATGGAAAAAGTAATTATAGAATTAATTACTATGTTTTGACAGTAAACAGAGTAAATAACACTTGAAAAATTTGATGTTGTAAAAAGTACAACAAGCGACTACCGAACACTCGTGTGATTGAGTAGGGCGCGACTACCGGAAGGTTAATCTGAAAAATTATCTCTCTTGGTGTAACCCGGCCTTTAAGTTTACATCTTTCTGAATCTAACTTGATAAATTATCGAGACTAGCTAAGCATTTGAGTAATATCATAGAGCTATCTTCTCTCTATATGGTAATAGTACCAGTTTCCCAGTAATTGAGTATTAACATTGAAAAAATAGCATAGAGCTATTTTCTCACTATATGGTTATACTACCAGTTACCCAGTAATTGAGTGATAACATAGAGATTATAGCATAGAGCAATCTTTTCTCTTCATGGTAATAGTGGACCAAATGGATTGGTTGTTACGATTTCTTGAAAGAATTGAGCGCTCCTTTCAACGTTCAACATCCGGGTCAATTTGTAGCTTCTTCCTTGAATAGACTTTCAACAACCAACTGGCCTCAGCTGAACAGGAGTGAGTAAGAATCTAATTTTGGCGTTTCGAGCACAAGTCTGAAAGGAAGCCGCTGCATCAGCCACTTCTGTCGAACGTCTTCTGTTTTGTCTCTTGAATTGTTTGCAGCAGTCGAGAGAGAGAGGGCGAGAAAGAAATCATGAGAGTGAGAGAAATCATGAGAGTGGGAGAGATTGAGAGAGAGAGTGAGAGAGGGTTAGAGAGTTCGTGAGAATGAGAAAGAACCTTATTGACAAGCCTTCTATTTCGATGTTCCATTTAGCAGAGAGTACTGTCATTTGCACTATCTACGTCTACCATAGTTCCCTAGTTCAGTGTTGGGGCCAAATTATTTGGTGGAGCTCATTCCAAACTGTCAGCATTGGTTGAATGGAAAGTATTGATGTTATTCATAAGGAATACTGACAGTTCCAAGGTGAATCATACTCAAGAAATTCCCCGCCATATTGGAGCGGTAACTGCTATTTTCTTGGCAGGCTGCTCACTCTATGATATCGGAATTATATCTCTCGCCATAACAATGAACACTAAAGAAAATTTCGTGTTCATCTGCTTTAATTAATAGACAGTACATTGAAAAATACATTAAAACAGTACATTCATGAGCTGTACATTGGACTAAAGGCTCACAGTAACTGTAGACTATTGTTCCTAACTGACAGTAAATAGTATATGGCACTTTCAGAAGGTTTCATTACAGTTCAATATTATTAGACAATTGGGATCAAGATAACTGGAAAACATTTCATAGAATGGAATATCTTGTCAACAGAAAAATCGCATTAACCCAAATAAGTTCTGTATCTTGAACCTGTTTTTCCATATTTTTTTATTGCAAAAGTATTTATTTATTTATCTTTGTTCATGCATTACAACAAATTAATGACATTTTGCAAAGGGTGATGCCCACATTAGTTATGAGACAGGTGATGATGAGAGATGAGTTGGCAGCACTACAGCATTAGGTGGGTTCCAAACCACCTTCAGCTTCAATTTTCCTCTGGAAAGTGGAATGTAACAAAATACAGTAGTATACATTCGATTCTCTCTGCTTCTATCGTACGTGATAATTTGTATTGTTTCAAGTATTGGATGGAATTCTCTAGTAAATAGTCCGAGCATTGCAACAATATCAGTTTTTTATAGTTGAAGAGCTCGATTCCAAACGGGCCTAAGTCCATTTTTGTAGAAATCGAGATATCAGCTGATTATTGAACCTTATAGATAGACCTTCATTCCTAGCATACTAACTACTCCAAACTATCCTTAGTCACTACAAAATAAATATCACAATATCACGTTTTTTTCCAAAGTGTATCTAAGTCCATTGCTGTTACTTTCCATTCCAACCTTAGTCCTTTGCGCATGCGCAGAGCATCTTTTTCTGTCGGTCTGTCTACAGATTGAAGCCTAACTACCATTTTTACTACGAGATCAGCGCGTTTTCAAGGGAAGAGAACAGTGAAAGTCAAGAATACATACACTGGGGATTACCAAGAGCATCAAGTGATCAAGAAAATTTATTCAAAAAAATTGGCAAGATATATTCAACTCAGCAAATACAGCACTTGAAGAAACTTATCATATTAGTGACATGAAGAAGGTCCGAGTCCAAGTTTCTTTCCAAAATGTCACCAAGTCCATGGACTTAGTGACATTTTGGAAAAAAAGCAAGGAAATTAACCTATTACACAGGAATTACTTCAAAATATGCAAAATTATTGTATGGAATTCAAAATACACACTTTATACATTGGATTATAAACATTTCCAACATTTAGTGATGACTATCAAAAAATCGATTTCCTGAGAAAAACACTTTTTCGCCACACTTGGATGTAATGAGCTGGTTTACGTGCGTCATATGGAGGGCGAAAGTGATTGTTTTCCGACCAGGCCGGTAAAAATTTACGGCCCTAGGGCTGTAAAATGACCTTGAATAACAGCTGATCGTGTCCGATCTCACAAAAATCATAGAGATAATCTCATACGACTGTAATAATCTATATAATTATGTATCGTGAATCGCGGTATCATGTCTATAATATATTTTATGAATTACTGTTTCATAATTTAATATTTATTATTGTGTTTTTGATGTCAAACATAGAATACGATGATATCTCCATAGCCTCAACAATATAATGTTGGCTGCATTGTCCATTGTCAGAAAGGTAAGTATCGCAAGTCTTTAAAAGTGAAGAATCGAATTTGAAATCAAAGTACAATAATTGTATCAATATTTAAAAGTGAGGTAGAGTAATAATTGTTTCTTTTTTATTATCGAATTCCACTTCTTGATGCAATACAATCAACAATAATAATAGGAAAATACAGCAGAGATCTAAAGTTTAAGGTAAGCCTACTGGTGAAACTCAGCTTTGACTGAAAAATTCCTAGTAATTTTTCCGTAATTCATTATTAAAACTTTTAGATAATTTTTCTTCAATATCAAACCATATAGAGAAAACATTAGGCCCACTCAAGATTGAATCTTCGAATGGACTATACGCTAATGTTCCTATTCCAAGATGATATAGCATTTCTCCAACTTAATGCTCAAATTTGTTCACTATAATATTCAATCCCGTCCGATGTTCAATTATACAAGAAGGCTTGATAGGAAATAGTTCACGCATTCATAAAATAATAGTACAATAAGTCATATAAGAGATAGAATACTTTAAAGTGGTCAATCAACCCAAAACTTTGAAGTGGAGAGATAAGAAAAATGAATTATTGTATTCTCAATGTTTAGAAAATTGAGAGTTAACACCTTGACTTCAAACTTATATTGAGGTTTGTTTTGAGTTTCGTTCGTCATTTCAAAAGAAAATTGACGATTCCTAAAATTAGTGCTTCCTCAGTTGCCTCAAGTAGGCAACTCAGTTTACATCAATATGAAGTTGAATCAAAATAAATAGTCCTAGATAATACCCAGAAGATATCTGCTTTCATTAAGAAATCTCATAGTGGAAACAGAGCTCACTTTTGAAAGTGGGAACAGACTATTGTTGGCGAAAAACAATACAAAATACGAGACTCCTTGTGATTCAGAGACGAAAATGATTTCTCTTTGTTTCAGAAACTCTTTTCATTTCTGGAGTAATTCGAAAGAGTTGAGAGAAGCGAGATAAATTGCAACACTTGTTTTAATAACTTTTTCACAAAATTTCATAAATAAGCGTAATTGGTTTCCATTTATTGCTGGAGAGTTCAGGCGAAGAGAGTTAGAGCTCTACTCAACAACAGATGCTCAAACATTGAAACCCATGTTTTTTATTGAAACACAATCTGCGTACAGAAGAATAATATACCATTGTATATTGTGTTATTTCATTGGCGAAGAGTTCCATTCTATCTGCGGATTATCACTTTAATTTTGTATAACTTTGTTTGGTTATTGTTAGTAATTCCTCAAACATTGACAAGAGCCATAATATTAATAGCCTGAACCTTTCCAAAAGCCCATTGATTAGAGGTTTATTGTATCGTTAAGTGAGACAAGTATCAAGCATTTGATAGCCTCCCATAAATTTTATCATACATCAAAAAGTGATTTTTGTGCAGTGCTCTCTCAAGAGGTATGAAAGCATTAGAACTATTCACACCAATAAACCACTTATTGAAGTTCACTTAAGCTCAACAGTGTGATAAAACTCTCACCCGGCAAAACTTTAATTATTTGTTTCATCTGTAAGGGAGATTGTTTCCTGTAGAAGTTATATAGGATTCCTGTTTTACTATATTTACTGTTATTGATCAGATAGAAGAACACTTTGGCTATTGCTCGAATTTAATTCAATAGGAAATCAATAAATCAAACACGAATCAACCATGAATCAAACATTTTTTGCACGAACTCGAATTAACAGGAAATAACGAAGTCAAACTCGTATTGCTTGATTGATTTGATATTGCACTATAAATAGAAATAAAAATCTGAGTACCCTTATTGAATTATTTTATCACAACGTGTTTCGGACATTCATGCCATTTTCATGTCCGAAACGTGTTGTGATAAAATAATTCAATAAGGGTACTCAGATTTTTATTTCTATTTATATTACAAGTAGCCTTAAACAGAAAAGATACAATAAAATGTCGTATTGTACTGAGGGTATAAAGGGTACTGAGATTTGTATTTCTATTTATATTACAAGAAGCCTTAAACAGAAAAGAGACAATAAAATGTCGAATCAAGTCAACACGAAATGAAGAAATTGTGCTCTAATTGCATAATATTGCAGGAATAGTTGCTGTAAATCATACAGGAGTATACTATAAATTATACTGATGTGTATTGGAATAGGCTACTACACAGAGTTTTTATCTTATTCATTTATCAGATATTATCAGAAAGTTAAGAATGTAATTAGCTGCATTATATACTCTCTGAAATCTAAAGAGTATAGAGTATCCAAGGTCTGGATATTATAGGAACCTGCAGGAAAAACATGGTTGAGTTTAGCGGAACCATTGTATCATGAATTTATTTTTTATTGATTCGAACAATAAGTATGAAGATGATAGGTAGAGAAAAAAAAGGTAACCTTGTGCCTTGTGCCTATTACTCTCCCAAATCTAGATAAGGTTACACATAGTCCGAAATAGGTCAAGTCCTGTAGTTGTTCACTTCACAAAATTTTAATTCCTCAATTTGAGTGTATACAACCATAGAGAAGAGATGAAGTCGTCTTTTTACACCTTTATTTGACACAAAATTTTCAGTCCTTAATTTGAGTATATACAACCATAAAGAGAGATTAAGGGCCGTTTGCACAGTATAGATTGCTAAACTCGATTAAGTTAATCGAGTTAAAGTTAATCTGACAGTTTAAACTTGAATCGGTTGTCTCAGTGCATTTACTAATCCAGTTTAAGTTAAACTAATTTAGCATTAAGTTGATAATAGAATGTCATCGTTTATAATATCAGGAAGGGTAATTTTTACAGGAAATATGCTATTTGTTTACAAACCATCAGTAAATTGAGGCTATTTATTAATAGTTTAAAATCCACAGAGCTGTGGCTTGGTACTAAACGTGAAAAGCGATCAAGAAATTCTTCAAAAAATGATAAAATGCTATATTACTATGAGAAACAAACTTATATTCAGTTGGCACCAGAAAATATAATCTAGAATGTAAGATAAAAACCTCATTTTGTTATGAAAATCTACTTAAATCTACTACGGTCTTCCTCGTTTATTAGCCATTTCTCGAAAGCAAAATATCTCAGTTATGTGTTTAAAACATGTTTTCTAATCAACAATCACTGATAGAAATTGTCTCATTTCTATCAAGTGGCTTATTTAATCAAATACTACATTGACATTGGCACTTGCTTTACTCAAGCAAAACCGTTAAAAAAATTCTCTATCATCCCGGAAATTTAAATTATTCGTTTTTTGCCCAATTTTTCTCAGTTCCAAAATTTGTTCGAAGTCATCTCTATCAATCGCTTTGAAAACTTCTATCAATTCTATCAATAATGATTCACTATAACCTAAATAATTATTATCGTCTACAGAAGCATTCAAAACAAACGTCGAAAAATAATTTACTATTAGCTGTTTCCTCATCAAATTTTACAGATGTCTAGTTAATCTTAATCCAAATTATTTGGTTTGAACCTCCCGTTTTGGAGGTTTAAACTTTCTCTGTATTGAGTTTAAACTGATACTGCGCAAACAAAATTTTAGTTTAAACAAAAAAAAATTCAGATTTGGTTTAAGCTTTAGCTTAAACTTACATTGTGCAAACGGCCCTAAGTCGTCTATCTTACATTCGTCTTTTATCCTGTACAACCATATGAAATTTTTCATTCAAAGTTTTGAGATGCTCATATTACTAATTCATTTTTGCTCTTCAGGAGAATTTGAGAATGTACAAAAACTGACCATTAGCGCTCTGATCAAATTATAAATCAATCATCTAGTTGATTATGCTCAAAGCAAATCGTTTGATGCAATACTGATTGTCAATATAACATAATAGATTGGTTCATTGATGGGGAAATGGCTGTAATGACTATGTACCATCAATGTATCATGTACTATGTACCATCTATGTACCATGTATCATGTTCACCGTTCATGTAATGGAGTGGTCAGATTCAGGATGCCTCTATGATGTGCATGTTAGAGTCATGCATGTTGTTAGCTGTTCGGTTTCCTAAGGACAATAAGGACAATACGGCCAATATCGACAATATGGACAGTGTCTGACGCTCATCAGTGTGACATCAGGGACAAGCGCTTGATTAGTGTTTCGTAACACTGGTCAATGAACACCCGTTACGTTTGACATGTACATCCATGATTCAACATCCTCCAACTAGATGAAAGGAGGATTCAATGTCAAACTGTTACATGCTGTCGCAAACATTGATTTTGAACACATTATCATAGAATTCGAAAGTCTCGAACAAGTTATCCTTTTCAAAGCCATTTCGTTTAAATTTCTAGTTATTTTAAGGAATTTTTTTAAGCAACTCTTACCAACATGCAAAGAGTTATCTTTTTGCTGGTGATGCCTAGGAATTTTATAATTAGTTTTTCTTCTCTCATGTATATGCATGTATGTGTAATTGTTTCATGAACATTTTATTTTTATTTTTGCTCGTGTATGTATGTGTATGAGTAAATTATTGTTTTTTTCTTTTTGGCAATGAATGGATTTGAATATGAATTTGAAGAGGGAAGGAGAATTCAATGTCAAACTGTCCTATTCTGTCAAGTGAAAATATAAATTTCAAACACATTATCATAGATTTTATAAGTCGTCATCAATTCTATACAGAAGATAACGTGGATAACAACATTTTCGAACATCTGTTACTGTAGGTCGGCTGCTCATGCTCTCAACCAACCGTGAACAGATCAAGACAAATCGAAATTCACTTACAATACTTGAAAAACAATTTGTATGAATATTAGTATACTGGAAAAAGATATGTAGGAAGGCCAGTTGTCATAAATTTATTAAAGTTTTTAAAATTTCTCAAGAACCATCAAAATCTATCAATCTAATTTCGCTGATATTGAGGAATTATTCAAGTAATAGATATTACTGCAAAATACACTTTTAAAGACCAAAATAGAAAATTATTGTTAACCGAGATTTAAAGAACAGTATAATAAAAAACTGTTCAATATTCATGAAATCCGTTATTTTCAAGTTTCTAAAATGTCCCAGGAATTGTGATTCTAGTCTATCAATTAAATCTTGCTGATTATGGGAAATCATTTAACTAATAGATGATACTATACTGGGATAATAGATTTGGAAGACCATGAATAAAAATATAGATCTAAGTAACCTTTTTAGAATTATTTAATCAAGAAACATGTTGTGATTAAATAATTCTAAAAATGGTACTTAGATTTTTATTTATATTCGAAAGTAGCTCTAAAGAAAAAAAAACAATTTGGAAGATAAAAATAGGATATGGTGAGCCGAGATTTCAAAAACAATGTACGTAAGCTCTGTCCAATATTCATGAGATTCGTTCTTTTGGAGTTTCTAAAATGTCTCGTGAATTATTATTAAAAACGATTAATCAAATATGTTTAATAATGTGGACTTGTACCAGAAATAGATAATATTACTGGTGAAATGAACTCTGAAGACAAGAATAGAAATCATACAACCGAAATTTCAAATAACAGTATAACGAAAACACTGTTCAATATTCATGAAATTCGTTCTTGTTTTTTGTTCATCACTTGTTTTTCATGTGAACGTAGGCTGTCACTTGCAGAGTTGTAATTTAATCAGCCCATGAACCGAGGGAAAAGTGTAGTCTAATGGAAATGAGTTTAGGGATGTTTATGACAAAATTCAACATTAAATTACATCAGTCACTCATTTTTTGCTCTGAAAATAACTCAATTGAGAAGATTGCCTCAAAAACTGACTGAGGTCATAATAACTGAAGTTACTTCCCATTTTGTATAAAAAGGTCAGCTTGCTTTTCTCTAATACGCGTATTTCAAAAGTTTATCTTTTCTATTCATTTAGGGCCGATTTCCAAGCTCTGGATTTAGCTAAGTCCTAGACTTTAAACAGCTGGAGTCAGAAAATTGGCTTTCCAAAACGGGGCGTAATCGCAGCTTTTATAACAGTAGTCGTAGTTTCTATTTTCTCATTTCTATAATTGGAAACGTTTTTCCTTGACGAAATTAGACATTCCTAAATAATTCAAAATAGCTGAAACTTTACACTATTTTCTCTTTATTTTATTTTGTGTTCAATTTACTAGTTTTTCGAAATTTAATTCAAACGTGACTATGACAATGACTGCGACCACGCCCCGTTTTGAATAACCAATTTTCTGACTCCAGCTGTTTAGAGTCTAGGACTTAGCTGAATCCCGAGCTCGGTAACCGGCCAGTAATTTTTTTGACGATAATTCCTATACTCTATAGAATCTCTAGGAAGCTTTTCCATGTGACCATCTATCTCATAATTTTGATAGTTCCTATACTGTGATAAGTAGAGTCTTTGGAAAGCTTTTTAAAACAAATAAACAAAAATCATGATAATTCATCCATCTCTTAGCAGCCTTCTGGTCATAATCATCATCATCATTATTAGCACTTCACAACCACATCCCTCCATCCCTCTCGACATTCCGCTGTTCTTCTCCATCTTCTTACACCCAGTCTTCGCAAACCCTCCTCCACATTCTCAACCCACCAATAGTCATGAGAATAACATTTGAAACACATGTTTAGATCATGTGTGGGATGGTAACTTGGTCGAAATGAAATATTTCCTACAATTCGGCCATTCTGATAGCAATTGATGTTAAGCCCAATTATCAAAGAATGATGAATGCACTGTAGTGGGATTCGTTAAAAATTTCAAATCAGTTCATATCAGTGACATTTTTAATGATCCAACAATGTGATGTATATCTTCCTATTCAAATATTCCAATCAAAGCTTCCTAGTTATTCTATCTCTGTAACTTGCTTTCAAACAAAGGATTGACAATCACAATAAATTCTCAAATGTAAGAGAAGAACTATAATCAAAAACTTATCTCTCAAAGATTAAATTCTCAATTTGTGAAAGTTCAACCTCATCATCCTTGATTGGACGTTTTCATGCCATAAGTATAATATTTTTTAAAGGATAAATGATTTTACTTATGCTTGGATTTGAGAGTGCTTGAATGTTACAGTTTTAATCATTTTATAAGAGAAAATTGATAGAAATTCAACACAGTGCTGATATTTCGAAAGTTTTAGTTCTTATTGAGTAGGCTACTTTATCAGAGAAGTTCCAGAGAGTCCAACAACAAGATAACAACAATTCACAACAACAAGAGTTGGTAAAAACTATCTAAGAACTTAGAGCTTGATTTAATAAAAGTCTTATTTCTTATTGAGTAAGCTACTTCCTTAGAGAAGTATACGACATGATAACAAGAATTCCCAGCAACAGTGTTGTTAAAAAGTGTCTAAGAACTGAGAACTTGATTTTTGTTAATTTTTGAAGAATTCACTCAATTATTTGTAGTGGGATTCACTTTAAACTGTCAGAATTCCTTATGAATAGCATCTATGCTTGCCTCTCATTAAATGGTGACAATTTGAAGTGAAACTCAGAATGCTTAAAGTATATAATACTCGTAACACTATATCTGTGTTGTTGTGAGGGTGATATTATGGCAGAAACTCATATTGACTTGAAACCACCTGATATTGCCAAAAACACGTAATTATAAAATAATCCTAGATGATAGTTTCGGTTGTTACACCATTATCAAAGACTTAAATCTTGAACATTGATCATAAGAAAAATGAAAAACGAGGATGAAGACCTATACGACTGGCCATTATTATCCAATGTTGGTTAAGCTCTACTGCCATTGGTCGACACAAGACACGCCCAAGTATTTCATACTATAGAATAGTATGGAATCTCAACGTTTCTCAATGAACTAGTGATTTCCACAATATTTTTCCAAGTTTTGGGTTTTTACTGTTTGCCTTCACATATCTCTGTATGTGAATAAATAAATTTTTATTTATTTATTAAATTTATCAAGTTTTTTAATGTTTTTCAATCAATTTATGCCTTTTCAAGTGTAACAATAATTTTTTCCTACAGTTACCTTTAAAAGTGACCATTCCTGCACTGATTACAGAACGCAAAGAATCACTTTTCCGCTCTAATGTGCGAGATAAATTTCTTTTATGACGGCTCTTTCTCAAAGATGGAGAGGTCCAATGCTCTATCCTCCACTAATCTCTCCCACTACCTAGCAGCATTCTCCTTCTTTTGTGTCTGTGTGAGAGAGCTTTGTAACGCTTCGCTCCCCTCCACTGGCAATGTTCCAAAGTGATATGTTTGTGTATGTTACGGAGATGTGTTCATCACAAGAACCTGAAGCGAAATGACATCCAATTGTGCGCAGGATGTCCGTCTGTGACTATGCTACAAACTGTGGAGGGAGAATTGGGTTTCTCCTCTTTATGTTAAAAGTAATTTATCTCGCACATTAGTGTGAAAAGTATTACTATGTGTACTCTTAATACTTTGTGTATTATCTTGCAGCCATCCCAATCAGCTGTTGACATTGTTGGCGTGTATTTTGAATGCGAATTTGTTCTATCTATATTTTTTCTGATTTTTCAAATAAATGAAAATGAGAACTCATTGAATTTTACATTTGGTAACTGTTGGAAAAATTGAATGTGAAATACCTGCACTAAGTTCCTCTGCTGCACTCAAGAAACCATTCCCCCCTTGCCTACGGTTCGTGCGTAAACGTTTTTTTGGTGCAGGAAACTGTCACTTTGCACACCAGTTGCACAAATACTGTAGCTAATTCCATCTTTCTGATCAATCCAGATACAACCATTTAAGTATAATGCATATTTGGACTGTAAATTTTTGTGATCTTTATAAAAAAGTTTTCATAACCTCATTTGGACTATTCTTATCAAAGTTAAAAGAGAGAAACAGTCTCCCAATCATTAATTTAATATTGTGATTGTGGAATGTAATAAAAAAATAGATAGTATAATATCAAGTTGTTCTCATTCAATATGAATAATACCAGACTCTTCATTGGTATTTTTAAGAACCCTATTCAAGAGGTATCCTGTTTTGTGAGATCGAATTCATTCAAAACAAACTGAGAATTCCCAGACGGCCTCTCAACTGAAGAATTCAGGCGGAAATTGAATGATGAATGCTGTTTTGTTGAGTTGGGCCGACAAGTCGAACAATTGTTGAGAGGCTCCTGAATATTTTCACGACTTGAGAAAAATCAGTCGGAGCTCGCTGAACTGAGTGAGAGAACTCCTGTCATTAATAACTGGCGAAGTTTATTAATTATGACCTCTTTGTCTTGCAAACTGCTGCTCCAGACTTTGAATTGTTGTGGCATTGGAGTGAAAAGTTGAGCGGCAAGAAAGAGCTCAGCCCTTTCTTCATCATCATCATCATCATCATCACCACCATCATCACCATCATCATCATCATCATCATCATCATCATAATCATCATCATCATCACCTATTAAGATCCATTTATTCTCATTATTTACTGATGGCTGAATTCACAGGAAGGTCAAAGTGTCTGTAATGGTTATTACGGGATAATGAATATTCTTCTAGAATGAACCAAAGTTAAACTATGAAACAATCAACTCATTTAATTTCAAAACTATATCACGCGTTATACTATACTTACTTACATGCTATCACAATTCCAACAGCTACCATACTTCAAACAAAAATTAACAGTAGTTAGTAAAAAGTTACAGTTTCAATTAAAAGTTTTAATCACTTTGTGAAAATACTAACTTGAGGATCGAAAATTTTGTGACTTGAAGAACTACAAGACTTAAGGCTGTGCAAAGGCTAAAAATAAACTTTCTACTCGCGATATTTTTCAACGTTTTTCGATTCGTATATCATCAAGCTATCAAAATGAAAAATTTTTCTTAGGAAAACATTTTCTTTTCAATCATTACTTTTTGAGATATGGGCGCCTAAAGTTTAAATTTTTGGGACAGAACATTTCAAATTCGGTAAGAGATAAATCTATGAGATTCAGAGGACAGATTCTTCATGGTATTGTTGATCTAGTAAAATTAAAAATTCTCTGAAAATACCAATTTTTAAGATAGTTATTCAATTTACTAGAAATAACCAAAAATAACTTTCAGTTGATTTATTTTTGGTAAATCGAATATTTATTCCAAGAATTGATATTTTTAGAATTTTCTTGTTTTAACAGATCAAAAATACCACGAAAAATCCATCCTCTGAATCTCATGGATTTATCTCTTACCGAATTTGAAATGTTCTGTCCCAAAAATTTCAACTTTAGGCGCTCATATCTCAAAAAGTAATGATCAGAAAAAAATGTTTTCCTGAGAAAACTTTTCAATTTCGATAGTTTGATGATATACAAATCAAAAAACTTCGAAAAATATCACGAGTAAAAAGTTTATTTTTAGCCTTTGCACAGCCTTGATGAAAATTAACAGTTTAAATCTACTTTGTGAAAATACTAACTTGAGAATCGAAAATTTTGTGAATTTAAGAACTACAAGATTTAACCTATTTCGGACTATATGTTATCTAAATTTGGGAGAGGAATAGCACTAGGTTACCTTATTTTTCATCTCCCTATCATTTTGATAATGTACTTATTGTATAGATGGATAAAGAATATCACATAAGATATACCGATATCATCTATCCTCTATTGAAGGATAAGGGCAAGGCAAAGAATAGGCAACGCTATTTTAGTCGTTCGCATTCTCTATCACATCTTACATTGACTCATTCATACATTGAATCATAAGGCAGTTATTCTTCATTCAAGCATACATTTGTTGATTTATTTTCCTATCATTCTCCATTGTCATTATAACGTGGACCTCAATAAAGTTCCTAATTGGATTAATTGAAAGGGCAAATGTAGGAAAGTTTTGTTAGGAAAGTACAAAAATTGGAGATTTGAACAGAAGTTTGTAAGTACCTTTCCTTTGTAACACAAATCACACAATTAGGTGAATTCTCTCAGAACATTTCCACATTCCTTGCATTGTATAATAATGTGGTGGGATAATGATACACAGTAAAGTACTCTGAAATTACTTGCAACGTAATGAAAGATAAGTTGGAATAACGAGAAACAATGAAGTAATCTGAAATAATGATTCAAGATTTAACACTGAATCCCTTTAATAATATAATTATATTCATACTGAAACTGGAAAAATAGCTTATTTTCAAAATACCTAATCTCAGAATCATATTTTCTATACAAAATACATGAATACAGAATATACTGATATACAGATATACTGAGGAGTTTTTGAGGAAATAGTTCTAAAAAATCCCATAAATTTCCAATCCAATTCAATTTTCAATTTATACAAATTTCAATTGAGTGAGAAAACAATTAATCGAAACAAAAAACTGCAGAATCTTCTTAAAGATCAACATCCGACACTGAAAATAATAGGTTTGTCATTCAACATCAACACAAGTTTTGTAATATTTCAATACCACCGAAACACCGCAGTTTGCTGATAGGGTAGCTAATTTCTCACAAGTCCAATTTTCATCTACGGAGACAGAGTTACTAGGACGAGGTAACAAATACAGTAGTCATAGCTATTTAGACAAGCAACAACTTGAACGACTAGCATGCAGCATTGATAGCAATTGGGAAGCCTCAAAGATAATTTCTTAGTCTTTTTAATGCAATATGAATAATTACCACGATATCAACTTCTCAAAAAGTGAGACAAAAATTTCAATCTATGGTCACTACATGAAATATTTGTCTTGTTAACAGTAGCATGGAGAAACAATAGCGTAAGTAGATATCCCATGGTAAAGGGAGTTTATATCGTAACTTTTACTGTTATCTCAAGCCAATAGTCCACATAGTTCTTTCCCGTGAAGCCGTGTGACACTGGTAGTCTCTCATATTGTGCCGTTCATACACTCTCACCCCAACAAAACAGTAAAAATCGACAATAATCAACAGTAATCAGCTTGAGATAATAGTAAAAGTTACGACATAAACTCCCTATAACATGGGATATCTACTTACGCTATTGTTTCTCTATGACAGTAGTTTCAATAGAATACCGTAGTTTTAGAAGCAAAGTTGGAAAAGGAAGCCTTTTAAACTATTCAAGAATTCAGAAATTTGGATATGAGTAGTTCAAAATTCAACTTAAAATGAGTAGGCTACCAAAATCTGTTAAGTAAGTTTGAGCAATATTCATTTCGAGTAGACTCTATAAAAAGTAGCGAGTGTAGATTACAGAGTTCATAGGAGTTTCATAGCCACACTTGACTTTTATCTTTTGCTCATCAACTCTTCTCTCCATTCATGAAATAGTTATAAATGAAAAGGTGTGTATCATTATCATCATTCATTCCCTTACCATCAACTGAGCTTGAAATACTTGTAGAAAGTTACATTTGTAAACAATCTATTTATCCAATTATTCAGAATTATACAGCTTACAGAAAAGTATTACAGGCTAACTTACGACCAAAACGGTTCCAATTCTAATTTTTATAACAGTCTAAATATAGCTAGAGGTCACTTCGAAATAAACAAATAGATGAATGGTAGTGAGGAAACAAATGATAAAAAGCTAACACGTATTCTTCGATTTAAGGGAAACGGTGCAATTACTATTACACTCTCAAATTTTATTTGAGTTTTACGAGTTCGAAAATTCATATAAAATAAGAATCAACAGGAAATTGAGATTCTTCAAAGTCATCTTGAGTTCAAGATCACTTTATTGCATTTGAACCAATCAGAAGGCAGAAAAAACCGAGAGACGGGGCAGGACTAATTCCTCTTCACTTTATCAGGGTTTAATCAAATGCCACTTGAATAAATTGAGAGAGCCCATTCTAAGAATCACAGGAAACACGAAACTAAATAAGTTTCAAGGCCCCTATAGTAAGGTTCAATTTTTTGGCTCCACGACATTGGTTAATGATAAGAGATATTATGATATTTACAACAAATACCGACAGTATAACGTGGGATCGAATGGGTAGCATTGATGAAGGACTATAAGGGCCGCTGACAGTGTAAAATGAATTCCGCTGAAACCAATACATCAACACAAGGAGCTTAAAAAGCTTGGTCGACTTAATTCTAATGACCTTGATTCCGTTAAATTGAGCAGGCGACGCGCTGCAGTGGATAAACATAGTAGTTGATGGGGGTTTTGACACGTTGACAGAATTTACATGGACCTCTATTCCTACGTCCAATGTTGACGCTCTGTCATTTGGAAATGTCGTCACAGGTGAGTGGAATGACGTCATTTGGAGGTATAAATGGCCGACAGGTTGTGTGTGCGTTCATGTTAGAGAAAGAGAGAGAGAGTGATAGTGATTGAGAGAGAGAGAGATAAAGTGAGAGGTTTGAGAGTGAGAGAGAGCTCTTGGATTTGTTAAAATGTCAAATATTATTAGATATCAACACAAGCCATGCTCTGAAATGGCATTGATATGATTGGCACCTCCCCATCTGGATTTGGAATGCAATTTATTAGTGGTACTCGCAATCAAATTACAAGGAACTCTTCACTAAACTTGACATTTCTCTTAACTTGAAAGTTGAGACATTTAGGGCCGTTTGCACAGTCAAAGCTTGAACTGAATTTAATCAGCTGGTGGCTTAAACTCAAAATTAAAACACATTATAACAAACGAGACTTGATACAGATTTAATCCAGTTTAAAATGAAATTTAGTTTGAACTGGCACTGTGCAAACGGCTCTAAGTAGAAAATTAAAACTTTAATTTTTTTCTGTGAAAAACCTATTCACTCTTCCATTATAGGTTGATAATTGATGGAATCTTTGGAGGATTTTCATATTCGCGCTTCATCTCATTAAGCTGCGTTTACACCAAAGTTAATAACAGAATGTTAATAACTTAATCTATATATATATTCTATTAGATTGAACATTATCTTATCATACACATGATGAACATATGTGTTTGTCAAGTTCCGTTCAATCTAATAGAATCTATGAGGATTAAGTTATAAACATTTTGTTAATAACTTTGGTGTAAATCTAGCTTTAGAATATGATTTGAAGTTAGTCAATGACTACTGGAAAAGAGTGCCAAAATATAAGTACAAGATTTATTTTATGATTACTTCGAGATCAAGTATAGTTGTTAACGGCTCTCATGACCATATTCGGAATAATCGGGCGTGTCTAGCCTCGGCCAATGACAATAGAACTCAACTTTCATTGGTGAATAGCTAGTGGCCAATCGTAGAGCTCCATCCACACTATAATATCTTCTGCTGCTCCATATTCAGGCTTCCAGTTCACTAGAGATTGATAATGATTGTAACGGTTGTTACCGGAACAATTATCTAAAATAATTGTTTTGATAAATTAATTGTTTTGACAATATAAAGTCGTTTGATATAGATATGATTTAGATATCATATGAATTGCAGAAGCTGTCATGAAATTATATAGACCCAATGGTAGAGAGGATATTGGCAGTGCTCTAGAAAGATGGTAAGATAAGTAGTATCTTATTATATTCTTTGAAACCGGAACATGTGTGTAGAAGAAGAAGAACAAGAAGAAGAAGAAAAGGAAGAAGTTGAAGGGGAAGAATGAGAAGAAGAAGTTGGTGGTGAAGGAGGAGGAGAAGTTGGAGGTGGAGAAGAAGAATGAGAAGATGAAGAAGAAGAAGAAGAAGAAGAAGGAGATGAAGAACATGAAGAAGAAGGAAAAGTTGAAGGGGAAGAATGAAAAGAAGAAGTTGGTGTTGAAGGAGGAGGAGGAGAAGTTGGAGATGGAGAAGAAGAAAGAGAAGAAGAAGGAGAAGGAGAAGAAGCAGAAGAAGAAGAAGAAGAAGAAGAAGAAGAAGAAGAAGAAGAAGAAGAAGAAGAAGAAGAAGAAGAAGAAGAAGAAGAAGAAGAAGAAGAAGAAGAGAAGAAGAAGAAGAAGGAGAATATATAGCTATAGATATTCACCACATGACTTCCATAACTTTTACAACACAAATGGTTAAATTATTGAATGAAATTGTATGACTTTTTGTTGGATTGACTACGTCAATAGTTCTCATAATCAAAACTGATTTTTTCGACTTTTCTCTTAAATGTATTATAATGAATAACATAACTCTATTTAATACTTCGAAATTAACCTGAATCATGAAATCAATAGACTAACATTCTCTCTATCCTCACGAATGTAGAACAGAGTTCTGCTAATATCAAACTCATGTCAAGGTAATCAGCTATTGCATGTCACCTTTCCAACCCTTGTAATCCTCACAGAATGCACTGTTCGGAATGTGGGAGCAAGATTCATGGATCCATGAATTCATGGATCGTGACACTGTTACGGAATTAGAGCTTAGGAATGTGCTTAGAGTTAGCAACTCCGACTCAGTACAGCTTTCCACAAGATTATTGGAATTTTGAGGTGAGAAATGTCACAAAGCTCGTAATACATCCTCCAAACTAGTGATTCCTCAAAGAAAGATAGGAAGATGGATGAGGAAGGATGGATCCTTCCAGAGAAATAGAGATTTCCTTCTAAGACAGTGATTTCTCAGAGAAGGATAGGAAGATGAATGAGAAAGGATGGATCCTTTCAGAGAGATAAAGATTTCCTTCTGAGATAGAGATTTCTCAGAGAAAGATAGGAGGGAAGAGAAGGAAGAATGGATCCTTCCAGAGAAATAGAGATTTCCTTCTAAGATAGTGGTTTCTCAGAGAAAGATAGGAGGGTAGAGAAGGAAGGAATTATCCTTCCAGAGAAATAGAGATTTCCTTCTAAGATGGTGATTTCTCAGAGAAGGATAGGAAGATGAATGAGAAAGGATGGATCCTTCCAGAGAAATTAAGATTTCCTTCTAAGATAGTGATTTCTCAGAGAAGATAGGAGGGAAGAGAAGGAAGAATTATCCCTCCAGAGAAATAGAGATTTCGTTCTGAGATAGAAATTTCTCAGAGAAAGATAGGAGGGTAGAGAGGGAAAAATGGATCCTTCCAGAGAAATGGAGATTTCCTTCTAAGATAGTGGTTTCTCAGAGAAAGATAGGAGGGTAGAGAAGGAAGAATGGATCCTTCCACAGAAATAGAGATTTCCTTCTAAGACAGTGATTTCTCAGAGAAGGATAGGAAGATGAATGAGAAAGGATGGATCCTTTCAGAGAGATAAAGATTTCCTTCTGAGATAGAGATTTCTCAGAGAAAGATAGGAGGGAAGAGAAGGAAGAATGGATCCTTCCAGAGAAATAGAGATTTCCTTCTAAGATAGTGGTTTCTCAGAGAAAGATAGGAGGGTAGAGAAGGAAGGAATTATCCTTCCAGAGAAATAGAGATTTCCTTCTAAGATGGTGATTTCTCAGAGAAGGATAGGAAGATGAATGAGAAAGGATGGATCCTTCCAGAGAAATTAAGATTTCCTTCTAAGATAGTGATTTCTTAGAGAAAGATAGGAGGGAAGAGAAGGAAGAATTATCCCTCCAGAGAAATAGAGATTTCGTTCTGAGATAGAGATTTCTCAGAGAAAGATAGGAGGGTAGAGAAGGAAGAATGGATCCTTCCAGAGAAATGGAGATTTCCTTCTAAGATAGTGGTTTCTCAGAGAAAGATAGGAGGGTAGAGAAGGAAGAATGGATCCTTCCACAGAAATAGAGATTTCCTTCTAAGACAGTGATTTCTCAGAGAAGGATAGGAAGACGAATAAGAAAGGATTGATCCTTCCAGAGAAATTAAGATTTCCTTCTAAGATAATGATTTCTCAGAGAAAGATAGGAGGGTAGAGAAGGAAGAATGGATCCTTCCAGAGAAATAGAGATTTCCTTCTAAGATAGTGATTCCTCAGAGAAAGATAGGAGGGTAGAGAAGGAAGGATGGATCCTTCCAGAGAAATAGAGATTTCCTTCTAAGATGGTGATTTCTCAGAGAAGGATAGGAAGATGAATGAGAAAGGATGGATCCTTCCAGAGAAATTAAGATTTCCTTCTAAGATAGTGATTTCTTAGAGAAAGATAGGAGGGAAGAGAAGGAAGAATTATCCCTCCAGAGAAATAGAGATTTCGTTCTGAGATAGAGATTTCTCAGAGAAAGATAGGAGGGTAGAGAGGGAAGAATGGATCCTTCCAGAGAAATGGAGATTTCCTTCTAAGATAGTGGTTCCTCAGAGAAAGATAGGAGGGTAGAGAAGGAAGAATGGATCCTTCCACAGAAATAGAGATTTCCTTCTAAGACATTGATTTCTCAGAGAAGGATAGAGAAGGAAGGGTGGATCCTTTCTCCTCTCTGGTGATTCCTAGCAAAAAGTTGCTGTTTCCGAGTTCTTGCTTTATTTTCTCCTGGATTCGTTAGGAAAAGAAACCTGGTTGAAGTTTCAATACTCTGAACTATTATTGATTTGTTTTTGAAATCTGAATTACCATAGAATTACATAGCATTACGATTTATACTTTCCTTGCCCTATTACCATAGGTAAGGAAAGTATTGCTTTCCGAAAAAAATTAAGGTACTCCAAAAGGTGCTGTTTCCGAGTTCTTGCTGTATTTTCTCCTGGACTCGTTAGGAAAAGAAACCTGGTTGAAGTTTCAATACTCTGATAATTACCATATAATTACATAGCATTACGATTTTTACTTTCCTTGCCCTATTACCATAGGTAAGGAAAGTATTGCTTTCCGAAAAAAATTAAGGTACTCCAATTTCTAAATTTCTATACGTTTCAAGGTCCCCTGAGTCCAAAAAAATGGTTTTCGGGTATTGGTCTGTATGTGTGTGTGTGTGTGTGTGTATGAGTGTATGTGTGTCTGTGTACACAATATCTCATCTCCCGATTAACGGAATGACTTGAAATTTGGAACTTAAGGTCCTTACACTATAAGGATCTGACACGAAGAATTTCGATCGAATGCAATTCAAGATGGCGGCTAAAATGGAGAAAATGTTCTCAAAAACAGGTTTTTTCGTGATTTTCTCAAAAACGGCTCCAACGATTTTGATTAAATCCATACCTGAAATAGTCATTGATAAGCTCTATCAACTGCCACAAGTCCCATATCTGTAAAAATTTCAGGAGCTCCGCCCCATCTATGCAAAGTTTGATTTTAGATTCCCAATGATCAGGCTTTAGATACAATTTAAACAAGAAATTTTGAGTGGAGAAGATTGCGCATGAAAATCTCTACAATCAATGTTCAGTAAGATTCCCACCTAAAATTGAAAATAAGCTCGAAATTCGAGAAAATGTGATTATCTAATTGCAAACTATTGGCAACTGTTGAGTCTATTAAATGATTCACTATGGAGAGATAGCAGACCTCGTGTGTCTCCAGAGTTAATTGCCCTGTCACCAGCTGGTCAAATCTTTGAATAGTAGACTTGAGATGCGCGGGAACACTAGCGTCACGTGATCAATTTTCATAACGGCAAGGAAAGTTGTGTGAGAGCGCCACACCAGATTTTTGTGTTTGGAATATTGGAGGAGCTCTATTTAATTGATGGATTAACTGTGATTCAATAAATAAATTAACTGTGATTGACTGTGATTGACTGTTATTGTGATAGTGATTATTGAATGATACAATAAATAAATTAATAATCATCGATTGAAATGAATTTGGGACATGACCATCATTCCAAAAGATGGAGTAAGATGTGCCTCCAGTACTCCAACCATTGAAAGTCGAAAAAGCTCCGAGGGGACAGAAAGAAAATCAAAAAATTGTTTTAAGAAAAACACCTTTTGTATATGCATAAAAGGATGAGGGGGCGTGGCTAGCATTGGAGACTATGGAGTGGGAGTAGCTTAGAATCGGCCACCTGTTGAATGTCAAAGCTTTGAGATGATTGTCATCATGATTTGGCCATGTCCCAAATTCACTGCAGCCATTTTTTACAGGTGCTTTTTTGAAAAACAGATCTTTGTTTCTAGCCCTACTCCATTTGTGTTTCTCTGCCTGATCGAGCACAGGTGGGGTCAATAACCACTTGATCTTCTGATTTGCTCCAGCCTCCACCCTTGAAAATCAGTATTTGACCTTGAAATTGACGATTTTGTGTTTTTTGGGGTGAATGACATCTAGATTTTGTAAACTCGTTTAAACCTCCTTATGTGTTTACTCCCAATTGAAGTTTCCAACAAGAACTAATATAGAAATAATTTGATTTTCAAATTTTTTTATAATTTATTCCATTTTATTCAATTCAGTTATTAGATGGAAGTTATTTCCATAAATCTTTCATGCGGAGTCAATGATAAGAACCAATATGAAAATAATTTGATTTTCAAATCAATTCATTAATTCATTCCATTGAATAATTAAATGAGAATCATTTCCATGAATCTTCATCATTATCAGCATTTGCATGCTTATTCAATGATTGGAGAACTTGAGGCTCCATACTACTTGCAAATAATATAGCATTTGATCTTGTTCGTAAGTAGATAATTATGTATTTGAGGAGAAATACTATAAGTAGGCCTATAGTATTTTTGGGGAAAATACTATAATGAATAGATAGAAAATACAGGATAACAAAAATTTATTTTGTTGGGATCAAACTAAAATTGTATAAATAGTATTATTATTTGATAACAAATGTGAGTTCCAATGGTTTCTAACTGTTAGTTCCTCGAAAATCTGATCGAATTCAACCACTGCAACATCAGATCATATAGCATCGACAATAGATTCGTTAATTTGTCCCTGTATTTATTACGTAAAATAATTTTAGAAGTAATCTTGAATAAATATTGTTGGATAACAGCATTTGATTGATGACGATTAGATTTGATTTAGTTTTCGTGACACTAGCAGTTTGTGTGTTTTTTCCTTTCACTTTTACTTTTTTTAGAAGTTAGTTTTCCAAATAAGATTGATAAAGTGGAATGGAATGAATTTGAGAACAGAAAACTCTCTTGAAACCACTTAAAAATAATTGTTGGAGTCTATCTTAATCTATAATCTGAATAACTCCCTCTCATGTCACCGTTCCTGGTCGAATATCCAGCTTAATTCAATTATTCCAATGATCGTATTCGATCGGTTCTTGATGATATAGAACGTATCAGACACAATAATTGACAGGCTTAAGAAATAATCGAACTCAGAAAGCGAATTAACAAAACTGAAATATATTACAATAAAATATGTAATCATACAGTGCAGATTCAGAATTGATTTACAGGTTGATAATAATTTAGCATTAATAGAATAGTTAAAAATTTTCTTGTGCTTGCATGATACCATGCGTGATTCAACAGAATTTTACAATTGATAAAATTGAACAGTTTTGAAAAAATAGTGAAAGAAGAATTATAAAATATTTTTTTTAAATGCTCGGGGTCGTGGTTCAGGCAGCGGAGGATAGTTAATCAACTACAATTCTTATAAATTAAATATGAATAAATTCTAGGCTCTTAAATGCTAAAGCGCTTGTCGGCGTGGCCAATAATTTAACGAAGAAAAATTTATGTTTTTCTGCACTGAATATTTTTCGAAGCGTAGATTGGGGCCCCTTTTAAACTTATAACTCACGTGAAATTCCTTGGCGGTCGTGGTTTTCTTCTTTAGATCAAAAATCGTTTGATCGGCAGCAATCCAGCTTCGGTTTCAGCACGTGGGGAATTTTAATTTAATATTTCCTTCACCAAATTAATTATGGGATAATTTACTTTAGACTTTAAATTTATCGATTGATGAAAACAGAAATTTACAAATAACAAATAAATTGGCCTAAAATATCGGCTCACAAATAGAACATTTAAAATCGAACAAGAAATTTTCACAAATAGGTCTTGGTAACTATAAAAAGAGATCTGCACGGTGAGGATTTCAAAAGGGAAGTGCTGTCCTTTCTCTAAGCTTCTTGGCTGGACCTTGCTTCTCAGAATCTCGATGTAATAATTTGCATAAAAATTTGCCATTGGTAGAAAGCTTGTGACGTAAACATGACGTCAGTGGCAAGCAGTAGAATACAATTCTTTTAATTACAATAATAATTTGATTTAGGTAATTCTTAAAACTGCTTAATCTTCTGGACATAGTTCCTCTCATACAATGTACATGTGCTAGCGTAAATGATAAGGCAGGGTTGGTGTCTGATAATAAATTAACATGTGTTGCTTTCAAACGATCACCTTCTTGGTGCTATTTCTATGCACTGTGATTGGCTTAGACCTGCCAAAGAGATTTAATTACCATGTGGTTCAGTTGAATTAAATCATTAATAAATTAATATTCTTATACAATTTTTATTAGGTTTGAGATTGTTATAATTAATTTCTGCCATTTTATCAATAATATAATTTCATGCTATGACCTATTTAGTTACAATAAGACCTGACATATAATATAATTTCTTAATAATAAGTAATTTCAACGATAACACATACATTTTATTTTTTTTTATTGAAATTCTTGATCCTTTATGGATAGTTTTAATTTTTAGAGATGGTATTATATCTTACGTGAAGCCAGCATGACATTTGACAATACTTTGAATCAGTCAGCTGCGTTCGAACTGTTTTAAAAACATCTGATCGATAGTAAACAAAGTGTAACCTCAAAATCAGTGAGCGATTCATAAATAATTTGTGCTTTATTTGCAAATAATTATAATTTTATTGAATAATTTTCCTAGAAAAATATTCAGTACAGAACGGTACTCTTATCAAATATACAGTTATTGATAAGTAAGCTTTATCGCTCGGTCGCTAACTATTCCTTTAGCAAATTCTTTCATTTTAAAAGGTAATCACAATTTTCTCTCTCTTTTCATGAGATCTATTTGAAAGATTCATCACAATATGCATAAAAGGATGAGGGGGCGTGACTAGTATTGGAGACTATGGAGTGGGAGTAGCTTAGAATCGGCCACCTGTTGAATGTCAAAGCTTTGAGATGATTGTCATCATGATTTGGCCATGTCTCAAATTCACTGCAGCCATTTTTTACAGGTGCTTTTTTGAAAAACAGATCTTTGTTTCTAGCCCTACTCCATTTGTGTTTCTCTGCCTGATCGAGCACAGGTGGGGTCAATAACCACTTGATCTTCGGATTTGCTCCAGCCTCCACCCTTGAAAATCAGTATTTGACCTTGAAATTGACGATTTTGTGTTTTTTGGAGTGAATGACATCTAGATTTTGTAAACTCGTTTAAACCTCCTTATGTGTTTACCCCCAATTGAAGTTTCCAACAAGAACTAATATAGAAATAATTTGATTTTCAAATTTTTTTATAATTTATTCCATTTTATTCAATTCAGTTATTAGATGGAAGTTATTTCCATAAATCTTTCATGCGGAGTCAATGATAAGAACCAATATGAAAATAATTTGATTTTCAAATCAATTCATTAATTCATTCCATTGAATAATTAAATGAGAATCATTTCCATGAATCTTCATCATTATCAGCCTTTGCATGCTTATTCAATGATTGGAGAACTTGAGGCTCTTGCAAATAATATAGCATTTGATCTTGTTCGTAAGTAGATAATTATGTATTTTGAGGAGAAATACTATAAGTAGGCCTATAGTATTTTTGGGGAAAATACTATAATGAAAAGATAGAAAATACAGGATAACAAAAATTTATTTTGTTGGGATCAAACTAAAATTGTATAAATAGTACTAGCAGGAACCCGTGCTTCGCAAGGATCTATTTTCAAAATTGATAATCTGAAAACTTGACGTAATGAAATTTTGAAGAATTGAAAATAGGCCTATAACCATCCTTGGTTAATTAAGAATCTAGCCTATATGCAAAATTTCAAGTTGATTAGTCCAGTAGTTCAGACGTGATAATGCGTCAAACATAATTTTCCTATCCCGTACATGTATAAGCCAACTCTTTATTTTATTATAGATATGGTTAACGACTGCAAGAGATAGGAGTGTGGAACAGAATAGTTGTGAAACTATGATAGCCCCAGAAGTTTCTCGAACACAATAGTAGGTACTACATGAACTTTTTGAAAGTTATTTAAAAAAAAATGTTAAAACAACAGAACTAAAAGTTGTCAACCTTATCATTCTACCTCCATTTAGAGAGTTCGATTCTTGTTGGCAAGATACATGTTATTCAACGCAGAAATCATTGTTAATTTACTAAACGATAGGATAAGTTGAATAGCTTCCCTTTCAGGGGGAGTTTTGACAACCCACAAAACTCATTTTTCATTTGAGGAAATAACGAAAAGGTGCATAGGATCTTATTTTTTGTTCAGCTTGCCAAAATAGCCCTCATTTCAATATTAAAATTTTTTACTGACTCTACAGTGAGTCAATAATTCTATCATGGTTCGAATAATTTTGAAATTGTAATAAAATAAAAATGGTAGAGAATAATTAATTCATGTGAATGTCAACACCTTTATTTAAAGACATATTAACTGCATGCGTTTTTGTATTGTCGATACAGCATTGATAAAACTGTAGACGTTTATTTAGCAGTCTCAAAAAACGGTTCTAGCTAAAAAATTAATAATCCATACATTGGGCCTATACATTGCATCAGGAAAATGAAGTTCAAAACTATGATTTTCCTAAACATATGTTGTTGACATAATTTCTTTGATGCAGCTGTTTCACATTCGCCATATTATTATACAGAGTTTGTGAAAAAAATATTGATTATCAAAACAATACTTTTATTATATTAATAATAATATTAAACATATTTATCAATTATCAGAACAATATTATTATTGAGGTTGAGTGGAATCAGGTAGAAAGCAATAACAGAACAGATGTTCTTTTTTGAATTTCTATCATATTATTTTGTTATTTCCAATGATTACAACATATGTTAGAATATCACATGTCAATAAATAAATTATTTCATTTCCATATGGCACTCACCTTACCATGTTCATAACCCTACTTAATAGGATCCTTTTTCATCCTTTGAAACCCTTAGAGGCAATATATCTCAAAATCCGTTCTTAGTGCGCGTCTAGCATGTTTGAAGAATATTTGTGCAAAGTTTCAAGTCTGTAGGACAATTAGTTTGAGCTGTAGTGTGATTTTACATCAAAATTTTCGAAAAATGCCCTCTCCTGGACCCCCCTGTGCTCCTGATCGAAATTTTTCTGCATAGATCTATTTTTTTTTCGTAGCTGAACAAAAAAAGTTCCTCATGACTTTGCTGTGCAATGAGCGGTTAAAAAGTACAAACTTTTGGGGGGGCCCTAGCTCCCTCAGGGGGGCAAATTTCTGAAAATCCTTTCTTAGTGGATGTTTTCAGGCTACCATAAACAATCGTGCAAAATTTCAAGTTTTTAGGCTCAGTAGTTTGGGCTGTGGTGTGATTTCAGTCTGTCGGGGCTTAGCCTTTTATAAGTATAGATTATTATTTGATAACAAATGTGAGTTCCAATGGTTTCTAACTGTTAGTTCCTCGAAAATCTGATCGAATTCAACCACTGCAACATCAGATCATATAGCATCGACAATAGATTCGTTAATTTGTCCCTGTATTTATTACGTAAAATAATTTTAGAAGTAATCTTGAATAAAATATTGTTGGATAACAGCATTTGATTGATGACGATTAGATTTGATTTAGTTTTCGTGATACTAGCAGTTTGTGTGTTTTTTCCTTTCACTTTTACTTTTTTTAGAAGTTAGTTTTCCAAATAAGATTGATAAAGTGGAATGGAATGGATTTGAGAACAGAAAACTCTCTTGAAACCACTTAAAAATAATTGTTGGAGTCTATCTTAATCTATAATCTGAATAACTCAGTCTCATGTCACCGTTCCTGGTCGAATATTATTCAAGGAATATGCGTGGAAACAACTCTTAACCAACACGCAGTCTGCGTGTACAAAGGAAAGCACACACGCACATTCAAGCACGTGATTTGCAAATCTCGCTTTGATAGCCGATAAGATGATAAATTGTTGGAAAATAAGCAAGAAGCATACTTAGTCACAAGCATTCTTAGTTTGAAAAATCTGGTGTGGCGCACTCACACAACTTTTCTTGCCGTTATGAAAATTGATCACCTGACGCTAGTGTTCTCGCGCATCTCAAGTCTGCTATTCAAAGATCTGCCAGCTGGTGACAGGACAATAACGCTGGAGACACACGAGGTCTGCTATCTCTTCGTAGTGAATGATTTGATAATAGAACCAACACTTGCCAACAGTTTGCAATTTGAAAATCACATTTTCTCGAATTTCAAGCTTATTTTCAATTTTAGGTGAAAATGTTACTGGATATTAATTGCAGAGATTTTCATGTTCTATCTTTTCCACTTAAAATTTGTTGTTTGAATTGTATATAAAGGCTGATAATCAAGAATCTAAATTCAAACTTTGCATAGATGGGGCGGAGCTCTTGAAATTTTTACAGATATAGGACTTGTTGCAGTTGATAGGGCTTATCAATGACTATTTCAGGTATGAATTTTATCAAAATCGTTGGAGCCGTTTTTGAGAAAATCGCGAAAAACCCTGTTTTTGACAACATTTTTCGCCATTTTAGCCCCCATCTTGGATTGCATTTGATCGAAATTGTTCGTGTCAGATCCTTATATTGTAAGGACCTTAAGTTCCAAATTTCAAGTCATTCCGTTAACTGGGAGATGAGATATCGTGTACACAGACGCACATATACTCATACACACACACACACACCACACACACACACACACACACACCACACACACACACACACACACCACACACACACACACACATACACACACACACACACACAACACACACACACACACACACCACACACACACACACACACACACACACACCACACACACACACACAGACAAATACTTTTTTCGGACTCAGGGGACCTTAAAACGTATAGAAATCTAGAAATTGGGGTACCTTAATTTTTTTCGGAAAGCAATACTTTCCTTACCTATGGTAATAAGGCAAGGAAAGTAAAAATGAGGCTAGCTACACAGACATCGATTTTTGTTTGTTTGTTTTTTTGCCGTCTCTATGAATTCTATTAGATTACGCTCACCAACCATTTTACCTTGGATTATGAGGTGCAGATTTATGTACTTGATTCTTCTCATAATGTTTCCAAGGTATTGCAACTTCCGTATTTTATAGTCACGCACAATATTCATATGATAAATTGGGAAAATTCAGCCTCTCCTCTCCACTAAGTAAACTACCGCGTGTTAATTTCAGATGAAAGCTAGTGATAATGGAGAAAGTAGGTATCCCGCTGGGTTTGAGATCACTGTTGGGAACGAATAATCGATCATGTTTGCACGGCTATAATTCCCCAAGGAGGTATCAAGCTGATACAAGCATTCAGTATTTGCTCATAGAACGCTTGATTTTTCAGGGAAATATTTATTTTGTGCGAAGAGAGAAAAATGTGGAGTCCGTGTGGAAGAGGATGTGAGAGAGAGGGCTGGACAGAGAGATCAAGTGTGAGAAAGAAGGAGAGAATAGAGAGGGAAAAAAAGAGTAAGAGAGAATGTTAGATTGTGTGTTAGTGTGTGTGTGTGATAGATTTGTTTGTCAGTATAATGATTGTGATCGTATATGTTGCTATGTGTGTTAGATTGAATGGTATAGGAACCATTGAATAATTGCCTCCATTGGAGACAAAGTTGAGACTACTAGTCCTCTCTGCCATTCAACCTGAAGAGAGAAGGAGAGAGTGAGAGAGAGAAAAGTCGTAGATGAAGATAAGACATAGAAAGAGTTAGTATAGGAAAGATTGATGTAGTGAGAAACAGAGTGGTGGAGGAATAAGGAGATACAATGAGAGAGTGGGAGAGAGAGAATTTGATTGGATTCAATTCAATTATTGCCTTTATAAGAGGGAAGGAGAGAGAAAAAAGAGACGAAAAGAGGGTGATAAAAAAGATGATAAAGGAGAAGAAGATGAAAATATGGAATGCATTAGATTGACAGGGAGTGTGAGAGATAGATAGTGAATAGGGGTGAGAATAAAATAGAGAATGAGTGAGTAAAGGAATGAGAAAGAGGAAGGGAAAGAAATAGAGAAAGAGGAAGAGAAAGAGAGAAAGAAAGAGAAAGAGAAACAGAAAGAGAAAGAGAAACAGAAACAGAAAGAGAAACAGAAAGAGAAGCAGAAAAAGAAAGAGAAAGAGATAGAAAGAGAGAGAGTGAGAGAGTGTGTTTGTGTGTGTATGTTCATGTGAAAGTGAAAGAGTCGTTTGCGATTCACGGAGAGAGAAAGAGAAGAAACACAGCAGGAACAACTATTTGATCTTTGTAATGCCATGTTTAATGCATTATTCGTGGTTGTGACAACATATCCATGAATAAACCATCCCTGCATCTCATTCAAAACCCTTGAGCTTCTATTGAATGGAGTAGGTTCAACATTGAATCAACAGTATATAAAAGTATATATAACAGTATACAACAGTATAAGTGTATCTGCGAAGCCCGAATTCTTTGAAAAATAAATTATTGTAAGAAAATATTCGCATGTGAATCCCAAAGCAATACAGCAGTGGAATAAAACAAAAATTTTAAAAGAACGTGGAGAAGAAGAATGAAAAGGAGGAGAAGGAGGAGATGAGGTGAATAGGAAGAGATGAAGGTAATGAAGTAGAAGGTGGAGAGAAAAAGGTGCTGAAGAAGAAGAGGGTGATGAATGAGAAGGTGGAGATGAAGAGAAGAAGAAAATGGAGGAAAAAATGGTATACGAGAAAAATTAAGGAAAAATAAGATGGAGAGGTAGAAGAAGAAGAAGAAGAAGAAAAAGAAGGTTATGGAGGAGAAGGTAGGGTTTAAGAAGAAGGTGGAAAAGAGTGAAATGGAGAAGAATAATGTGGCGAAAAATAAGGTGGAGAAGAAGAATTTTACAAGGGAGTTCAATGAATAGCTGAGTACAGACAGGTGGGTTTCGATTTGTGAGTAAATGCCATCGTGAATTCGTGAAAGTCGCCGCCGACGATGACAGGGGGAGTTTCTCAGATCAGCTAGATTTCAATTTGTCTAGATAACCTAAAAGGTTTTGTTCAATTTTGATTTGAAGAGGGAGGTTATGTTTATACTCCAATTGTCAATATGTTGATATTATTTGTAATATTTCGATAATTTTAGATAATAAACACAAATGATGAAACGCTGTTTCACCAGGTGTTCTAGCACATTTGAAATTTGGACAACATGGATGTCACTCGACAACAATGCCTGTCGTGGTCCACGTCTGCAGTTTACGCACTAACCAGAACCCACCTTTTTCGCCACACTTGGATGTAATGAGCTGGTTTACGTGCGTCATATGGAGGCCGAAAGTGATTGTTTTCCGACCAGGCCGGTAAAACTTTACGGCCCTAGGGCTGTAAAATGACCTTGAATAACAGCTGATCGTGTCCGATCTCACAAAAATCATAGAGATAATCTCATAACGACTGTAATAATCTATATAATTATGTATCGTGAATCGCGGTATCATGTCTATAATATATTTTATAAATTACTGTTTCATAATTTAATATTTATTATTGTGTTTTTGATATCAAACAATAGAATACGATGATATCTCCATAGTCTCAACAATATAATGTTGGCTGCATTGTCCATTGTCAGAAAGGTACGTATCACAAGTATTTAAAAGTGAAATAGTGAAAAGTACAATAATTGTATCAATATTTAAAAGTGAGGTAGAGTAATAATTATTGTTTTTTTTTTTATTATCGAATTCCACTTCTTAATGCAATACAATCAACAATAATAATAGGAAAATACAGCAGAGATCTAAAGTTTAAGGTAAGCCTACTGGTGAAACTCAGCCTTGACTGAAAAATTCCTAGTAATTTTTCCGTAATTCATTATTAAAACTTTTAGATAATTTTTCTTCAATATCAAACCATATAGAGAAAACATTAGGCCCACTCAAGATTGAATCTTCGAATGTTTTCTCTATGATTTAACTATTTTCAGAGCAATATTTTGTTGTGAAAATGCCGGCAAACCGGCTTTAAGTTTGCCGCTATACACTATATTATAGTAGCCTACATAGTACGTTACCTGACTTACAGGCCTCTACGATCAACAATACACAATGGCCGAGAGCGTAAAAGCGTCATACATCAGAACTCAAAGATCAGTGAATTAGAAACATGATCTAGGTTCGAACCTAGGTCAATGACATTTTTTTTGTCGATGAATTTCGACTTTTATTAGCTATTTTTTATATTAGTTACCGTAATTTACATTTCAATCAATTTTTTAGATATATTTTGAGACATAACTGTGAAATATGCAATTATATTAATTTTTTAATCACATTATTTCAAAATAGTAATGAAAATTCTATTCATCCATCTATCCATGAGATATTGCACCAGGTGCAAAGCGCGAGCTAAAAACATTCAAACAATTATTCGAAATATTAATAGTATAAAAATATTGTCACTATTGTAAATTGTTAATTAGTAATATTGAAATTAATTGACAGTGAAAGTTGTCATAACCAAGATTCAAACTATCAAAATACCCTGTTTGAATTTTATTTATTTTCCAATTTCTTATATATTGGGAAGTTTTTTTTGGTGTGGCGAAAAATAGTGTTCGCAACACGGCAAAAATGTTTTTCCGGCTCTCGAGCGCTTCAAGTTCTCGACTTCGTCTCGAACTTGAAAACCGCGATCTCGAGCCGGAAAACGTACATTTTCGACCCTAGGTGCGAAATATACTATTACGCGCTACGCGACTGACGCGCGTTTCTTGAAAAAAAATCGCCAAGTACAGTGATTGAGATCAGAGCGCGAGCATGTCACGTGTTCCATTACTGTCGACGGGAGCTTGGCCAGTTCGTTGCGCTCGAACCGGAATCGCGTGACCTGCGATCATCTTGCGTACTGCTCACGTTCTGTTCGTGAGCGGCGCAGCAGGTAAGTTTGTATGCACCCAATCTTCTATCTATAATATTTTTTTCTATCAGCACTACTGCCCAATATGAGATTTGGCCGCCTCCACTAAAGCTCTCCACGCTTCTCGGTTCTCTGTTAATTGTCTCCATCCTCTATATCCCATTTTTTGGAGATCGTCTCTCACTTCATCTTCCCACCTTATTCTCAGCCTTCCTATTTTTCTTCTTGAATGTAGCCTCTCCTTGAATATTATTTTAGGCATTCTGTTTTTGTTCATTCTACAGAAATGTACAAACCACCTAAGGCGTTGCACCTTTATAAATTTTACAATATTTTGGCCTTTTATCAATGCCTTGAGCTCTGAATTAGTTCTTCTCCTCCACTCCTCTCCTTCTATAACTGGACCGTGAATCTTTCATAGGATTTTCCTTTCAAGAACGCCTAAATGGTTTTTGTCTTCTTTTCTATAATATAATAAAGCAAGGAATCATCTCATACACGTATGGGATAGGATACCCACGAATGACGCATTATCACGTCTGAACTACTAAATTGATCAACTTGAAATTTTGCATATTAATTTCACTGAGGATGGTTGTGGGCCTATTTTCAATTCTTCAATACTTCAGTAGGTCAAGTATTTAAGTTTGTCAATTTTCAATTGGACCCTTGCGGATCACGTATATATCTTCTTCTTCTCTAAGTACCGTCTCCATTTCGGAGGTTGGCAATCATCAATACGGTAAATATATAATGTTTATATATAATGATGTTTATCATATCATGTTTATATATGTTGTCACGGCATATTTTCCAATAAAAATAGAAACAGCCTAAATCAAAAGAATTTTGAAAGTAGGCGCCAATCTCTGAGTTCATTATCTCCTATTTCCGATAACAGAGAGCGCTCCTTCCATACAGCAGATAGATTGATCAGCCAAAAAACAAAAATATTCTACAGATGATAATATTTTCCAAATTATTAAAAAATTAAAGTAATTCGAAATGAAATAAAATATCAAATTCCATTCACCACCTATCCTATGTCCTCCCTTAATTTGGCAATTGAGTGTGACGTCACATCTCGGAAGTGCGGGGAGGAAGAGAAAATCTTATCGTTTGTCGGGTGTGTGTCGGATCGTACCGTATGATGATGTGCTGAGAACGGAACGTGCTATGTGAAGGAGAGATAACACATATATGTCGCTGTCGTATCGTGTCGACCGGTTTTATGAGAACTATATATATCGGTGAGTTGATCAATAATATATATATATTGCCAAATTTTCCTGCATATTCCATCACCACCACATGTGTAACTTAGGCCTATTAATTGATTGAGTTATTCGGAGCAATTACAAAATACAATGCACCTTTTAAAATATACAAATATGGAACTAATTTGAATTTATTCAATAAAAATAGGCCAAAATAGTAGTGAATATTTCTAAATTGGGATTTCAAGATTATAAACCCCAACAATGTTTATATCAGGTTTATTAACAAAAAGTTTTGAAGGGACGGATTCAAAGTTCCAAAGGTTCAAAGAACCTCACACGTCAACACGAAGCTTATTGTGTGTCCCAAGTAGTATGTTAGTTGGACAAACCAATTCCTGTGTCCTTTACGAAGTCCAGATTTTTTTCCCTATACCAACATCCCATTCCTCACCTTGTTGCTTGCAGCCAAACAGAGCCCTTTTTCTTGCCACTGGTCTCTCACAATCCAGTATGGTATGCTTAGCAGTCTCTTCAGACTGATTACAAAGCCTACACATCTGACTTCCATTTCTAAATCCAATCGTGTGGAGATGTTTCCTGAAATATATTATTATGTTCTATATGCAGTATGAATAGATTAGTAAACGACATTACCACAACTACTCTAATTTGATTTGATTACCTGAGTTGATCAGAAAGCCAGTATTTTCTCAAGCCGTGCAGTAAACTCACTCAGTACTTCTCTAAGCATTCCAAATTCAACACCACACTTTCACAAGCTCTCCTAGATTTGCATTCAAATTACGTTTTTCTAGGATTCGAGCCGCCATTTACCTATGGATTAACTGCACTTCCAATCTGAATTCAGTTCGGCGCGCGCTCCAGAAATAATTAAAGGATTTTACGACCCTTGGCGGTCCTGAGGAGTACTAAAAGTGCTGACGACGATTTATTCATGTCACGTCATCCAGCTTAGTCGTGATTTTCCAAGACTCACTTCAAGCTGTCAGAATCGATTTAATTTTAAGCATTCATTTTATTCACAATAAATACTGACAGACACTCTTCTCGTCAGACTAGCCTTAACTGTCAGCATGTCCTATTAAACAACATCAATGTTTCTCATTCATCCTATGCTGACAGTTGAAAGTGAATCTATAAATTGTTCAACTGTAATCAAACTGTCAGTATTTCTCATATAGATAACATTGATGCTTCATATTCAATAAATGCTGACAGATTGAAGTGAATTGTCAGCTGTTATGACCGGTTATGTGTTTGAACGGTATTGAGAGGAAATCGCAGCTCCAAGATTCGAGGAAGGAATTCTAATTCCTATCGCAGTTTCTGCTGATTATTTATTCACCAAGAGAGGATTATTCTGGAATGTCAGGTGGCCTCAGTTGATGGGAATCGACTTGAGAAGAATCGGAAATGAAAATTCATCAATTTCTCTGCTCGCGTAGGGATTGTTGTGAGAAGATATTTTCGAGACTTCAGTTTTGATAGATGAGAAATCGACTTGAGAAGAATCGAAAATGAGATTTCATCAATGTTCGCGTAGGAATTGTTGTGAGAAGATATTTCCGAGACTTCAGTTTTGATAGATGAGAAAACGACTTGAGAAGAATCGAAAATGAGAATATTCTTCAATTTCTCTGTTCGCGTAGGAATTTTTGTGAGAGATATTTTCGAGACTTCAGTTTTGATAGGTGAGAAATCGACTTGAGAAGAATCGAAAATGAGAGTTCATCAATGTTCGCGTAGGAATTATTATGAGAAAATTTTCGTTGAAGCTTTATTTTTTCTGAAGGATAAAAAATAATGTAATCCATCTTTTCCAATCATAACTCAGTGGTATCCAATCAATGGATTTTCTTAGATTTTAAATGATTGAATCAATGAATAGGCTAGTTACATTATTGAATTTATCCAAAACAGATGGGAAATTGCACTTGCAATACAGTGATACTTGAATATAAATAAAATCAAAATGAAAATTGAAGAATATAAATTCATATTAATATGTTAATATTGAATGATTATTATTATGAATTTATATTATATTAAAATTAAAGAATATGAATTTTATATTGGAATATAAATTGAAATTAAAAAAAAATTCAAGTTCCCTTTTGTAAAATTGTTTATTATTGATTTATTCATTTTACAATCACTTGATAATGACATCATATAGCCGAGACATGTTGTGAGTAAACAATTTCACAAAATGGTACTTGGATTTTAATTTCATTTATATTCAAGACTAGCCCCAGCAAAAAAAGACAGTGATACTTAGGATTGTTGTCTCAACAACTCACATATCAAGTTAACAGAACCATATCGTGAATGTAGCCATATGATTGGCTATTGAGGTGGAAGCCTACCATTGGCCGAGACAAGACACACCCACAGTGGGCGGAGCAGTCAAGCTATGACTACCAAACAACAGTAATGATAAATCACCAAGTAAAAACAAAAAAGTGGTGACAATTAAACAAATTTGAAAATAAGTCAATATTCTGATGAGATCATTGTATGATAGATATATACATGAATTAGATCGAGGTAGATAATCTACCTTTGAAAAACGCAATACATCTTATAAGGAATGAGTAAAAGTAGTTTATCAGACTACTTTAGTAATTTATCTACAGTGTCATAGATTATATCTAAGTAATTTAACTATTCATTACTTATTTTTGAATGCTAGTCGAAATTCCTGATTTCTTCTTGTTATTTCAACTATTGTTATCAAATCCACAAAAATTTAATGGTTGATCACATAATTGAGTATCAGACATTCCAACGTATCATAACATTAAGGTGCGTACAGACTTATGCGTCACGAACATAAGCATTTCATTTCTTATCAGCTGATGTTATTTTTACTATATTTTTTGTATTTGTAGAGAAGCAGTAAGATACAGATATAATTATCAAGCTGATGGAAAAGAGAAAACCTTATCTTGTGTAACCTTATCTAAATTTGGGAGAGGAAAAGCACAAGGTTACCTTTTTTTTTTCTTTCCCTATCATTGGTGTACTTATGAATCAATGAAGAATCAATCAATAAAAGTGAAAGTATGTACGAAGCTTTGTATTCTATTGGATTTGAGAGTATGAATTTGTTTTGAATTTTTGTTATTCTTTGATATTGTAATGATGTTTTTTTTTTTTTTGAAGATCGTTTAATCCATCATCTATCTCTTGATTATATTTGAGCTTGAAGACTAATAAACTGTCAATGTATGCTATTATACTGTAGGCTACTTCCAACTGCAATTCCAACAAACTCCAGTCCTACATCATCATCAAAGTCTCAATTATTGCTTTTCGTGAGTGAATACAGTTTGATTACGATCCATCAATTAATTCTCATATTGAGCTGGGGATGTTTCTGGCGTACTTGTTTGATAGCTTTTAGGGGTTTGTAATTTGGATGAAAGCCTGTGTTCACATGAATCAGCGTCTATTCAGAGTGAGTTGAATGAATGGTTTGTTATGACGAGCTGCAGTAAAACAACTGAACGATAAGCAAATAATAACTGGGAGTAATGAGATAGATTCACAGGCTACATCAAAATGTAAATTGTGGATCACAGAATGTTGTTAACTCATTCAAGCTTGATTGCCTCGAGCAGGATCTATTTCATTGATAGTAAAAATAGTACCTAATTATTTTTCCTGAGTAGTGAATTCATATGTTTATATTCCCGATGTGGGATCAGCCAGGCTCCAACTACCACCTCAAGGTATCTAGAATACAGTGTATTCTACATTACTACTACCTAACATTAGTAACTGAAAGCCAGGCTACAGCCAGTCTCAGTTTCAACTGAAATGGATCAGCTGGTGATTTAAACAGTATCCAATTGATTACTTTTCCTGAGCAATCAATTTATATGTTTCTATTCCTAATGTGGAATCAGCCAGGCTGCAACCACTGTATATACCTAACACAGTAACTGAAAGCCAGGCTAAAGATGCAACAGCCAGTCTCAGTTTCAACTAAAAAGGATCAGCTGGTGGTTTAAGCGCAGAGTGTCACACTAACAAGGATCTATGTCTCTCAATCATGAATCATTCATCTCCTTATGATGTCATTAATATGGCTCAAAATAAATACATATAAACTGTTAGAATGATTCTGTCACTCATTATCTTTTGAATTTTTTTATTTTTCCCTTTAGTCTATTTTCTATTTTGTATTGTGTTATTTTCTATAAAATGTTTGTTCCAAACCATTTTATTGCTATTTTTTAATTCTTCTTTTCTTATTGATTTAATTTCTTTAGATTCTATGTGAACAATTGATTTCCAATGAGGCTTACTTTGGCATGAAGCTGTTAGTCTCTATATGTTGTAATTTTTATATTGATGTAAATAAATAAATCAATAGATTTCGTTATAGATACTATAGAAAAACTATAAAATATGATGTTTTCGACTAGTTAGCCCCATTTTGGTACGGAATATCACAGTGAATGAATATTTTTGACCTAATAAATGAATACGAATGGCTAAATTCTCACCTTATGTTGAAAGTAGAATTCAGTACTTGCTTTTGAGTAGGCCTATAGGATATGAATATGTAGTGTGTTGTATTTTCATTTTTTACATGTATGAATATTGTCGATTCAGTATTTCAACAAACTATAAAAATGAATTAATTGATAAGAGTAGAAATTGAAATTTAATTAATCAAATGAATTGAATTCATCGTGGATAAGTTAATCATTTCCCATAATCATCCGTCTCATTACCAAGGTATAAGACTGGAGCTCATGTGGACATCACCCTTCGCGTAAAAATTGAAAATATTATAATTCTCATTTGAGCTCTGATGCAGTATATTTCTCTCTTTCGAATCCTTAATGAGCACAAGACTGGAGCTCATGCAGGCCCTCAGCGTGAAAGAGAAAAAATATTTATCATCTCCACATGAGTTTATGCTACAGAATAATTCATTCTATATGAGAGCCCTCATTTTTCATTACAAGTTAAAATATGCAACAGCACATGATAGTCCGCCAATTGATTAGAATGGACACATGCATAATTGAAAAACTGTACTAATTTATTCAACATGTCAAGCAATTTCATGTCGAAGCTGTAGAATTTTTCCAATATTTCCTGATTGCTCTGTGATAATGGTTTCATATTTCATGAATTATTAATATTTCATTCATGTTTAGTTGAAGCAGCAAATTCTATGTTTCCCGACTTTATTATCGGTATATGATCATCGAGAGCAAAACTAATTCCTATTTTATCTATCTGTATAAAATCTAGAGATATTCTGTTGAGGCTGTAATATTCATCACTCCTTCTTAAGCCACGTTTACATCAGAGTTGTCAACAAAATGTTGTTCACAAATTAATGGGTTTCGTTGTCAACATATTTTTCAGTAGAAAACCAGTAAAATGTTGCTGAACATTCTAAGAAATCGACAAGAAACTGTCGAAATCTGTAGAAATCTCAGTTTAGACAACTTTAGACAACTCTTGTGTAAATGTGGCTTCATTATACAATATCAGGGACCGAGCTTCGCTCTGGAGTACAAAAGCATAAAAAATGTATTACGAGAGAAAAAATCATAATAACATTCATACAGAAATGTTCTATCTAATCACAGTAAATTGAGATTAATTCCCAAAGGGAAGGCAGAAATTCCCTTCACAAAGGCCAAGTTGCACAAAAGCAGGTTGAATTTTAATCCTGATTAACTTCACGTCAGGATTGAAAATAACCCGGCTTTTTAAACCGGCATTAAGTATTTGCCTGCTTTTTAAACCGGCACTGATTGAATGATTACAAAAGTTCAACAGCTGAGTCATAATTTTGACACAGTCCACCACACATGAACTCGCTCACTCACTTCCATCACCAACAGACGATGAAATAATTATTATCAGCTGTTTTTCCAAGGATGATTAATAATTATCCTTTTAATGTCCTCCAGCGAGTTTTCCAAGGGATGAGACCTAGTTCAATCGAATCTTTATATTAATAACTTATTATGTTCTGAATTTCGTGAGAATCGTTAGAGCCGTTCTCGAGATCCGGTGAAATACAAACATATAAAAAAATCTAAACATATTAACATAAAAACAGAAGTTGCTCGTTTAATAGTATAGGATGATAATTCCTTTTTATATTCCTCCACCATGGTAATTGTTTGTTACTTAATATTATTCTATGAATATTGTTCTGTTGAACAGATGAAGCTGCAAAATTCAATATGTTCGTATATTTTCGTGATCAAGGTGAATTTAAATGGAAATAGTTGTCTTTTTCGAAAAAGATACTTTATTATATTTCTTTATAAACAATAAACTTATTCATATCTTTCAAACTTTGCAAGAAGGATGGAGTGTTAATTTCGAAAAAGGGGTACCTACTATTTTCATTACTAAAAGAAGCTCATGTTATTCACATTAATATTCTATTGTGTACACTATCGTATATATTTATGAACTATAGTCAGAACCACTTCAAACTTTCAGCATTAGTTTAATGAGAGGCACTGGTGTTTCTCCGTAAGGAATGCTGACAGAGAAGTGAATCATTTATGTTGAGAGCTACTGTACTGAAATACTGACCTACTTTACTAATTTACGTCTGTCAGCATTGCCTAAATGGAAAGCATCAATGTTATTCATTACTAAATACTGACAATTCCAAAGTGAATCCAGCTGGAATGTGGCAATATTTGTCCAGTTGATGAGATGCTCGTCTACGCCACATATGCAAATCATATTTCCTGTATAAAATTGCTCGCAACTAGGGTAATTTCAGGGCTCCCTCTGAGTTCTCTCCCTCTCATGTCTCCCTCTGATGGCGGCGCTTCAAAATGAGCCAAGCACTCTGCTCTCCATTGTATCAGCGCTTTAAGCATCTGCAATTTGTTTTCTATGCTAAGTGGTGGTGTTGAAGATGAGAATATTCTCAAGATATAGTGCGGCCTACTACTTGCTCTGAGAAATGCAATCTTCTCATAGTGAGGTCCACGTTATTATGGCAATATTTGATTGACCGAGCGGAGTGAGGTCTAAGATTCAAGTCGACGGTTTGGCATTTCTCTTGATGTTTAAATGTTTATATGTTTATATGTTGCGCATTTACGGCGAAACGCGGTAATAGATCTTCATGAAATTTGACAGGTATGTTCCTTTTTAAATTGCGTGTCGACATATATAAAAAGTTTTTGGAAATTTTGCATTTCAAGGATAATAATTATATAAAAGGAAAAAGGAGTCTCCTTCATACGCCAATATTAGACTAAAAATCAGACTATAGAATAAAATTATCCATAATAAATCAGCTGACAAGTGATTAACATCTTACACAGATGTGTGGAGAAGCCAGTCTATTACTGTATTATTTTTGTATAAGGTCTATAGTTTCAATCGAAGACCTTGAAGAGGTATGCATCTTCAAGCTGGGTTTACACCAAAGTTATTAACAAAATGTTAATAGCTTAATCCTAATAGATTCTATTAAATTGAACGAAAGTTGACAAACACACATCTTCATCATGTGTATGATAAGTTATGTTCAGTCTAATAGAATCTATAAGGATTGAGTTATTAACATTTTGTTAATAGCTTTTGTTTCTTCGCAGCTTCAAGGTCTTTGGTTTCAATATTTTGTTCTGCAGTCATTGTATTATATGCGTACCCATTAGTATCAATATTCTCACATTCAAAAAAAATAATTTAATAGGTGATTAAAAATAAACAAATGAACTAAATAATGCTGGAGAAATTATAATATTTTTGATTGTAAAAAATTAATTTTCATCAGATAGAAAGATTTTCACGGAACTGGATGAATTATATCATATGAAATACAAATTCAAACGTGTTAACAAACTGAGTTTGTTAACATCAAAAACAAGTGACATCAGTTACTTGTGGATGAGAATACTGCGTGAGGTATACTTTTCACAGAACTACTAGTTATTATTTGTGTTGCTATCCTTGTCTATCATTCGACAACGCAGATAGCGTTTTCTTTTTCTAGCTCTGCAACGTTGCCAGACCGTTCATCAACATTTTAGATTAATTGGCAGAACATTTATCATTTACAACTGGAAATTTATCATTTGATTATCGAAAAATATAAATTTCCTCGAACAATTGAATATAATTCATCATTTCAAACAAGAATGAGCATTTTATTTATCATCAGATATCAGTTATCCTCTATAGAAGGCAGTGACAAGACAGAGAATCGGCAACACTATTCTCTACTGCCTTTATATATCGTGGACCTCACTATACTGTTGAAAATGAGGATACTCAAGACAAGATAGGCGCTCTCGCTTTTGTTATATATATTACTGGTAATAATGGTTGTTATTATCATAACGTGAATTTATCTGATAAATTCAAAATTGTAGTACATACATTTTTTTGGACTCAAAATAGTGTGTGAATCATTTACATAACCTCTAGACAGTGCATTCCAAATTAAGGTTTGGAGCAGTTTTGGGTGAATGCCTATTGTTTTTACCGGCATTGTATCTTTTGTCTATGGATAAATGAATGAATGAATGAATAACGTATTTGGAATTCATGCTTCTTGAAAATGAGAGTAATTATTCTCACCATACAAGAAATAAATGCTTTTCGAAGATTAATTGAACGATTCTAGTAATACCTTCAATACCCTCCTATTGGGCGGTTTTCCGCCTCAGAGCGAGACCACATAGGGCGGGTTTTCAGACGAGTCGGCAGGCCAGAAAGCTGTCCGAATGACTGCTTATTAAGGACTGGCGTTTGGGAATCAGCTGATAATCATCCAATCTTCCTGCACTGCCGTCTCGTCTGAAAACGCCTGGGAAAACGCCTATTGTGGTCTCGCTCTGAGTGAGATTTCTGAATCAATACTTTTAGATTTAGGACGGTTGATAGACGGGAATGGCATGAGAAAGAAAACATTATTAGATTAATATAGAGGTGGAAAAAGTTGAAAGAGAAGAGGAATTATTAGTAGATCTCATGCATTTATAATTCAATTTTCTCTTCATTCCTCTATTCTTCACTCTTCACTTTTCTGTAATCTTCCTTCTCACTGGTTGAATATGACCTTTATCTCTGAAACACAGATTTCATCTCTGAATCTGAAAGACTGAAAGACAAAGATTTCATCTTTGAAAAACGCGAATTTCATCTCTGAAACTGAACTCTCGAGAGTCGATTAGCAGTATCCACGGACTCCCAGAACGCAACCAACGAGCAACACGTGTTGCAATCGTTTGCGGTTGGCCAGGCAACTCACCCCAGCAACTGAAGTTGCTTTCTCGCCTAACTAGTTAGCGATCAACCGGGCAACTTGGCCCTTCACACCGGAAATGTGTTCCAAAGTCACTGATCGAAGCTTAATCGGCTGGAAGCGCTGAGTTTTCGAGTCACACCGGTGGAATTCCAACGAGAGAGTATGAAAAGGGTAGAGAAAATGTATATGCTGAAGGCATAGTGAAAGGTAGAGAGAAAATTTATAGTGAGGTATGATGAGATTACCTTCTAAAAACAGTGGAATTCCAACAAGAGAGTATGTGGAAGGTAGAGGAAATGCATAGTAAAGGTATAGAGAGAGTGCCTTCTATAAAAAATTGCAAGGTTACTACAGTGAGGTCCACGTTATAATGACAGTGGAGGAATATAGGGAACAGTGTTGCCGATTCTCCGCTTTGTCACTGCATGATATAATAATTCATTCATCTATGAATGATAGCTGATATAACATGATAATCCCGGTATACCTGATATAATATTCACTGTTCATTAATAGTTATTTGTGCAACTAGTGCGCAAAGTGACAGTTTGCTGCACCAAAAGAAACGTTTACGCCCGAGCCATAGGCGAGGGCAGAATGGCTTCTTGAGTGCAGCAGAGGAACTTTGCGCACGTATTTCAAATTAAATTTTTCCTACAGTTACCATTGAATAAGAAAAGTGGGTAATTATGGATAAAATGATGGCTGAAATCCATCAAATGTTTGTGTGTGTGATGCTGTTATTAATAACAACCTTGATTCATTTAAAAATTAATAATCCAATTGAAGTTGAAAATTCTCAGCCAAAGTTCTCATTTTTATTCATTCAAGAATCAGAAAAAATACAGATAAAACAAAAAATTCGCATTCAAAATACACGCCAACAGCTGGTTGGGATGGCTGCAGCATGGCTGAACCCGAAGCGCGCGACCTAGCGGGAAGTATCGTACCTAACTTCGTTCCATCCAGCTAAAAACAGTATTCAGATATTTATGGTTAACTTAAATTACCGAAAAATACTATAAGTAAACTGAAAAATATTTATAAAATAACATAGACAACAGAAAATATTTTATTTCAGTATATTCTAATGTTATTTTATTAATTTTATTGGCATGGATTTCGAACGGTAACTATTTAACCTGAAAATTCGAATTTCATAATGTGTGTTTGCTACATTTCTCATTGCTTGGAGTTGAAAATAGTACTGTCAATAGAAAATAAACATTATTTATTATTAAATGATGAGAAGTTATTATTTAATTATGATTTAGATAAACATTACTCTTGTTTTGGATTTCTAGATTGGGATTTTATCATAAATGTAGGGTAGCCATTGAAATGATTCTCATCTAAATCTAACCAAAGCCATTGTTACCAACTTAATTTTTGTTTTCGTGCACTAATCCTCCATATAATCCACCAACTATTTTGTGTTGCCATGTTGCAAATCTGGAGTGCAAAAAAAAATTTTCCCGCACTAGAGCGGGAAAGTGATTCTTTGCGTTCTGCAATCAGTGCAGGAATGGCAGCTTTTCAAGGTAACTGTAGGAAAAAATAATTAATTATATTATTTTACTCATCAAGAAAGTATATCATTTCTAAAGATTATATAATAGATTTGCATAATCGTGGTTGATTGATATTTTCCCAGTCAATTATATTTCTACATTGTTTTATAATTTTGTTTCAAAATAAATGTAAGCTAATAGAAAAACCTATCTATTTATTTATTCATAATTTTTACAAGGAAGCACTGATCGGGAGAGAGAAACTGAGGATACTCCTTGTACTATTTCTCTCCCAAATTTAGATAACATTAAGATAACAAAAGTCCAAAATGAGGTTATGATTTCACTTTTCAAAAATTTGGTCCATTTTCACTCAAAAACAATAAAACTAATAATTTAAAATTTTTATCTACATCCTGTGATAATTATAACACATTTCAAAGATTGATTTCCTTACAAGGAAATCAGACATTGTTGAAAAACGATCTGGCAACGTTGTGGAGTAAGAAAAGGTACGCGCTATCCAAGGATAGTGTATAGCTTTTCTATAGTATAATCTAGTATACATATAGCTGGTCTATACACTATTCTTGCACGCTATCTGCTTTCTCAAATGATGACACACCAGTGATAACAACACGAATGTTAATCAAATACTGCCATTATAACCTGAACCTCACTATAGAGATTTTGTTTCTAAAGAGCTTTCCTTCTATAATTCAAACGCTTCTATAATCCCACTGATCTGATTGTGATGAAGCTATTGTTGGTTGAATCAATGATGAATATTGGTAATTTCATTTTCCTAAATTTGAATATTGATAATGGAATTCATATTATGATGTCTTAAGGGTTTAAATGGGAATTTTTCTCTTCTCCAATCTCCACTTCGGAACATACAGACCTGAATATTATCCCACTTTCAGGATTCTCCTGAAGCCACTTGCGTATGAGATTCATACTTACGGGATACAATTTATTATTGGGTTACGTATAATCATGAGACATCAGCTTGAAATCTCCCAACAGTCATCAAATTCTCGCCAATCTCCGAACGTATAGTAACATATAATGCATTATCGTATAGTTTTTGTCATGAGAGACATTGCATCCTGTAAACGAGCTGAAAAAATTCTTGTTTGGGTCATACAGTACTTTACTTCTTTGGTCCTCCCAAAATTATTATGGATGTGTGGGGATACAGCTCAAGTGCTGGAAAGTGTGCTTATATATCATTATGCAGATCTCAAAATTTCTCTGGAAGCCATATTATGTGATTCATATCTCAGGAATCCATTGTATCATTAAGAACGTATAATGTCATTGATGATGAGAAATCAACTCCAAACCTTCCAATAGTTACCAAATTCCAATATAGACCACAGACTTCACATTCAACTCTAGAGTCTTGGAGAATCTGTGATTAAAAGATGCATTCACATTTTCATCGTTGGTTTCCATAATGAACAACAGCCTGGAGCAGAGATAATCATGAACAAAATGAGATGGTGTATCATCCTTCTTCATCTGTTCAACCAACCCCTTCCCCCCTCAAAATCATTGAATATTACTCACTTCCTTCCACTCCACCAAAAAATTGAATATCAGGCTCACTCATTTCCTTACTCCACTGAATGAAAAACACTGTTTGTTATTAGGAGATATATAAACACGAAAAAACTCATGAATAAGAACGCATCTTCTGGAGAATGAATATTCAATCTGTATCAATACTTCACGCATTTTCTATATTCTTTTCAATGGTCACTGGGGAATCGGCTGGTTTCTGTTCCTCGGTAATTTTTTTATATGAGAAGCTACCATTATTTTTCACAATAAGTATATACAAAATACATTCCACTCATGCAATCTCAAGAATTTAGTCATATTTAAATTCTCGAATCTGTATATACTACTCTTACCAATCTTTTTCTGTTTATGAAATTTCGTCAATGAACAATGTAATAGGTAATATTTAATTTCATAATTATAATACAAACTATCTTATACTTACCTTCTTGTTAACAAAGTCGGACATTCTATTACCTATATAATATTATGAACAGACTATTGGCTACCCACTGTAACACGAACCCACCCCCTACACTCAGACGAATAGTCTTGTAGGGGTATTCCAGTAAAACATGCTCTGTAATACAATGTAATCTGTATTTTGTATGGAATAAAGAATATTTGAATTTGAATTTGAAAAATACCCTACAATATTGTATCAATATATTTCACCATCATTATTGAAAGAATTCTCTACAGCAAAATAATTGATAGTAAAAACGTTCTGAGTCATGATCTAGAGTTATATATTTTATAAGCTCCTATGTTTGATGTGACTTCCAAAAGGTTTCTGGAAGATTCTAGTGAGAAAATCTCATATCGGGAAGCTCTAGAAATCACAAATATCATCGAAGAGTCACGAAGACTCCTTTTTTGATGCGGAAGCAGCACTGCTTTTCAATTTGCTTTGAAGCTTCTCCCATTGTCAAATCAGGATTCACGGTTGTTGTTCTCATCCAGTACAGATCACCTAGAAATATTTTTTTTCTGATTCCAATCTTTTTTACAACTAGATGAATGATGAGTTCGTTGTAGTCTATCTTCCAATGTTTAAGTTAAACATAGACTAATGATTTTTTCCATAAGGAGACAGCACAAAAAATTACTAGAAATCCTTAGACTAACATCAATGACTAACACCTAGATCATTGTAGTATTTTTATATACAGATCTTTCCTAGATCACAAAGTATTCTAGATCATTGTAGCACCGGTATACTGATCTTGTAGTATACAATTTCGTGTTGGTGACCTTGTTGTCTTTGAGAATTCCTCAATTTCATTCATGTGGGGTGGTAACCTCTTGTGGCTGGTTCAGATCTATGGACACAAGATGCAATTATATCGATCTGAATTTGACACCAAAGAGAAAGTGTTGTGTGAGAGGCCTCTACATGTCCCACGTAGTATCAATGATCATTCTAGACTTACTAACATCAATGATTTTTTAATATTTCGTTGTTTCCTATGTTGCTGCATCAATCTTTTATTTATAAAATGAAAATATGTGAGTATGATAGAATAGTCTATGATATTATTTATTGATAATTCTGATTATTATTCATTATCCTTCATTATATTTTCAAAAATAAGTATCCAATATTGTCAACTTACCAGTCACCAAGATCATTTTGATTGTTCATCCATGATATTACCTGGAACATAAAAATGAAAATTAGTTTAAAAGTAGGACACTTCTGATCTTTTGAATGAAGAATGGAGTATTGTTTTTCTGTACATAAAAACAGTTCGCCATAATGTAAGCTTCTTCAACTAGAAGAGTATTTATTACGCTTACTAATTTTCTAGCATCAATGTATTTTTCATAATAATATATTTATTGGTTCGCAAGTAATGCATAATCACAATTGTGAATAGTCATTAGAGTTTGAGACTTGATAAGTTCATGTTTGTCATCTCCACTAGTTTCAGTCAATTCTCCATTCATCAGATTAATAAGAAATATTGTTGTATGACTCTCTCACTATAATATAATTCTTCGTCGTCTTCCTACAAGGATAAGGCAATTTGCCTGTTCCGACTTCAAACTCACCATCACATCCATCTTTTACGGGGTCTGCCCACACTTCTCCTCCCCGGGTTATACAACATGACTGCCCTTGGAATCCTGTCGCTCTCCGTCCTTTCAACATGATCTTTTCAGTTTTGCCGATTTTCTTCAATCTTCTGCCAGATGGAGATTATATTGAGCTCGCTTCTTAATTTGACATTATGAAGCCTATCTTCCCTTGTGGACCCTTTTACAGTTCTTAAAAACCTCATTTCGGCAGCCTGTAGCCTACTCCATTCTTTCTTCTCATGTATCCAAGATTCAGAGCCATAAAAGAGCGTTGGAATAGCCATAACCTTAAAGAATTTAAGTTTCGTCTCTCTCCTGGCTCTGTTTCTCAATGTCCTATTTATTGTTCCACAAATGGAATGGAATCTATTCAATTTTACATTCTAGTCTTGGTCCATTTCATAGGATATATCACAACCCAAATAATATAATTCAATTATTAATTCATACATCGCATGTTCTCACCTAATAGCATCAAATGACAACTTCTCCGGATGATAGATTCAGATAGCAACTTCTTCACAACTCCCCCACTATGATGCACATTAATTTAGATCGTTGAAAGCTCCAAGTTACAAGAGACCTCTACTGGTTTTGGAATTCACTGAAGCAACTTCATCAAGTGAGCTTGTCTAATTGGACCCCAATTATAGAGTCCCTTGAGACTAATTTCCAATTTTGCAGTTGGGAAACTGAATTTGACTGCAGAGCTTTTCGATAGATAAAACCATGAGAAGGCGGACCGAAGATGTGATGTAGTGATTTCCCCCGAGTCTCAAATCCAGCTGAGCTTGGTTGTTTTCAGAGTCGATTAAATCAATTCTCCATCGTTAAACTTCGTCTTTTATGTCAGCCTCTGATGATTTCACAGGACAGCGTTTTTTTTGTAACATCTTCAATGCATCTTGAAGATTGGAAGTTGATATATTAATCGCTTTACTTGAAAAATTTCTACAGTACTGATGTTTTTTAATACTCTCTGGTGAGTTAAGATTATTGTAGCTACATTGATTGCGTTGCTTCAGCATAATATTCTCTGCTGGTTTGATCTTTTCATATTTTTCCACAATTTTCGATAATTCACCTGACCTCCAGAACTGTCACGGAGACTGGATGGTTCTAAAACATCTTTGGTGATTTTGGAAGATTGATTTCTGAATATTATCAAGTAATTTTTTTATATTTAGAGGATGTCAATGTAATATTGATTTTTTTGTTTCGTATTCAGTTTTTAACTTTCTGATTGAATGTTAGGCTAAGTGGATTTTTTGAGAGGATCGTTCATGTGATACTGTTTGTTTTTGCTTCTTCTACTTTCGTTTTAGCTTTCATATTTCTAATTAAATTTCTAGTAAATATTGTATTTTAGATCGGAAAATTCCAATCGATATGTGGTAACATCAGCAGAACGTTAGGGAAGAAAGCGAGGAAAGAAACTATAATGAAGCTCTACAGAGTGATGGCTGCCCCTGTTCTCCTGTATGGAAGTGAATCATGGATCACCACGAAATCACAGGAGAACAGGCTGCAGGCAGCAGAAATGAGATTCCTACGCAGAACGAAGGGCTGTGACAGACGAGACCACATAAGAAATGAAGAAATAAGAAGAGAATTGGGTGCCTTCAACATGAATGAAAAAGTTGTATGTCATCGAAACGAGTGGAGGGAACATATTATAAGAATGCCAACGGAAAGAATTAAATTACCATCCGATAGGAAAAAGAGACATTGGTAGACCTCGGAAAAAATGGCAATAGAGGAAATCAAATAAGAATATAGGAAAAGCTGATAAACAAATTCAAAATTAATAACATTTCATACTTGTATATAAATTTTAGATATAATATATTCCTCCAAAACATTTGAATTTTTTGTAGAATGCTGTTGTGAGTCGGTACAGGCAAAAGCCTAATCCATGAAGGCAAGAAGAAGAAGAAGATTGTATTTTAGTTTAATGAAATTGCACAAGTCGCATCCGCGCTGAGATTCTTTCTTTGCGGATGCTAATTTTTCCATAAAATTGTAATTTATATTTATGTTTGTGGAATGTATTTTTGAATGGGAATAAATTTGATTTGATTCGATTCATGATATAATTGTTTTATTCGATAGCATTCACAAAGACTGAATGTTCTTGAATCGTCGTCCGTGATTTTGAAAGATGTGTAATAATTTTATCTGTCGAATGGATTTTTCTCCAACTTTAAGACATGAAGAAAACAGTTGAAAAATCATGTTTCCCCCAAAAGCGTTTGAACAACTGTATGTATTTCTTTATATAGAGGCTTCTCTAATTGAGTTTCAGCGTCATTAAAGATAGCTGAAAGCAGTCCTTGTGTGATTTGGATCGTTTGAAATGGAAGGTAGATCCTCCATGAATGAATCCAATGAATAAATAGAATACAGTAGATAATAAATAGCCTGTTCAAAATACGAAATTGACAGTTTAGTGTTTGATTTAGTGGGATTAGGGAAGACTTAACGCATCAGTTTGATACAGATAAGTAGCCTTCTGTGAAAATACTTACATCACCAGGTCATTTTTCCTATCAATGAGTTAAAGATGATGGAAAATCAAGATGAATGAAAACCCTCTCTCGCCTCAGCCTACAAGCAATAAGTAGCCTTCTTACGAAACTAGGTACTGTAGAGCAGCAACGTATCTAGGTAAAGTAGGTTTGAGTAGAAAGCAGCGATTGACAGAGTCATTGAAAACAACGGAGCAATCACAAACAAGGAAGGAGCTAGACCCGCCTACTGGACAAAGCTTCAAGCTCTACCTAGTTCCCTGATTGGTTAACAATAACAATACGATTTGGTCTTCTTTCTGCCAATACATTGAGGTCTCTCCAATACTGTAATACTTATATATATATATATGATCTAAAATTATTGTCATTCATATTACTTAGTAATACACATATATACCTGAGCCTAAGAACACAATGAACACTTAGTTATTTATTTTCTTATCGAAGAAAATTTTTAGTTTTTTGTTTTGTTTGATCTTCTTCGTCTCCTTATTCCTCCTTATCTTCGGCCGATTCTGCTTTATTCTCTTCCTTCTTGGGGCGTCAACCTAGCTACATTTGGACTGCTGTATGAATTAGAATTGGAACCGTTTTGAGCTTATAAGCCTGTGGTACTTTTATGTAAGTTGTGTAATTCTGAATGATAAAATAAATTAATTAAATTAATAAATACTCAGTGCATTAAGCTCAGCTCAGCTTCTCATTTGTAATAATTTTTGAATGAGAATCCAAATCCCATAATTCAACGGGAGTTATAATTGTAATAGTTTTAAAATGAGGATCCAAATCCCATGATTCAACGGGAGTTATAATTGTGAATTCTAGTATTCACAATCAGTGATAGTGTATGATGGATGAGAACATTCATAATACATAATATATTGGATTTTTTTCATCTGGAATACTATTGTTATACATTCAATGATATCAGCTCCAATAGGAGGTTCAATTTCAAAATATGATGGAACATTGATAATGAGTAAGGATTGAGTACAAAGATCTGAAAAATCATTTTTTGTCATCATATTTATCAGTGATTAGGTCATAACGTCATATCGTCGTACTTTCGGATCATAGCCTACCATTATGATACACCTCATACTCTACTGTAAGTTTCTAATAAATAAGTTGTAAGGTATCGAATTTGGGTAGATAAAAATCCCTAACCGAAACAGTAATAGGTCTGAAAATAAAGTAACCGGCTAATATCGCCAAATAGATAATAACTAAGATTAGATAGCATCAGCTTGTTCTGGCTAAATGGTACAAAAACCTAAAAAGGATTTGAAGGAATTTTGTTGCTAATAAATAGATTATTATATAGCATATTTGAAGATTGAGGTTAGGTACATGTATTCACGGATCGGTGACCTAGAGATCGATCAAATCGAGCAACGTAGAATCTGACCAAAACCCCTTGGCAGAGCTCTATTGCAATCAAACGGTGTGCAATGTGAAAAAACACCTGATCACGTGGCTAACTATTAGGTAGCATGAAATAAATATTAGTATATAGAATATTAGCTAGCATGTAAAGAGCATAACAAATAAACCAAATGAAAATAATTAAGTGTATTCAGGAAATAAGAGGTACCAGGCGCATGAATACCGAATAAAATTTGCTTGCACCAATAGTAAAACGGCAGTTAATAGGCGGCAACTGTAGGCCAATTCAAAAATATTTCTATATATTTATATAAATGTACTAGATTTTGTGTTAAAACTTTGTATAGTCTATGTTATCGATATGGCTCGAAAGCAAAGAAATTATTAATCATACAATCTAAGCAATATTTTGATATTTTTTGTAAGATCTATTTGACCCTAAATGGCGGAGGACTAAGATATTCAAATTTTATGCTAATTTGAAAGTCGGAAATAAGATTTGTAAAATTGAGAAAGGAGAACCAGCACTCGCCAACCAAATGCCACCAGGAGAGGACCCCAAATATTGTAGAGCGTAGTACCTTGATAATGATTTTGTAAAAGTTAAAGTTGAATTAAATTATTAAATTTCTTAAAGGACTTCGTGATGCTATTATAAAGCAGAAGTCATTTTCATTTTTAAATAAATTTATAACCCCTGGGAAGAGACGATTCCGGCTACCATATTCCCGGACCACATGGAGTTGGATCGACATCGGCGGCTTATAAGAAGATTTTCGACACGTGAGTGATAAATATTGAATTAGTGATGGGCGCCCTAGTGCTTCGAATTAATCTAATAATCAAAGCTAGCTCGCCGAAAGGGTTTTTATTATAAATTAAGAAATTAATAAGAGTAATACTTGCGCAAGTAAAAAATTAGTATTAAAGGTATTTTATTGAAGAAAAAATATAGATCAATACATTTCAGAAAATTCCATTGGATCAAAGAAGTATAAAATCTAGGCTATTAAAACATATGCATATGATATTTAATTTTTGCAATATAATTGGCGATAGTTTGTTATAGCTCTAATTCATTAGATGAATGGCTCTACCTATTCCGTCAGGTGCCGAATCTTGCACCCTGAGATAAAAATATATATTCGATACAAAGAAATCTACTGAGTACTAGAGAGTTTAATATATATATATATATTTGGATTATTAGTGGCTAATTTATCAAGCTGATCTTAAAGCACATATTTTTAATTGAATTGTCCAAGTCGACAAGTATTAGCAAGCACATATCGCAGCTACATGCAAAAGAATGCATATGATTTTAAGATAAAGGCGCATGGTAATGATTCGTGCTATAAATCTAGAATATAAAGTTTAGCCTGTGATATTTTACTGATTTCAATTATTGTTCTATTTTTATATTATATTTTTTATCGCTCTTTATATATTTTTTGCCTCGATCTATTTTTTGCATTATTTGTTTAATATATGTATGAAATGTTTATGGTGTGCAATTTATTTTTATTCCTCAACACTATAGTATAAGTATCATATTTATATATATTTATTTTTATTGAATTACAAGAGTTATAGGAGAAGCCCATACCTAGGCCTATCAAGATTTTTTAAGACTGAATACTGTTAGAAAACCACGACCTAATTATATAATTATATCAAATCTCATGCTTTACCGACTGATGCCAAGCAGGAGGCTAATCGTTATTTAAATATAAAGAATAACGTGACATAAAACATGCCGTACCAACGTGGGACTGATGATGAGAGCCGAGCTCATTGAATAATTATTTGAATTTAAGTCAATAACCATATTGAAAATTATAGATAACTTATACGAGTATTGAGGAAAACTGGCGAAGTGAAATTTGTATTACTTTTTGGGGAATCAATAGCTTTAAATAAAAAGAAATTATATGTTTTAAAGAAAATTTTATATTATTATTATTGTAGAAAATATATTTTATAGAGAGAGCTATTATATTTTATGGGCCTAAACTGCTAGTCAGAAATCAATGAATAGTATTATTATATTATAAGAGCTTAAGTAATAAATAGGTTACCTGGCTTGTAATGTCCATAGGCCTATCCTCATTTGTGTCCTTATTAATGCCTTGTTGGCCAAAACTTTCACTTTTTTAACAAACACTTGACACTTAATCCATTTTTAAAATATGAGTCTCTTTTCGTCCACGCAAAGTAAGGTAGCAGACACACTGCAGACGGCGATAGTAGCGGAGATCGACGCTGAGGGGGGCGCGATGGAGTCCAACGCCCAGATCTCTTCAATCACCGCCAAGAATCCTGTGAACAGTAATAAACCGTTAAATGTCTCCCAAGAAGCAATAAGAAGGGTTATAGTAGAGGGGATGATCAAGTCATTTTCTAATAGTTTAGAAAAAACAATGACCATGGTAATGAAGGACTTGAAGGTGGAAATGAAGGAAATGCGGGAATCATTGAAGGATACATCGGTAAGAACGGGTAAGGAAACTGCGGACACAATATCAGCATCTACCGCTGAAAATCAAGAACTAATTACAATCGATTTAACAGCAAAAATAGATACTGTCACTTGTGAGTTAAACGAAAGAATAGATAACCTACCAGCACAAAACACTTCGCAAATTCATGAAATAGCTCACCCAATTCTGATACAAATCAAAACATAGTACAACTTGAAAGTCAAATACATCAATTTCCGCACGAGAATATAGAGCCTATTCCCATAGCAACGTTTGATTCACTACACAGTTTCAATGAATTAGGCCGTTTTGACAATACAGACCGCTATCTCCAACCTAAAGAATTTATAGATCAGATAAAACTAGTTCAATCATTAACACCCACCTCTTGGAATTTTTGGCGTCTTCGTTTGACTAGTTTATTGATTGGCGAACCCCTGATGTTCTTTCGGAGTAGAGCCCATGAATTGACATCATTGGATGAGTTTGTAGCTGTCTTCCTGGAACAGTATTGGAGCAGAAGTAAACAGTTGGACGTGCTAGCGGACATTATATCATGCGATTTCAACCCTAATTTAGACGGTGCATGTACCACTTTCGTCACTGCCCTACAGTTTAAAAATTCTCAATTGAGCGAGCCCATTAATGAATCGGCATTAGCAAGTATTATTTTAAAAAAGCTACCGTATCAAGTTAGAATGGCACTCGCCACACAACCCATTACTGATTGCAAACAGCTGATAAATCATTTATATGGCATACAGTCTGTGATGGCAATATCAAACCACCGTTCAGACCAAAGATACACACAGAATCAACATAACTCAAAAAGTAATCAGTATACCAGCCAAAACTATGAATCAGTACCATATGATTGCTCACGATCTACCCCTCAATTTAAATGCCGCTATAATCATAATCAAAATAACAGCTGGAATAATAGAAGTTTTCAGAATCGACAAACAAACCATTATCCACAGCAAACCTATGAAAGAAATTATTATTATGGCCATGATCGATTTAACACAAATAATGATTACACTCAGAATAATTATAATAGAAATTACAAACCGCCACCTCATCAAATAAGTACAAACTACACATTAGAGCATGCGTCCAGATCAAATCACCAAAAAACACAGAACCCAACACCCAACAACCCGCCACCAGAGATACAGAAAACTACAGCTAATAAACCAGGACTATATGATACCCCCGAGATAACACCTACAAGCTCCAATGAAACAAACAAAGAAAATCAAGATATTTCAGCATCATACACCACCTTTAGAAATGATTTACCGAAAATAGTATTAGAAGAACCGAAGCCAATACAAGACAGCCTACCACAAAAAACCGCCACCAAACATGCAATTAAAGCCAGCCGCAAACATCAACCCATATTAAGTATCCTGTTCCCTTCCGACGATCCATCACCGCAGGAAGAGCAACCCGCATATCCAGAGACCGCCACCATGTATCTGCACACCACACCCGCGCATCATTTGACCCCACAGCAGACCAAGGACCCGGACCAAGAGGACGACACCAGGGAGGACGGACTACCGGACAAGAGGAGCGACCACCGTAAGGCCCGGAGACGGAAGCGCCCGAGGACACCGGACGGCCGACATCAGGACGGAGAGGACGGCATTCAGGAGAAGAGCATGCACCGTAAGGCCCGGAGGCGGAAGAAGCGACGAAGGAGGAACCACGCGCGCGCATACCGGCCGCATGCACGCTTCAAGAGGCAAAGAAGAACACCGGACCGACACCGAGGAGGACAGGAGCGGACCGACAGCGTGCATCCGCGGCACATACGCTTTAAAGCAGATAACCAGCTATGTGACCGGCAAAATGGACCAAAGAAATGGGATAGAAACGGAGCTACTGATAGGACAAATATGGATTCATGCCTGGACAACAATGGAATGGATTACTTGTGGATATTGATGGACAGAAGGAGGTTAATAAAATCAAAAGAAATAAGGGAATAATGGCAATAAAATGGAAGTACCTGGCTATGTGATTAGAGATTATGCTATTAAAAAGATAATAAATGTTTTGATATTGTGTGTAATGTTGTTTATGGCTGTGATATTAATAAAAGACTGTGTTGTGGATAGGACGAAAAATATTGTATTGTTGTTGTTAAATGAAACTACTATTGATGATTGGAAATTTAATATTATAAAAATGTTTATTGCTGTAAGCCTAATGAGTTATAATGAGCCGAAATTAAGAATATTAGATGAAAATAATGAAAGGAAGGATGAGTTAAGAGTACAGATTGATTGGAAAAAGAACAGATTAAAAGAAATTATTATTAAAGGAACAAGGAGTTATTTGAAGAAAGAGTACACCAGATACAAGGGCTTTAAATTTGAGAAAGATAAATTAATAATAATAGGACAGCCTCAACAATTAACAACCGGACAGCAGATAACCCAACCGGCCTATAGTATAGCTACAAGCAGAAAGTCAAAAGATATGGGAAGACCACAACAATTCTACATGAAATATCACAGAATTTGAAATAAATATGATAAGAAATCAAGGAAAACATTATTATCAAACCGATTACTGACCTTCCTTAATAAATTTAATCTTGGCATAGGACCGCATGGCAACAATCCAGTGTTTTAATTCCTTCCAACCGTTAGAAGCCTGCAATAAGAAAAAGAACAATTTTTAAATATGTAATTAAATTAGTTACATCATATAAAAAAGGACACAAGCGGGGAGAGTATGTTTAAAAATTGTTAATTACCTTTGAAAGGAAAAAAATGCAGCAGTTAGGTTAGTTATGAAATTCGACAGCAAATTCTGTAGAGCCAGTGACCAGCTGGGCAAAGCCACCTGAATCAAATATGTAATGTCTGTAAACATATGATTATGAAAAAGTATGGTAACCCCAAAATTGTTATTTATTATTGTTATTTATTATATTTATTAATGTCGGTATATTTATTTATATGTTTTATATTTATTACCTTTAGTTATGCCACGTTTGTTACCTGAAAAAACCTAAAGTGAATGCAAGCTACCAAAAAACCAAAGAGCCATTAGCAAAAGAAAAGTATTGTACCTGATGTATAGAAAATTATTTATATTAAGACCTAAGAAATACTATAAGATATAAGCCCAGAAGTTTTGTGAATCGAAATTATTGTCTAAAAGGAATCATTTGTGAGAATCATGAAATGTGTGTAGTTAGGTTGGCGGCCCTGCAAGCGGCAAATTTAAAAATATTATGTTTTAAGTGTTGTCAGGAGGAGTGCGTTTAGAAGTTTATATTTATGATATTTTATGTGTGTTGAGGAGGAGAATTTGTTAGTGTATTTGATAAAGGTATGAAGGAGATGCAGCAAATATGTCTGCGAACTGTGATAGAAGTATGAGAGTATAATTTATAAATAAAGTATAGTGTATATCTATGTATTGAAGGGTGGGTTTTCATTAAAAACATTGTGATTCTCAAATATTTTGAATTCAAACCCAGGGGCGCGTGTAAGGTATCGAATTTGGGTAGATAAAAATCCCTAACCGAAACAGTAATAGGTCTGAAAATAAAGTAACCGGCTAATATCGCCAAATAGATAATAACTAAGATTAGATAGCATCAGCTTGTTCTGGCTAAATGGTACAAAAACCTAAAAAGGATTTGAAGGAATTTTGTTGCTAATAAATAGATTATTATATAGCATATTTGAAGATTGAGGTTAGGTACATGTATTCACGGATCGGTGACCTAGAGATCGATCAAATCGAGCAACGTAGAATCTGACCAAAACCCCTTGGCAGAGCTCTATTGCAATCAAACGGTGTGCAATGTGAAAAAACACCTGATCACGTGGCTAACTATTAGGTAGCATGAAATAAATATTAGTATAGAATATTAGCTAGCATGTAAAGAGCATAACAAATAAACCAAATAAAAATAATTAAGTGTATTCAGGAAATAAGAGGTACCAGGCGCATGAATACCGAATAAAATTTGCATGCACCAATAGTAAAACGGCAGTTAATAGGCGGCAACTGTAGGCCAATTCAAAAATATTTCTATATATTTATATAAATGTACTAGATTTTGTGTTAAAACTTTGTATAGTCTATGTTATCGATATGGCTCGAAAGCAAAGAAATTATTAATCATACAATCTAAGCAATATTTTGATATTTTTTGTAAGATCTATTTGACCCTAAATGGCGGAGGACTAAGATATTCAAATTTTATGCTAATTTGAAAGTCGGAAATAAGATTTGTAAAATTGAAGAAAGGAGAACCAGCACTCGCCAACCAAATGCCACCAGGAGAGGACCCCAAATATTTTAGAGCGTAGTACCTTGATAATGATTTTGTAAAAGTTAAAGTTGAATTAAATTATTAAATTTCTTAAAGGACTTCGTGATGCTATTATAAAGCAGAAGTCATTTTCATTTTTAAATAAATTTATAACCCCTTGGAAGAGACGATTCCGGCTACCATATTCCAGGACCACATGGAGTTGGATCGACATCGGCGGCTTATAAGAAGATTTTCGACACGTGAGTGATAAATATTGAATTAGTGATGGGCGCCCTAGTGCTTCGAATTAATCTAATAATCAAAGCTAGCTCGCCGAAAGGGTTTTTATTATAAATTAAGAAATTAATAAGAGTAATACTTGCGCAAGTAAAATTAGTATTAAAGGTATTTTATTGAAGAAAAAATATAGATCAATACATTTCAGAAAATTCCATTGGATCAAAGAAGTATAAAATCTAGGCTATTAAAACATATGCATATGATATTTAATTTTTGCAATATAATTGCGATAGTTTGTTATAGCTCTAATTCATTAGATGAATGGCTCTACCTATTCCGTCAGGTGCCGAATCTTGCACCCTGAGATAAAAATATATATTCGATACAAAGAAATCTACTGAGTACTAGAGAGTTTAATATATATATATATATATATATATATATATATGATCTAAAATTGTCATTCATATTACTTAGTAATACACATATATACTTGAGCCTAAGAACACAATGAACACTTAGTTATTTATTTTCTTATCGAAGAAAATTTTTGGTTTTTTGTTTTGTTTGATCTTTTTCGTCTCCTTCTTCCTCCTTATCTTCGGCCGATTCTGCATTCTTCTCTTCCTTCTTGGGGCGTCAACCTAGCTACATTTGGACTGTTGTATGAATTAGAATTGGAACCGTTTTGAGCTTATAAGCCTGTGGTACTTTTATGTAAGTTGTGTAATTCTGAATGATTAAATAAATTAATTGAATAAATAAATACTCAGTGCATTAAGCTCAGCTCAGCTTCTCATTTGTGATAATTTTTAAATGAGAATCCAAATCCCATAATCCAACGGGAGTTATAATATTGTAATAGTTTTAAAATGAGGATCCAAATCCCATGATTCAACGGGAGTTATAATTGTGAATTCTAGTAATCACAATCAGTAATAGTGTATGATGGATGAGAACATTTATAATACATTGGATTTTTTTTCATTTGAAATACTTATGTTATGCATTCAATAATATCAGCTCCAATAGGAGGTTCAATTTCAAAATATGATGGAACATTGATAATGAGTGAGGATTGAGTACAAAGATCTGAAAAATCATTTTTTTGTCATCATATTGATCAGTGATTAGGTCATAACGTCATATTGTCGTACTTTCGGATCATAGCCTACCATTATGATACACCTCATACTCTACTGTAAGTTTCTAATAAATAAATTAATACATTTTTGTAACAATAACTTCGCTTCACTCATGAACTCATATTTCATTCGAGATATCGATCTGTATAAGATTATGCGATAATTTGAGATTGGCACGGCACTAAAGCGATAATCAAATTTCCATCCCGGTAAGCAACATTGAAGGATTCATCTGTGCTTATGAGATTATTTGATATTGTGAGATTATGTGAGATTGGCACTAAACTGATAATCCAATTCAAACCCAGGTGACCAACATTGAAGATACGATCTGCGTACTCGTAAACCACGTTCATTGCCAATCCAATGACCTAAACTACGCATATTATAATTATTATTATACGACCCTACAATACTGCATGTCAACGATAATAAACCCTTGACGGTTAATACTCCTGTATGATTAAACTGGGTTCGGGAAGGGATTAGTTCAAATCGGCTGTCAAATCTAGACAGATTGAAATCTAGACAAATGAAACAATTCAACTGATAATTTGTGTGGGAACAACAGTTCGCTGCACAAAGATGTACGTTGTTTGATTCGTATATCTGTCTTTGTTTTTCGCATTGAATGTCGTATATCTGTCTTCCTCGGTCGCATTGAATGTCGTATATCTGTCTGTGTTGGTCGCATTGAATATGGCTTATTCTGTCTCTGCCAGTCGCATTGAATATGGTATATTCTGTCTTCGTCGATCGCATTGGATGTCGTATATCTCTTCTTGTTTGTCGCATTGAACTGAATTTTGCAATCGACATAGCGCTGCTGACAGGTTAGATAATGACTGGTTATTTGTCAGAGGGATAATGGTCCAATGGAGGGTATCCTTCATTTGTATTCATTGTGATTTAATCTTTCCTCTCCATGTATAATCGTGAGTTTTATGACTATGATCGTCCCTAAAATACAAATGTATCAAAATAAAATTTCCCAATTTGAAGAAAGGTCCCTGAAATAGCCTACGTAATATTCCCTAATATGAAATAGTTTTTTCCTCATTTCAATTTTCTCAATTTTCAATTCTCTCAATTTTCAATTTCTTTGTGAAGTGATTATTGTATTTTTTTATTGGGTAGCAATTTTTGGGATTGTCCCGTATTCTACCATATTGTTGTAAATAGATAAATAAGTAATGCTTCGTGGAGGAATTGACGGTTCAAAGCCCAGGTTCCCTGACTTTTTTCATATTATATTCCAAGATGAGGGTTAACCTTGCTGGGTCTCTTGAACATTGCGTTAATTTGGGGGTTTCCACTGTATTATTTGAATTAATTATTATGACGATACTGATTTAGTGAAATGATAATTATTGTATGTTCTGAAGTAGTATAGGCAGACCAGAGCCAATCTTTTTGAGGTTGGTGAGCTCAGTTTTGGCATAATTTTTGTTATCATTTCTAAAATGATAACATCGCGGCCTCAGTCTTGTCTTGAAGGAAGAGCACGATTTAGTATGATTGTATTGCTTTTCATATTAATCAAATACTTTTGATTTGTGATTATTGTGTTTCATCGATTCATGGGAAAGAATTCGATTTCGAATTTCCAATTGAAAATGAGAAAAGTCAAGAAGAATACTTATTTCCTTTACTTCTATTGCCTCGTTCTAGAGTGTGCGATAGAGAAAGTGAATCTGTGACTGTACCTGACTTGACACTTGGTTTAAAAGCCAGTAGATGGCAGACAGGAAAGATAAACATTGGGTTGTTGTGTGGTCTTCTCCTTGAACGTTCACTTCTCTGGTTACCACTTAGAATTTACAGGAAAAATAACGCAGATTTCTAGAAAATTTGAAAAGTTGATGTGAAATCGCACATGGATGTCACATGGAATTATGTATTGTTCTATTATTTTATGAATACTCTAGACTGTGTATTCTGAATTGAGGTTTAAAGCAGTTTGGGGCGAACGGCTGTTGTTTATATCTGGATTCTATAAGGATGGATGAATTCTATTCTATTTATATGGATGGATAAATTCGAATATGGATGTGAAAATGTATATTATAGATGATTGAAGTAATCATGAGTGATCAGAGTATAATTCAAATAGAACTTGGCATCGATATCCTACTTTTTATAGTCAAATATGTGCACGACTGGATAGAATCAAGTACAGTACTGAATATTTTTTATTCAGTTCAATCCATTCTTACCAAAGTTCAATGACTGAAAATTATCATAATCTTTTTCATATCATCATGATTATCAACATCGTGAAATGACTGAATATAATCCAACATAGATCAACCATTTCAATAAATCAGAATACGCTCTGGAACGATTATGATCACAATTTACAAGCATATAACGAGGAGTCTTCCATTCAAAGAGGATGAGGATATTGTACTTATGACAATAAATTATCAGTATTTTTGTATCCTCATGCTTGCAATTATACCTCAACCGTTAGTGTTAGAGTGAAATATAATATTCTTCTATTATGTCTATGTTCTAGGATGTAATTGAACCTTTGAACTTTTCAATAAACGATCATAAGATGATGCTATTCATTCATTTCCAATTACAATCAATTTCCAAAAATCTTCTTATTAGTCCACTGCTGGAATTTCCATACAAAATATCCGTGGAACATACAACTTATCACGTGGAACAATACAACACTAGAATTATACTTGGAAATAATACATTTTAATTCGTGATTTGTTCAAATTATTCATTCAGTAAAGAATATTTTCTTTCCATTTAATTTCAATATAGAGCACCTTTGCCATAGGAAGTGAATGAATATTTCATTCCATTACATAGAACATAAAGTTCAATAATGAGAACATAAAATACAGTATAGTGGATTCACTTCTTGATATGAAAAATTCAGTATAATGAAGTGCACTTCTTGATACAATAAATTTAATCCAATAAATTCAACTTCTTGTTATACTAAATTTATTATTATTAGGTACATTCTACAATAACATTTTCTCGTAGAATAACGTGGATGTGGAGAGTGAATTATTATTACCAATCCATAATAAAATTCCCACAAAGAATAACTTTGTACAACTACTACAGGCCTATTCGGTTCCAAATGTGATTAGGAACGAGCATTGTTAAGTCCACCATCACGGCGATACTTAGGGTGAACCTTTCACCTTTGTTGCACGAGGGGGGTTCCAAATTACCGCTCGAATTAAACCCCAGTGCGGGGGTTGGGGACTCCATTTTCTTGCGTGCTGCCTACACGGCGACGTTGAAAAGCGACCTAAGAAATTTTCCCTACCCCTAACTCACCCGCCCCTTTCCAGGGTAGGGGGTATTGATCGAATCACAGAGTCACATATATACACACAACAGTTACAGAACACAGGTAGTTAACGTAGTAATGTTTGGAGGTATGGGGATAGTTATAGGAGAGCGAGAGAGATAGATATAAAATGAGTGGGAGTGAGTTGTATAAGAGGGCAAAGAGTGGGAGAGAAATGAAGCGAAAAGGAAGAGAAGAAGTGATGTATCAAAGAGCGAAAGAGAGACTTAGCAAAGAGTAAGAGATAGTTGAAGGGAAGGGTGAGGGAGAGATATGTAACAAAGAACAAGAGAAAGAAAGAAGGAGTGAGAGAGAGATGTATCAGAGAGCGAGAGAGGGATGAAGTAAAAATTGAGAGAGAAAGTTGTAGAATGGCGAGGGAGGGAGATGTAGTAAACAACAGGAAAGAGAGAAAGGGAGAGAGTCTTAGCGAATAGCGAGAGAGAGATGTAGCAAAGAGCGAGAGAGAGAGGGCAATGTAGCAAACAGCGAGAGATTAATTGTTTGAGTACTTTACTTATGTAGATTACAATGTACACAGCTTATACACTTGTATACAATAGCTTACGATACAGCAAAGCTTCAGATGGATTCACAAAATATAAACTTGAATAATAATAATTATAATTGAAACGTATATAATATGAAAAGAAAAAAGCAATTTGAGATTAATATAGATAATATTGTTATGCATCTACATAAATTAGCGGAGCTTCAAACATTTCATATCAATGTCCATTTTTTGGATGGAATTTTCAAAATATCCTTCCCAGTAATACTCTACAAAGAGAGAGGGAGTGAGAGAGAGACATAGCAAACAACGAGAGAGTGATGTTGCAAAGAGCAAGAGAGAAATGTAGCAAAGAGCGATCGTGCATGATGTATCAAAGAACGAAAAAGAGAGAGGGTCGCTGCAAAGAGCGAGAAAGAAATGTAGCAAAGATCGAGAGAGAATGAGAATGATGTACCAAAGAACGTAAAAGAGAGAGAGAGGGATGCAGCAAAGAGCGAGAGAGAAATGTAGCAAAGAGCGAGAGAGAATGATAAATCAAAGAACGAGAAAGAGACAGAGGGACGCAGCAAAGAGTGAGAGGAAAATGTAGCAAAGAGCGAGAGAGAATGATGTAGCAAAGAACGAGAAATAGAGAGAGGGTGAGAGAATATAATTTATTCATTTAATTTATTTTGATGTTTTGACTTGGCCTCTATGTTTATCGGTTTTGACTGAATGAAATGAATTTGAATTTGAGAAAGTAAAACATAGCAAAGAGCGGGAGAGTGATGTAAAAAGAGCAAGAAAGATTGAGAGTGATGCAGCAAAGAACGAGAGAGAGAGTGAGAAAGTGTGAAACGTAGCAAAAAGCGAGAGCGTTGTTGCGAGTAAATGCATTGCTCTAGGCGGTTCTACATATACACCCTTCTTCAACCCCCCGTCACGAACATACCTCAAATCACCCCCTCACTAAGAGCAAGCCATATACGTCAACAAAGGAATTGGCATAGCCGCGCATGCGTACAAACACACAAAATCAAAATACCAATAAAGCAGTGAACTTGACCTGTCACACTTGTTGCTTGCCGGAGTCCTGACCTTTCAAATCAGCACAGAGTACACTCACTTGTCATCGACCTATCACACGTGATTGCGAACTTTCGCCAGCTTTCAATTTTTATGAGTCGATGAAGTGAGTGATTGGGCTGAATTCCGAGAGCTTGTGCTTTCCAGGTTTCAGAATTTGTAGTAATTAAGGAAGTGGTTTTGTGATGAAGCAATATAAAGTGGAGGGAATTGGGGATGGATCGATCGATAGGATAACAGAATAATTGAGCAACGTGTTAGTTGAGAACAATACTTATTGATTCAACCCAGCTACTTGGTCTTAAGTTTAATGTGGTGGAAAAATGAATCGAATTTGTATATGTACTCTAAAAGTGTGTAATAACATCAGCGCCACTAAATGTACGTACAGATATACGCGCCGCGAACATAAGCAATTCAATTTTAATCAGCTGACTATATATCTGTATTTTCACAGAAAAAGTAAGATGCAGTTATAAAAAGCTTGACATCAGCTGATTAAAAAGTGAATTGCTCATGTTCGTGGCGCGTATATATGTACGCGCCTTAAGAAGCGCATTATTTATCTCCCTTTCAGCTGATTATTTCTGTATTTGTACTCGTGGAAAAGTGAAATACGACGTGTGTTCGTAGCGCTCAAGTCTGTAAAGACCTTGAACAAGTGTACATATACAAATCGATAATGAACGTGGAAATTCAAGATTATTTGAGTCAAATGCAGAAGTCAATCTTGTTCAACATCTACTTGATTCAGGAAAACTTGAGTATCCTATACTAATAAACGAGCAACTTCTGTTCATATGTTTAGATGTTTATATGTTTTTATTTCTCCGGATCTCGAAAACGGCTCTAACGATTCTCACGAAATTCAAAAAAATAATAGGTTTATAATATAAAGATTCGATTGCACTAGGTCTCATCCCTGGTAAAACTCGCTGAAGGACAGTGAAAGGATAATTATTATTCATCCTCGGAAAAACAGCTGATAATAATTATTTCGTCGTATAATTATTATTTATCCTCGGAAAAACAGCTGATAATAATTATTTCGTCGTCTGATGTTGATGGAAGTGAGTGAGCGAGTTCATGTGTGTGGGACTGTGTCGAAATTATGACTCAGCTGTTTAACTTTTGTAATCATTCAATCAGGTACTTAGTGCCGGTTGAAAAAAGCCGGATTATACTCAATCCTGATAAATTCCAGTAGATCCATCTTTTTGGAATGGTCTTCTCTGATTTGGTTCACGTGAACTTGATCAGGATTAAAATTTAACCGGCTTTTGTGCAACTGGGCCTTTGTGAGAGAAATTTTTCAATTCCTCTGGGAATTAATCTCAATTTACTGTGATTAGATAGACCATTCCTGTATGAATGTTTGAATGTTATGAATGTTATTATAATTTCTTCTTTTGTTATAATTTTTTATGCTTTTGTACTCCAGAGAGAAGCTCGGTCCCCGATATTTCAAGTTTAAATCAACAAAACTTGACGAAGGGTCTTCATTGGTATAGTATATTCAACTTTCTGTTCTTGAAGGTAACGAATGAGGAGGTGTTTCAAAGAGTTGGAGAGAGAAGTTGTCTACAAAACGAAATAAAAAGGAGAAGAGCACAACTAGTTGGTCATATTCTACGACGTAAGGGACTAACAAAAAGGATAATGGAGGAAATTACTGAGGGAAGGAATGCACGAGGAAGGCCAAGACTGGAGTACATTGAACTGAGAAGTATCCTTCTATAATGAAGAAGGATCTGAGATGTGCCAACTATAGTTACCCGAAGAGGATGACGGATGACAGAGAGGGATGGAGAGTTGCTGCCATGCCAACCAGCCCAACGGCTGTTAACCAATGAAGAAGAAGTTTGCATTGGTACAGTGGATTCAAGTTACTGCTTTTGAATTCTAGGTAACTTGATTAATTCGTAAACGCCGCTTAACCTTCTTCATATCTTATCTTTTTATGTTCTTCCATTTATTGAATCTTGACTTATATAAACGCCGCTTAACACTCTCCATATATCATCTTCCTCTACATTTTGCACCCTGACCTTCCATTCAGGAACCTGAGCTTGTAGATCTGGTGAAACACTCGCCAACCGAATATTGTGACTCGAATACAACAATTATTATCATCACCACCACATGCAAATCAGGCCAAATTGATTACTGCCTGTGTGACAGGCCTGTGACTGTCTCACAGGCAAGCAGTGACTGATTACTGTTCGCTCATTCATTAGAAGCGATCGAATGAATGAAATACGACCGACACAAATGTCTTTTCCAACGTTGATTGAAAGCTGGTGGCCATTGGGCCAATTTGGTGAGGTGGGGGATGGAGGATAAAGTGGAAAGAGAGGTAAGTATTGTAAGGGGGTAAGTGGTGAGAAAGAGCGACTGGAGGGGTTGAGGGGGATAAGAGAGAGGTGAGAAGGGCAGGAGTGACAAGGAGGAGCAAAAGGGGCGAGAGTGTTAAGAAGGGGAAGAGGTAGAAGAGTGATGAAGATGAGTAAGAGGTGAAAGAGTGATGAAGAGGGGTAAGAGAGGAAAGAATGGCTGGAGGGGTGAGAGGAGCAAGAGGGGCAAAAGTGGTAGAAGGGGCAAGAGGGTGAGTTAGAGGCATGAGTGGAAAGAGGAGAAAGAGAAGAAAGGAGTGGAGAAGAGGCAGAATGACCAGGAGGGGTAACTACCACTTCACAAGTTCTCGAAACAATGATAAATGATGGGGACAAGCATTTGTAACGTTCGGTCCCATTTGTTGGATGTTGAAAAAGGTTTGAGATTTTCACTTCTTTTTGGTGTTGGAAACTTTTCCTGTAACAGCCGTAACAAATATACGCTCTTTGTACGGTACACATTTTTATGTAGTATTAGGTGACACTAGGTCAGAGATGATTTGTGAAAGGGGCTTAAAATATTAGAGTGCTTGCGTAGCAGCATAGAGATCCCGGGTTCAAACCCTCTCACAACCAAACGCTTTAACCAGTTCACTCCCGTGTTATCGGTTGGGCACGTTGATTGTCGGTCCCGGCTGAAGTAAAGCCCATTGACGGCTAGAATTATATATTCAGGCGGTGGAACCTTCCCATAAGGGACTCCCCAACAACAAAAGCCATACGAATTTACTTTACTTCATAAAATATTCGTGAATTATGATTAACATATTATGAGTGTTATGAGATCAATATATTATGTTAGCATTGTTATCAATTCTAGAGTTATACAAGTTAATATAGGCTGATATTTGGTCGAGTGTAAATGTTTATTCCTCAACATGTAGCGAATAAGTTTTAGAAGATGGTGGATTTATGAAATCCAAAACAAAACTTCACAGTTTTGTGTAATGTTGTTGTATTTTTCCATAATGAGAACACAAATAGAAATTGACAACTATTTTCGACATTGATTCATAACCACATTACAAAATCCATAACTGATTCATTCAAATCAAACAGGTATAGCCACTACCTCCGTAAAAACGTAGTTACGGAGGTAGTGGTATAGCTCAGTCCAATCAACTGGTGTTCAAACAGGTGTTTGTTTGAATCCCGCTAAGCGCTTGAATTATTTCAGAGCATATTGTAATCAATCTAGGAGTCAGGCTTGATTTTATCATGACATCTTATTATTGTATTTCATGAAATCATTATTTCATCACACATCCACGAATAATTAATACATCCAGCACTATACAATCAGCAATAAAAATAATATTGTTAAAACTTATTGTCCACAAGACAAAACACATTATCAAATGCCATTAATTTACACTATCGAGAAATTAATTTTATATATTTGAGTAAATTCGAGAACAAAAAATCACAAATTGTCTAAGTTGAAAATTTGAACTCAAAATGTAAGAAATCAGGGCTATTTATGAAATAAACGATTATTTGAAATTTATTTCTTAACCTGAAGATGGTGTGAACACTGGAACTAGTTGTTATAATTTGTATTCTTAATCTATTATTTTCAAAAAAGGGTACTATTATTCTATGTTATAAATAAAAATATGAATGATGAGGGTTCATTTGAGATCAAGTTCAATTCGATCTCATAGGAAGATACTGAACCGGACATGGTCTCTGAATCTCTGATACTTATATGTGTGGGATTCCAGCTTAGATATAAAAAAAACGTAATATCATCGCAATATTATATGATAGATTAATTCTATAATCATTCCATTCTCATTTATACTCTTCAACCTTATCATCCTATCAAATCCCAGGAGAAGTGATATCAGGAGTGATATCTCCACTTTATCAACAAATGACATTTTTTTCTACCCTTAGTGTGATACTTTCACAATTTTTCGTAATAGTCTATGAATAGCAATGATAAAATGGCATCTACGTTATAAGAGGAAGAGTGCCTTCATTCCAGTCTTGATAGTCGCCATATAGCTTCTTATTTTACGATTCATTCCAGTTTTATGTTCTCTCTGTATTACACATACTATTTATGACATTTTCCCTATTGCTATCCCTTTAGACAGCATATTATACTACTTGAAAATTCAGTTTGTGAGAGGCACGAATACTACTAGCTATACGAGGCACTGGAAGTACTTTACTCATGTTATGGAGCTGAATATTGAATAATGTTTTTGCACGTGTGAGGTAATGGAATATCGTGGGAAAACGCATGGAATGGAGGAGTAAACCTGTTTGACGATACAGCATGTCTCTCACAAGAGTATCTTATCATAAACTAGTTGAAGGATATCATTGAGAGGTGGATGTGAAAGAGGTGAAAGATACCATATAAAGATATAACATAGGATGGAGTGATCCGTGGTCTAGTGGATAGAGTGCTTGCGTAGCAGCACAGAGATCCCGGGTTCAATCCCTCTCATAACCAAAAGTTTTTTAACCAGATCACTCCCGTGTTATCGGATGGGCACGTTAAACTGTCGGTCCCGGCTGAAGTATGACAATCGTAAGGTCCATTGACGGCTTAAATTATATAAATATTCAGGCGGTCGGACCTTCCCGCAAGGGACTCCCCACCAACAAAAGCCATACGAATTTACTTTTATAACATTCCAAATTCCGACTATGTTTCAAATCTCAACGCTGGTAGTCTCTCATACTGTGCTGTTCTCACACTCTCACCCGGTCAAAACAGATAATAGACAATAATTGTTGACAGTAATTGGCTTGACTTTACAGAAAATCGACTATATTTGGGACATAAACTACCTATACAATGATATCTTCTTATGTTTTTGTTTTTTTGTCTTTGGAGATACGGTACTGAGGGTTTCAAAATGAATGACTTGCTTTTCATTTCTACATTTTCTATTCTGGCTTCTGGCTTCAATACATTTTCCAGCGTTTATAAAAACACCAATGAATCACAACCCAAATCATACCCACTAGAATCAAAATACTAGAATTGCGAAAAAATATCATGAATTTTCAACATGTCTTTTTGAAGTGCATTGTGATTCATCCAAAATTGTTCAAGCTGTTTTTCTTTTACTGAGGCTGATGATACATGTTTTCTATATCAAGTAGTTGAGAGTCGCAATGATAACTGAAAAGTCAGTTAATCCATTTCAAGTACTCTGCAAAATTGTACATCACAGTCAAACGAAAAGTCCAACCTATAGTCTGGAAGACAATTCATAATTCTCTAAATCTACATGCATGATTACAGAGAATGAAAATTGAAAAGTTCCAAGGGAAGACAAATCGATTAGGAGTAATGAAATTGCTGGAAGGGGAAAGAGTGAAAAAATCTAGTCTACCAGAGAATGACTAACCTATATATACACAGTTCAAGAGAATGGAGATTGAAAAGTTGATAGGTGTAGAAGTTCGATTAGGAGTGATAAGTGTATTGCTGTCTGTTTTCTAATTATCATTTTGATAATGTACTTATAGTATAAATGAATAAAGAATAAATGAATAAAGTGAAATTATGACAAAGTGGTGAGGAGTGATCAAAACATCAGTTCATTCACCTTAAAGCACATTGTATACGATTATTGTACATAATAGTTTATTTGAAAATTATTCAGGCTACTATTAACGTCAAAGACTACTAAGATGTCTAATTAAAAACTTGGTAAACAAAAAACTTCTACTGATTACTTTAAGAATTCAGAGTAGGCCTATCCTCGATAAATTAAGAATATTTATGCAGAATTTCAAGTTAATCAGTTGAGTAGTTGAGACGTGATGATGCGTCATTCGAGAATTTCTTTTCCTGTATACGTGTATAAGCAAATAACTCTTCCCTTGATAGATTATCATAATGTTAGATAATGCTACCACCGTAATGTTAATTTTTTCTCGCCCCGAAATTGATCGCACTTGAGTGTTCACTGATTATTCAAGCAGAAAAACTGGGAGGTCTCTTCAATTACGAGGAGATTTCTTACAGCAAAGAACTTCGTGAACAGCCCGTCTCGAATTCGCAACAATCTACTGCTTTTTGTAGGTCGAGACTCGTTCGTAAAATCGATTTTCCATTATCGAACGAAAAATCGATTTCTCATTATCAAACTTCAAATAAGGAGACATTATCAGGAGTTTCCATTATCATTTTCCTGGACCCGGCATGTTACTTGGAAGTAGATCGCTCTAATTTATTAACAAGTGCAGAATTTCATCAATTTATTATGAGAGTGGAGAATGTTATCTACACTCTGTCCCAATCACTTTCACTCTGAATTCTTCTCTTACACACATTCTATCTAGCACTCTCACTCTCTCTCTCTTTTACTTCGCTCTCCTAGGATTAGAATAAAATTAATCACTTCTTTCTCTCTCTTTCCATGTTCAACTCTTTCTTATCCTCTTTCTCTCCTTTTCACTCTCTAAACGGTCACTTTTGATAATTTTTACGTAAGTTAAGTTTGTTGGTTTTATGAAACACATGAATGATGAGATCTGAATCTCAATCTTTTCTCCTTAGAATTCAATTCATCTTCATCTCTTCCTCTCTCCATCAACGCTAGAACGTGAGTTGAGTTTGTTAGTTTTATGAAACACATGAATGATAAGATATGAATCTCAATCTCTCTCTTCCTTAAAATTCAATTATTATTTCTCTTCATCTCTTTCTCTATCTATTTTCTTTACCCTCCAACACTTCCACTCTTACTCTCTATAATTGTCTCTCCTCTTACTTTTTCCTATTTTCATATCTCTTCTACTTTCTTTCACTCTCTTTTTTTGATAGTTCGAGGACTGATCCGGATCCTGATCCACTGATGGAGTGATCCGTGGTCTAGTGGATAGAGAGCTTGCGTAGCAGCATAGAGATTCCCGGGTTCGAACCCTCTCACAACCAAAAGTTTTTTAACCAGATCACTCCCGTGTTATCGGATGGGCACGTTATATTGTCGGTCCCGGCTGAAGTATGACAGTCGTAAGGCCCATTGACGGCTCAAATGATATATTCAGGCGGTGGTGGGACCTTCCCGCAAGGGACTCCCCACCAACAAAAGCCATACGAATTTACTTTTTTACTTTAATAGTTCGAAAAATGTTATTCTTATCTAAATTCCTAGTTTTGATATTCTGAAAATGGGCTACGGTAGCCAGATCGTCATAATCGTTATTCATTCACGTATTTTAATCATCAAGTAAAGATAAATCTTTTGAGATAAATGTGGCAATGAAAAGTTCATTTCAAAGATAAATCATCAAGTAAAGATAAAAAGATGAATCAAGTAGATAAATCTTCAAGTTCTCTATCTCTCCTTCTTATTATCAGTTTCCTTTTTTCTTCAATTATTTTGGAATTATTATTGTTTTCTCTTCTAAGAGAGCTTACTATCGGAAGCAAACCATCCAATCAATTAAAGATCAATTACAATCATTACAAACAATCCCCTGCAAAGATTGAGCAATCAAAAATCGTTAAAACATTCCCATATAAATATGACATGACACCAGCATTCCTCTAGTTCGGTTGTTACCACTTTATTTCTGGTTGCAATGTTATTACATGTCGAATGGAAATTATGCTTGCTGTCTTTTACTGCTCACCAAATGACAATTTTGACATTAATTTGATTACTTTTCTGGATCCAATAGCAGTTCAGTTAACGGAGCTTTTGACATTAGTGGAATTACTTTGTAGAGGGACGGACAGATCATTTTCAATATTACTGTTATATGCAAGAGAGCCTCTCATTCCAGAGAAACTTTATGGGTTCATTCATTAGAAAAAAGTATTCAAAGAATGCCAATATCACTCTTCCAAAAGATTATCTTTTTTTGAACAGTTTTCTGTTTATTTCCTCCAAAGAATGCCAATATTACTGTTCTAAATGATCATTTTTAATAGAGTATTCTCAGTATCTCCACCAATCGATCCAAACAATAATCACTTTTGAACAGGGCTCTGCTCGATGTTATTCGATGATATTACGTTGAACCTAAGAGGATATGATACTCTTTTTATTGTAAAAATGGAAAGTACTGAGATATTGCAATTATTCAAATGCTAATGAAATGATGCTTATTATTAAACGAAAATCCAAATTAAATGCTGTAATTTATCCCGAAGACTTCTGTTACTGCAAATATTGACAACAGGGTGAACAGCTAGAAAATTACTAGATTATCCTGAGCTAACAAATAATTTTTGAATAGTAGCGCTCATTGAATTTCCATCTAGCTGTTTACCCTGTTGTCAATATTTGCAGTAGCAGAGGTCTTTGGGGTGAATAACAGCATTTAATTTGGATTTTAGTTTAATAATAATTATCTTTTCATTGTAATTTGCATTTTTTAATCTATCTACTAATTATTATTTGGATCAATATCAACTCTCTATCGTCTCTGAGCAGAGATGAATTAGTCCATGAAATATTTCTCATCACTCTATGAATCTTGAATAATAAATTTCCGAGAAGAATGATAATGGATTCATGATTGATGATATCGAAACTTCTCGAATGAAAGTTGCAAAAGTTCAGAATTATTATGGGTAACATCGTGTTGTTAAATTTTCTCGTGATGGAATTCATTTTGAAACGTTATACGTATTTCCAGAACAATGATAATAGGGTTATTTGTATTCTAAAAAAATGTTTTTTTTTCTACAGTATATACGATTTAGGTATAAAATATATAAGCCATCTGCCAAAAACTGCTTTAAGTTAACCTTGATTTAGGAAACACAGTCCAGAGGTTATGTTGAATTTTATTATTTGAATCACAATCAACAATTTTAATGTGAGTATTGCAGATATTGAACATGAGTAGTAATTTTGAAAGGTATTTAACAAGAACAAGAGACTCGTTCAACCGGCAGAATCGATAAACATAGCCATTTTTAACAGTGACCAATCGGGTGAGAGTACACAATTTGCTGTTAACGCCTGTTGACCAATCAGGAGCGAGATTGAAAAGCATGGAGGCGTGTCCACTGCGTAGTAAGAGTAGCTTCAATATCGAAAGCTTGTTCGATTGGTCGTTAGTTCTCGCTCTCAAAAGTAAGTGAAATATTATTCCTTTTTATTAGTATAATCTCATACAATTCTCCACGAACTATGGAGGAAATTATTACCAACTACATGAGAGAATGCAGGTTTGTTATAATTATCTAAAAATGTAGGAAACCCCCATTTATATCTTCACTGTATCTCCATCATTTTATACTTACTCTGACCTGGAAATATTACTCTCTGAAACATAAAGAGAAGTTTCAGGATTATCAGTTTGAGTGAGCGAAATTCAGAATAAATTTGAAAATGGGAGAAAACCGCATTCTCTCGTATTTATTCACTATATTCTTATCATTTTGTATCCCACTCTAAGCTAGTATACTGTTAGTATAGTATATCTATAAATATTACTCTCTGAAACATAAAAAGATTTGTCAGGATTATTAGCGAAATAATTAGTAATTGATTTGGAAATTTTGGAGAACCTCATACAGTGTTTAATGTATTCTTATCATTTTGTAGTTTACTCTGAGTTGGTATATTTTAAGTTTAGTATATGTACAACTAGAATGAATATTACTCTCTGGAACATAATGAGATACTCCATGATCATGAGTTTCACTGGGCGAAACCAAGAATCGATTTGGAAACTTGGGAAAACCTCATTTTTGTTCACTGTATCTCCATCATTTTGTAGCCCTCTCTGAGCTAGTATAGTTTCAGTATAGTATAGTAAGGTATCGTAACTTCAACAGTATATTTACTCTTAAATCACGACATTTTTACTGCACATTTTAAAGACCTCCTAGAAATTTTACAGCCCAAATTTATGAGCGAAGCCGACTGAATAGGAGATGAACCTGGAAAAGGTGTCGAGCCCCGGCTTTCACCTCGATTAACACAAATAGTGGAAGCTTGCAGAAAAATAGAACGGATGCTGAAAAAAAAATAGAATAGTGTTGTCACTTTTATGCACTACTACGTCTCAGTGAGATTCACTATTGAATGTCAGCATTGCTTTAATGGGGAAGCATTGATTTCATATGCAGGATAAGCTGACAATTTAAAGTGCTTCTCACTATACGGATATCTACTTCGGAGTGTCAGTATTGGTTGAATAGTAAAGCATTAATTTTATACAGGGTGTTTCAGAATTAGTGTCGAAAATTCTAGGGCATTGTTCCTAGATGATAGGAGACTACAAATGACGTATATTTGAAGTGACCAAAACTCATCCTGACATATCCTGATAGCTGCTATTTTGTTTTTTTCACTTAGGAATTTCTATCTCAAGAACGAAATGATGTATCAATCTGAAATTTGGCATGAATATGTATGCTATGGAAACTCAACTTTAAAAAATAAAATTGAAAATTGTCGATGTAAATTTCCAAAATGGCCTTTTGAAATTTTGATGGCAGATTTCACGGAAACCGTTCACTTTAGAAAAGATTTACACAATACAAAAAAGTTGACAAATTTTATCAAGATTTCAAGGATACCTTATTTATGAGGATTGGTAGAAGGATAATAGAGAAATTAATTCTTTTCGTACAATCATACTTTCATAAGACAAACAAGATCATCTGAAAACAATGTAAAATCAGCTGTATGGCCATATGGAGCCATAGCGAGTTTCAAAGCTTCATCTTAAGGTGCGTACAGATTTACGCGCCGCAAACATGAGCAATTCACTTTCAATCAGCTGATGCCAAGCTTTTTATATCTGTATCTTACCGTTTATCAGATATAATCAGCTGATTAAAAGTAAATTTATTACTCATGTTCGCGGCGCGTATATCTGTACGCACCTTTAGATACAATTGGAATTGAAAATTCAATATTGATGTTTAAATGGTGAATAAGTGGTCATGCATGCAGTACAAAAAGAATTGATTTCTCTGTTATTCTTCCATCAATCTTAATGGATAAGGTATCCTTGAAATCTTGATAACATTCGCCAACTTTTCGTCTCTTGTAAATTTTCTGTAAAGTGAACGGTTTTCGTGAAATTTGCCATCAAAAATATAAAATGGCCGCCATGTTGAATATGTACATCATATTTCTTTTATTTCATTTTTTGAAGTTCAGCCTTTATAGCAAAAAATATTCTTGCCAAATTTCAGATCAATACAACATTTAGTTCTTGAGATAAAAATTTCTAAGTGAAAATAACAAAATGGCAGCTATAAGGATAACCGCTGAGTTTTAGACACTTCAAATAGGGCATTAATTTGTAATCTCCTATCATCCAGGAACAATACCCTAGAATGTTCGACACTACTTCTGAAACACTCTGTATACGAGGTAAGCTGACGGTATGAAGTGAATCTCACTATAGGGATATCTACTTCAAACTGTCAGCATTAAATGAATAGAATGAATTGACGTTATAATCTAAGAAAAGCTGACACTTTGATGTGATCTCAATACAGAAATCTCAGCAGAGAAGAATTTCTCATTTGAATTCTGGTGTGATTCTTCCTATTCACACCCTTGCAGAATATTTCCGACGTCTGAGCGACCTTGTAGACTTGTACCACTGGCTAGATTTACAAGAGATGCATTTATTCATGAGTGTATGAGGGTGGTGTATTTCAGTGTAGTATATATTCATGTGGAATATATAAGATGAGACTGTATGAGAGTGCTGTATAAACTGAACACTCTAGACTATGTGAACGAGTATACGTTGTACCATAGAGAAACAATAGCGTAAGTAGATATCCCATGGTGTAGGGAATTTATGTCGCAACTTTTACTGTTATCTCAAACCGATTACTGTCGATTATTGTCAATTTCCACTGTTTTGTTGGAGTGATAGTGTATGAACGGCACAGTATGAGAGACTACCAGTGTCACACAGCTGCATAGGAAAGAACTATGTGAACTATCGGCTTGGAATAACAGTAAAAGTTGCGACATAAACGCCCTATACCATGGGATATCTACAAATGCTATCGTTTTTCTAAGGTTGTACATAATTCTGAGGCTGAGTATATGAGTATAATCAGAGATGTATAATCAAAATAGAAGAGTTGAATATATCATATTATATATTATAACCTATATACATTTCTTCTTGGTGTAATATACCTCAGATAAAAAACAGCATAAGAGCTTTCTTATATCATGCTATGTTTCCTCCATGAATTTACTCATAGTATTTGAGTGTAGAATATATATATTTAGACATTATATGAGATGAGTCTGTATAAAGTGAACACTCTAAACTACGTATATGAGTATATGTTGTACAGAATTAAGAGGCTGAGTATAAGAATGAGAATACAAAAATCAGCATTATAGTCGCCTGATTAAATACATTTTCAAAAAGAATAAGGAAACATATGTATTATGCTGTGCTTTATATAGTAAACATGTATATATGTATATATGAATAAATGAGTAGTTTACTGGTGTCATAAACTTGATTAAATACATTTCTAAGAAGAATAAGAAAACATATATATTATTACTAGCCGTCAGGCTCGCTTCGCTCGCCATATCCGTCTAGCAGGGGGCTCCGCTGACTGGATCGTCCAAGAATGAGATCAGCAGGCTCGCTTCGCTCGCCTGAATTTTCCATTTGAGCATTTTTGTCATATGTTAGGACGATTCAGTCGGGGGTCCAGACTAAACGTCTGGCTAAACGGATATGGCGAGCGAAGCGAGCCTGACGGCTAGTATTATAATATTCCCAGGAATAGCTCTGATTGAAGTTGCAGTGCCCAATCAATTTTTCCGCGATAAATGCATTTCAATCTTCAACTTGGTGCCAACCTAACAAATTCAACTCAACTTAATGCCAACCTGACAAAATTATTAATTTAGTTACCAGTTAACAACTGTTTCGAAGAGGTACTCTCTCTAGATTAGAGTTCTATATTAACATATGGTATGGACATTTTTCAATTATAATTAAGATAATAAGAAGAATATACATGCTAAAAGACGAACTTTGAACCCTTAAAAACCACCCTTAGAGTTAAAATATTGTCAAAAGATTTCTTAGTGCGCCTCTAAAGGGCCAACTGAACATACCTAACAAATTTGAACGTTTTGGTCCGGTAGATTTTTAGTTCTGCGAGTGAGTGAGTCAGTCAGTCAGTCAGTCAGTGAGTGCCATTTCGCTTTTATATATATAGATGTGCTCCATGTAGTAAACATGTATATATGTATAAATATGTAGTCTACTAGTGTCATACACATGACGGTGTTTTGGTCCATAAAGACCTTTCAAATACACTGCACGTTTTCTCAAGCTTTTCTTCTGTGGACTGTCCAGTCGCAGTGTATTGAATAAGTTACTGGACAGTCATACAGTATCGTAAATTATTCAACGCACGTCCAACACTACTGAAAATTCTCTAGTCAATGTCAAATGGTGCAGACAGTCCAGATATTTATACAATGCACGTCAAATTCTTTCACAATTCAAGACAAATGATGATAGAAAGGAGTATGGGGTTTGATTGAGTCCAAGTTTCAATTCTCTGGTTAAGAAATGGATGAAATGGATGACAGACAGTCTAGAAACTGTATTGTAAACATAATTCATTAGGATTAATCAATTTATATGTAGTATAACCTGCTGGGAATGATAAAATGTTGTACCGGTACTAATAAGGGCCGTTTGCACAGTGTAAGTTTAAGCTGAAGCTTAAACCAAATCTGGATTTTTTTTGGTTTAAACTAAAATTCCGTTCGCACAGTATCAGTTTAAACTCTGTATTGAGTTTGAACTCTGGGAAAGTTTAAATCTTCAAAGCAGGAGGTTTAAACCAAATAATTTGGATTAACTTGATATCTGTGAAGATTTGATGGGGAAACAGCTGATAGTAAATTATTTTTCGACGTTTGTTTTTATTGCTTCTGTAGACGATAATAATAATTATTTAGGTTATAGTGTATCATTATTTGAATGTAAAAATAATATTATAGGAATTGATTGGAGTTTTAAATGCGATTGATAAAGATGACTGAGAATTTTGAAACTGAGAAAAATTGGGCAAAAAACGATTAATTTAAATTTCTGGGATGATAGAAAAGTTTTTTAACGATTTTGCTTGAGTAAAGAAACTGCCAATTTAGTATTTGATTGAATGAATCACATGATATAAATTAAGACAATATTTATATAGGCCTACAGTGGTCTTTTAGAAAACTTGTTTTTAATAATACATAACTGAGATATTTTGCTTTCAAGAGATTTCTAATAAACGAGGAAGACCGTAGTAGATTCAAGCGTAACAAAATAACTCTTTTATCTTACATTCTAAAATATATTTTTTGGTGCCAACTAAACATAAGTTTTTGAAGAATTTCTTGATCGCTTTTCACTTTTATTACCGTACAGCTTACAGCTCTGTGGATTTTGAACAAGAAAATAGTAGCTACATAACCTCAATTTACTAATAGTTTGTAAACAAATAACAAATTTCCTGTAAAAATCAGCCTTCCTGATATTATAAACGATGACATTCTATTACCAACTTGACGCTTAACTAGTTTAACTTATACTGGATTAGTAAATGCACTGAGAAACCCTATTAAGTTTAAACTTTCAGATTAACTTAAACTCGATTAACTCAATCGAGTTCAGCAATCTATACTATGCAAACGGCCCTAAGGAAATTCTAAGAATCAATATAATTGATTCATTATTCATTCATAGGTGAATATGAAATAGAATGAAATGGGAAACGTTCATTGAATCAGAAGTATCCACCTTCAAGTGCTTACAGACCTATGCGCCAGGAATACACGAATTTAACTATCAATCAGTAAAGTTGATGCTAAGGTAGCATAGAATACAATATAGTAGCTAGAATATAGAAGCTAGAATACAATCTATCCTAGGTACATTGGTTGATGCTATTCTTATTTGTTGGTGTTATCTGTATCTGTACAGAAATAGTGAGTTACAAAATATAAGAGACATCAGCTGATGAAAAGCAAAATGCACGTGTTCGAGGCGAGTAAATCCTGTTACACAAACATCGATTTTTGGACGTAGGATTTTTTGCCGTCGTCATGAATTCTATTAAGGTGCGTACAGATACGCGCCGCAACATGAGCAATTCACTTCTAATCAGCTGATTATATCTGTATTTTTACAGAACCGGTAAGATACAAATATAAAAAGGTTGGCATCAGCTGATTAGAAATGAATTGATCGTGTTCGCGGCGCGTAAATCTGTACGCACCTTTAGACCAAACAGATGGTTTCCAGCTTTCCAGATAATGTTTGACAAGTCCCGCTTAATATGGTAGAATTCATAAGGACGACAAAAAATCGATGTGTGTGTAACTGGATTAAGTCTGTACTCAGCTTTAAGCAAATCTTGCTTTAGATTGTGTACAAACCTCAATTCGATATTCTATAAACATTTCAAGAACTACATGGAATATCTTAACAATCCCTGTTGAAAGAATTTTGGATCATCTCCATTTTTAGGCTAACTGTTTGAAACAAAGAGATTATTTTGCTTGAACCTTTTCTTCATGAAGGAAGGCAGGATAGATTTTCCGCGCAGATAAAATGAATCAAAATCTAAAGCTTTCAAAGTGTTCTTTTGAAAAGAGTAAATGTTGTATGACTTGTCAAATAGAACAAAATGGCGCTCTAAATGACATTATCAGCCTTAAAAGAGTTTCATTGTGGTTTTGGCTTGTAGCAGGAAGTCGGCGAATCTGATAAGAATGAAATATTAGTTGTCATTCTTGAAAGAAGCAGGCTTATCGCATTACCAGAGAAATGCTACAAATTCTTCATTTTAGCAACAGCTTGATGCTAATGGATTTATTTTCTCTAAAGAATGGGCCGCTAATGAAACGGAAGGCGTTCTGGCGTAGGAGAAGAAGATTAGTGAAGGAGAAGAAGATTAGTGAAGGAGAAAAAGATTAGTGAAGGAGAACAAGATTAGTGAAGGAGAAGAAGATTAGTGAAGGAGAAGAATAGGAGAAGTAGAGGAAGAAGAAGAGGAATAGATAAAAGGATTGAATGGGGAGGAGGATGAGAAAGAATAGAATATGGAAGAAAAGAGCGGATGAAGTGGAAGAGAAAGAAAAAGGAGAAGAAGAAGGAGTAGAAGTGGAAGAGAAAGAAAAAGGAGGAGGAGAAGAGAAAGAAGGAGGAGAAAAAAAGAAGAAGAATATGAAAAGGGAAAAAAGAGAATTAGATACGATTCAATTGAAGGAGAGCACGATAGTGATAGTGTAAAGGGTCGAGTGGGGGGGAAGTGGTGTAAATGGAGGAGGGGTCTGAAAATCGTGAGTCTAGCGCTTCGCAAATAATGACTTCTTTTGTTTCATTGTCACGCTGAGGGAGATATCTGCAATTTGTCTCGGAATTTGACAATACTCATTATTCAACTTCCGATAGAGAAGAAAAACTACCAGCCTGCGAATTATGAATTCGTAATAATTCTTCATTTTTCACAATTATCCATCTTGGCAATCAATGAATGAATAATAATAGGAACGAAGGAGCTACGGCAGTTCTAATTGGAACAATTCGCAATTTGTCAATACTGACTGGCAGTTCAATTTTTTGGCTTTTAAATCATTTTTTCCTTCTATTCCATTAAGACAATGGAAAGGAAGAGGAAATTGATTTGTAAGAGAGGAAATCGTTAACTGCCAGTAAGACACAGCTCTCGGTCAAGATTAAGAGATTATTCAAATCTTCAGGAACAACTATAAGTGTAGTTGACCGAGCGAAGTGAGGTCTAAGATTCAAGTCGACGGTTTGGCTTAATATTTCTCTTAATATTTAAATGCTTGAATGTTCAAATGTTTGATTGTTCAAATGTTTGAATGTTCAAATGTTCGAATGTTTAAATGTTTATATGTTGCGCATTTACGGCGAAACGCGGTAATAGATTTTCATGAAATTTGACAGGTATGTTCCTTTTTTAATTGCGCGTCGACGTATATACAAGGTAATATTTGTATTTATAGGTTTTGAATTTCAATGATAATATAAAAGGAAAAGGAGCCTCCTTCATACGCCAATATTAGAGTAAAAATCAGACTGTAGAATTATTCATCATAAATCAGCTGAAAAGTGATTACACAGATGTGTGGAGAAGCCAGTCTATTGCTGTATTTCCATAAGGTCTATAGTTTCAATCAGGTACTTGTGGATGAGAATACTGCGTGAGGTCTACTGTTCGCAGAGCTACTAGTAATCAATCAGCTGACACAGATGTCTGGGGAAGCCGTGTCTATTTCTATAAGGTCTATAGTTTCAATCAAAAACCTTAAAGAGGTCATTCATAAGGTATTTGGTTTCAATATTTTGTTTTACAGTAATGGTATTATTATGCGTGCCCATCAGTATCAATATTCTAGCATTTGAAAAAAACTAATTAAAAAATAGGTGATAATCGAATGAACTAAATAATGCTGAAGAAATAATAATATTTTTTATTATAGCAAATTAATTTCATCTGATAGAAAGATTATCACGGAACTGGATGAATTATATCATATGGAATACAAATTCAAACGTGAACTGAGTTTACTAACATTTCAATCAGGTACTTGTGGATGAGAAAACTGCGTGAAGTCTACGGTTCACAGAACTACTAGTATTTTGGATCGGAGAAATATGGATCTGCCACTATTACTTCTGTAATAATAGTATTTCAACTATCTATTCTGTGAGAAGAGAATGAATGAATCAATAAATGAATGTATAAACCGCAGTATTGACCTGCAATTATTTGAATCATAACACTATTCATTCATTACTTATGCATGAAACGTTTCTTAAAACAGACTCGTAAAGTATCTTATGAATAGTTTGAAAAATTATTTTTGTCATACTTACTCAATTGCAGCTGTTTTCCATGCATTAAATCAAGCCGGTAAACAGCAGTTTGCAGAACAAGAAAACATGTGATTTCCATTACAGCATACTATACTGTAAAGAGATCATATGTTCTCTTTACAGTCGAGTATGTTGGGACTCTACTGAGTCCTAATAACATCTGAGTAATTAATATAAGTTGAAGAACTCATTTAAGGAGTTTCATGTTATGAGAACTCATCTGAAATCTTATAATTTAGGCCTTTATAATTTTATTTGAGCTCGAAGGGTCTGTCTGTTATGAACTAGGCGCTACGGGCTAGGTCATGTTTATAGAATGCAGTAGCTCGAGCATCAGCAGGTAATGGTTTCTGTTTCTCAGCAATACTATTTTTTCTCAGATAAGTATGACAATAAATATTGTACGTAGCTTGTACGGTAACGTATTTACCGCATTCGTATGATAATTCTGCCCTCAACTACGTTTCGGGTAGAAACAATCATACTTATGCGGTATATTATCGTTACCGGACTTGTTACGTAAAGTACTATTTGATGTTCATTGATATTATATTATATATTTATATTTGAATTTTCATGTCTTGTAAATGGCACCTTGTCAGGGAAACTCGTTTTTTCTCACTTTGAACCGTTTTTTCTATTATATTTTATTCAACTGCAGTATTTTGTATCATAACTTGTCACGACTTATGCATGAAACTTTTCTTAAAACAGACTCGTAAAATATCTTTTGAATAGTTCGAGAAATCAATTATTGTAGATCTTTTTGCATAACAATACACATTTTTAACATGTTCATTATTGTATTAGGTTCATATTACTTGAGATTTCCATAATATTATCTCAAATATTCTTCTCAAACGTGAAGAATGCATTCTGTATTTAAAAATTATGTTTCTCCTAGAAAACTCTCACATAGGTATCACGCAAGGATACACATATTTTCGTTCAAAGAACGGTTGGATATCCTAAACGGTTATTGAAATACAAGCTATATAGCCGAACCATAAGGATTTTTGCGGCCATCTTGTTTCCGAGGTGATTGCCTGTGATTTCGACTTATCATCATCACAATCCTTATTATGCTAGACCTAACGAAGAAATTGGGACATCTACCACGGCTGTTACTTAAAAATGACCACGGAGTGCCTTTATCATAACATTTGCGCCCGGAATGCAAGAGAAACACGGTATATTGATTTATGAATATCATAATTTTCCACATAAATGTTCAAAAATCACATATCAATGACCCAATTTCTAACAAATATTAGATATTCTGATAAAAGTGATGGTTCTATGGGGAGATTCCAATTCCAGTATGTTATTACGGTGTATTGAATCCTTGAAAAAGTAATTTCCACCAAGGTTCTTCCATTTTAAAAAGAATAGATGCTATCAAATCACAGACCAATGGCCCAATATAAGAGAAATGGTATGTATGATAAAGGAGTTTGCTATCACTAAAGGGACCCTATCTTGAATCGGTAGAGCCGTGAATGATAAAGTAAGGTGGTTATTGGAAACGAGATAAAAGGGAGCTCGGAAGCTTTCCATGGAAAGTCGTGGAAAACTGTCGAGCCTGAGTGAATTTCAATGTTAAAGAGCGCGGAAAAGCGGTGGGAAAGCGTCTGACCCTACGAACAATATCCTCACTGGGCACAAAAGCGACTACAGAAGGATAATATATTTTTTATCGGCCCCAATATTACTCTGGTCTGAAAACTGCCTCGTCTATTTTTGAGTTGGGGTTGACTGCGGGAACGTAAGTCTATACAGGTGGCGTTTCGTACATGGTGTCTGGAAAGGGGGTAGTGAAATGGAAACATTTATTATAAAACAGTGAAACCTCGAGTACAATAGAAATAAAGTTGCTACAGTTCCAAGAGAGACAGGTTCTATTGGAGAGTTGTGACATAGAATAAAACAATCCTCAGTTTAGAATAGAATATTTAGAATTTTTATAATAGAATATTTATTTCGCCAAAATACGAGATACATAAGTTCAAGTTTCCTCTGGTTGTGGGAACTAGCCCACATCAGTTGATAGTGTTGTAAGAAGAACTTATAATAAGGTGCATATTTAGGATAATTTATAAGATTAATACAATGCGCTCTTGCAGACCTTATTTTAAAGAAAAGAGATTGCTGACGGCTCCTGCTATTTATATATTAGATTTAGCAATCTTCGTTTTTAAAAATAGACGAATGTATGAGGAGAACCAGGTGAGTCATCCCCATAATACTCGATTTAGAGGTTTTGTTTACCCACATCACAGACTAAGCCTGCTGGAGAGTGGCCCGTTTTATATGGGAATGAAAATATTTAATTCAATCTCATCTCACATAAGAGAAATTGATGGCTTGAAGGAGTTCAAAAAAACACTCAGGGAATTCCTTATTGTATTGTGTCCGTACAGGTTAGCAGACTTCCTTGTTGAATAGTGTTTGATTGATGTATGTTGTGTGGGATCTGTAGTGTTGAAATAGGAGGGATGGTAGATATTAGATTAAACTTTGACGTGTCATAAACTGCGGGATCGTTGCTCCCTTAATGCAGTTCAGTAATTGTGACGAACAAGTAAACTAAACTAAACTAAACTGAACATACTGACTTATGCGCCATGAACACACGCGTTTCACTTTTAAGGCTGTGCAAAGGCTAAACATAAACTCTATACTGGTGATATTTATCAAAGTTTTTCGATTTGAATATCATCAAGCTATTAAAATGGAAAAGTTTTCTCAGGAAAACATTTTTTCTCGATCATTACTTATTGAGATATGAGCGCCTAAAGTTTACATTTTTGGAACAGAACATTTCAAATTCGGTAAGATATTAGATTCAGATGATAAATTCTTCATGGTATTGATGATTGATTGAAACAATAATTTTTCAGAAAGTTATTCGATTTACCAAAAATAACTCAACTGTATAAAAATTATTTTTGGTAATTTTCAGTAAATTGAATAATTTTCTTGAAAACTGATATTTCCGAAAAATTCTTATCTCATTCAATCTCCAATACCATGAAGAATTCATCTTATAAATCAGATCGATTAATCTCTTACCTAATTTTAAATGTTCTGTCCCAAAAATTTAAACTTTAGGCGCTTATATCTCAAATAGTAATGATCGAAAAAAAATGTTTTCCTGAGAAAACTTTTTCATTTTGATAGCTTGATGATATACAAATCGAAAAACTTTACACTTTAAGCTTTTGCACAGCCTTAATCACCAGAGGATATTGTATTTGATAACTGTATCATACTGTTTCAGTTCAAATACATAGAATATTATGAAAAAGCTATAACTGTATCCTGCTATCTTTGTACAAATAAATAGAAAATAATAAGAATAGCATCAGCTGGTGAAAAGTGGAATGAGTGTATTCGTGACTGGTTATCCTTCAAGACTGGTTATCAAGAATCTTCTCTTTAGAGATTGAGACTTAGTACCAAATATTCCATTGATTCGGATAGCATTCTTCAACAAAATAAATTATAAATTATGACGAAATGCCTTCAGCCAATGGGAGGTTGTTGTGGGTGTGGCCTTGTACAAGATACAGGATATCACCAGAACGGCTTCCACCAATAGAAATCGAGAAGGGCGTTCCAAAAATGAACTGCAGATTTATTGAATAAACCGTGATCAACTTCCCCTATTGAATTACTATTGAGACTGAGAACTTCATAGCTTTGAGTCAACTAATGAGATTTGTCAACTAACATAGCTTGAAGTTCCAGATTACTAGTTTCATTCATCTAGTTTTTAGAACTTTATTGATTACATTTTCAGAGTACATGCAATTAATTCATCCATTTGAACGAACGCTTTGAATGACAGTATCGCTGATAATTCAAGGAATTTTACAAATGAGAACCATATTAATGAGGATAAAGATTGAATGCAATTTGAATAACAATCATATAATATTGTGATGTAACTACAGAAATTGGCTGTGTTTCAACAAAATGATTGTCGATACTCCAAGAAGGATATAGAATAATAGCCTTCCCATCGACACACAGCCGAGAGAGAGATCAATATATAGATAGATCGAGAGAGAGAAAGAGAGAGCGCAAGAGGGAGATTCATCATTATTAAAGTATCACATAGATCCAATCATGAGACGAATTCACCACTCGCTCTTGTAAGGGAACCACAAATTATTAAGCAAGCTTAGATTGTGTGTCAGAGAGAGAGAGAGAGAAACGACCTAGATTGCACAACCAGCAGGATTGAGAGAGAGAGTGTGTGTAAGAGCGAAGAGCGATGCTAGATTGCTTCGCAAGATGGATGACGATTTGAAGACTCATTCATGTTGGAAAAACTCTGGCAAAAATATGGAACTGACAAGATCTATCACACATTCATATTTGAAAAACTCTTGCAAGAAGATAAAACTGACAAGATGAGATGACCATCACACAAGAAACGCTTTCAGTGGAGGGAATTTAATCTCAGGGGACATCACACACAATAAAACCCATATCCATACGACATTTGAGGTGCTCTGCCATTGTGTGACGCGTTTTCTCTCAGGACGGAATATCTTCACTTTTTGTTATAGAGAGTATTAGAATATTTCGATGTTTAGTACAAACTGCAGTTACTATAATATAACCACAGTAAGGCCATTGACTGTCACATGTTTGATTGGTTAGCTTGATCAAGTAGTATCATAGAGAAACAATAGCATAAGTAGATATCCCATGGTATAGGGCGTTTATGTCGCAACTTTTACTGTTATCCCAAGCCCATAGTTAACGTAGTTCTTTCCCATGCAGCTGTGTGACACTGGTAGTCTCTCAAATTGTGCCGCTCATACACTATCACCCCAACAAAACAGTAAAAATGGACAATAATCGACAGTAATCGGCTTGAGATAACAGTAAAAGTTGCGACATGAATTTTCTATACCATGGGATATTTACTTACGCTATTGTTTCTCTATGGTAGGATTAAGATTTCAAATCCTATTGCATTGGAGATTTGAAACTTATCACTTCTTTTTCCGTTCGAAAAATATTTTGAACTTACGATGAGTTTGTTTTTTTCGAAGGGAATCGATTACTAACATTTTCGAATGGAAATCCATTATACTTTGATATGGACCAATAAAGATAATAATAATCTTGAAAACACTAATAGAGTTTAAAACATCAATTTTCCTTCCTTTGGGCCTCTCGCAGACAACTCAAATCAATATCATGATCGATCAAATACTCATTAAGTACAATAAGTCCTAGGTTGACTTGACTAGGATAAGACCCAGCAACACTCAACCGTATTTTATTCTATCCCCAGAAGAGATCTACAAGTCTTCTACAAAAGTCATCTACCTAATTGCACATGTGGGGTTATAGAGGGATTGAGAAGAATTTTGCATATATATGATACTTCCTTACTCAATTTAACTCAACATGAGCAATACACAAGTGTATTTCATTCTAGTCCCATAAGAGCTCTGGAAGTCATTAAATTGAGAGAGACTTGCGCCAATCAGGTTTATGTAGGAATATAGTGAAATCTTGCATTATCCATGCTCCATTCCAAATAACATGAAGATGTTAAAAGAGATTGAGTATAATATATTTATATGAGTTCTCTGAGAATATAAAAGGTGCATACAGATATACGCGCCGCGAACATGAGCAATTCACTTTTAATCAGCTGATTATATATGTATTTTTACAGAAACGGTAAGATACAGATATAAAGAGATTGGCATCAGCTGATTGAAAGAGAATCGCTCATGTTCGTGGCGCGTAAATCTGTACGCACCTTATAGTATACAACAAATAGGCTAGGGGTGTCCACTAACGACAATACAAGTGTGTTGAACATGTGTGTACACACATTTGTCATCAGCGAAAGGTTTCAGGAACAGGAAACAGCTGTTCGACAGCAGCCTCTAACATAAAATAAACAACCAATAACATAAACTACTGTGAAATTTGAATTTAATAATGGAAATATTTCAACCTCAAATAGAGCAGTGAAGAAAAAAGACAAAAAAAATCGAAGATACAAAACCTTAACCTCAAAAGATTTTGTACTACGGAGTCTCTCACTCATGACACAATAACGAATTTCAACACATTGTCAACACACTTGTCTTGTCGTTAGTGGCCACCCTTATACTTGGATTGAATATTATTGAAAATTCTTGATAAGATTTATAACATGGATGGGTTTCTACTGAGATTGAGTATATAGAATTGCTGAGAAGCAATAATATAAGTACATAGCATGATAACATCACATGCTCAACAAATACGCTCATGAATATGAATTTGTTTTACTCCAAACAGTGTGAGAATGGCATACGTTGCGTTTTTCCAGTCCCTTATCAAATACTGTCTTCTTGTATGTGGCGATTCTCCGAGGGTTGCAGAAATATTGAGGTTGCAGAAGTTGAATTATTAATGCTTAAGGTTCCTTGGATCACTGTAAGCCTATATTTATGAAATTAACTATTAAGACTGTCATCAATCTCTACATCTTTGTACTTGTTGCTTACTCTTCAAATAAATTACCAGAGCATGTCCACTCATACAGTGCACATAATAGGGGTGAAATGAATTTCCAATATTGCAGATCAAGAAAATCTCTTAATAGTCACTGTAGAAAGATGCGTACAGATATACGCGCCTCCAACACGCTCCGCCCTTGCTCCGCCCTCGCTCCGCCCTTGCTCCGCCCTTGCTCCGCGCTCGCTCCGATCATGAACGTTACGGGAGATTTTAGCTCTCCTCGCGTTTCACTCTTGCTCCCCGGTCGATCATCAATCGATCTGCTCGAGTGACGTTCGATTGCGCAGCAGAGCGAAAGTCTATACGCACCTTAATATTCAAGAAGGTTAACAATATTTTCTTGAGGTCCATCAACAAATATGATTATGAGACTTTCTTAGCAAATTGAATATTTGGCTGAGTGAAAATCCTTTTTATGATATTGAGGAATTCTTTGAGCATCCAGATATAATTATTCATTGTTAATTATTAGAAGTGCTCATCTGGTATAGGTTTATTAATTTGTTTGGGCACTGCTACTTCAATAAGAGCTGTTCCTGGGAATATTATATTACTAGCCGCCAGGCTCGCTTCGCTAGCCATATCCATTTAGCCAGACGTTTAGTATGGACCCCCGACTGGATCGTTCTAACATATGATCGTCCTACAAATGAAAAATGCAGGCGAGCAAAGCGAGCCTGCTGATCTCATTCTTGGACGATCTAGTCGGGGGTCCAGGTGGCAGAGCCCCCTGGCTAGACGGATATGGCGAGCGAAGCGAGCCTGACGGCTAGTACATGAATAATTGTGAACGACAATAAAAAACATTTGATTAGATTTGATTTGAATAGATTGGGTTTATAGAATTCAGAGAAGGTAGCCTCCCACCTCATTTCATATAACATATCAAACCTGATAAAGTGATTGACCAATAAGGGTCTGCCTCAGTTGCATATACGCTTCAAGAGAGATTGAGTAAAGTCTTGTAGAGAATACACAGCCTTTATGAATATTCATTGCCCCATACCAATCTGTCCTCAGAACCTCAATCAGTCGGACATGGGTACCTGTCAGTACCGCTGAGATTGGATACACGCCTGTATTTAAACGATTGAATCTATTTACCAAATTGATTGATTACATATTGCGCCTCTTCCTCCTACCTATAGATTCCATCCCCAAACTTAGTATACAGTTATAGTGGATGAGGTTGTGGATAGCACATTTTGTATAGTATATAGTTATATCTACACTGACCTCTCCACAAAGTTAGTATACAGTTATAGTGGATGAGGTGATGAATAGCACATTATGCATAGTATATAGGTATATTTACTAATTTTCCTTCATCCTGGGGTATGGAAACAGTTAATGAATACAGGTAGCCTATAGTAGTTGAGGGTATTATAGCCCCTCTATGCTTAGTATATAGGTATATCTATCAACTCCTCTCGATCACGAGGAGTAGATGTGGATGCATAACAATATTATCTATAGGTATACCAAATTGCTTTTTTCATACCATATACAGTTCAATAATTATTTTCTTAGTCTATGTTATGTGAATTCATCTATAATTCTGCTGTATTGTAAGCTATTGTATATAAGTTTATAAGCCAGTATATATTGTAATCTACATAAATAAAGTACTCAATCAATCAATCCCGGGGTGTGGATACAGTTGAGTATACAGATCTATATAGATATATGAAAATGAATGTTTGTTTGTTGTTAGTTTGTTTGTTCCCTATAGACTAGAAAACTTCTTGACAGAACGGCATGAAACTTTGGGAATATGTTGTGTGAATATTGGGGATGGTTTCTGACCAGAAATTTTAATAGGGGGGCTAATAATAATTATATGTTAATCCATTCTACAGACCTATGTTTTCGAAATTGTCGGCCGAGCGGCTAACGTAGATTATCATGATTCAAGACCATGTTGTGATAATATGATTTAGCATCTGAACCAGCTGTAATAAACACGTAACTCTGTGATAAAATTGTTTACTGGTATTAAAACGGTAGTTTTAAGCACATAGGAAGTCCGTATTGAGATGTGAATAAAAATATTGATTGTCAGATAAATTTCATAATTTACCAAATAAGGTCAGGTGTGAAATGAGATACATTGACTTTTTGGCGGTACGAAGTTCGCCGGGTAAGCTAGTAGTATATAAGGTTAGTAGAGCTCTATGAACATAGTTTGAAGATATATTATATATACTAACCTCTCTCCATCACGGGGTATGGATACAGTTAAGTATACAGATATAGTATATAAGGTTATTATAGCTTATATGCAGAGTAAATAGGTATATCTACCAACTTCTCTCCCGGGGTACGGAAACACTTATAGTATACAGATATAGTATATAAGTCCAGTGCAGCTCTATATGCACAGTATATAGGTTTACCAATACCAACCTCCCTTCATCTCGGGGTGCGGGAACCGGACTCAGGATAAAATTGTTTCGGACGCTATATTCGTACGGATACGGATACGGATATAGCCGGACGTATCGTTACGATCCGTACGATCTTTCTCTCGTTAGCCATCGCAAACACCTGTTGCATGTGCAGTGGCTCAAATTTTAAGCCACCATTCTGTTTAATTGATAGGTAGTGGCTCTGAAATGTGTTCGACTTGATCACATTTGCATACCGACTGCTAACGAGCTCACTGCCGGGTGATCCGATCGACACAAACGATTTGGGAGAGATATCGGATTCATTACAAATAGTATTTATGATTGAATATCTCAATAAAGAAACGCATTGTGTAGAGTAACTTTTTGTGTATCACCCAGCGTAACAAGACAGATGTTGCAATATTCAGTAACTCATAAAACCATTCATAAATCAATCATTATTTATTTACAATACAATTGTGGAGGCAAACAGGTAGAACCTAAATATTGCCTCCTTAACACTAGTTACAAATCTCAGATATTCGATTTACAGTTAAAATAAAAACAAGATAAGAATAAAATATAAAATAAAAATAAGATAGTAAGTTAAACAAGATGAAAGTATTAAAAAATAAACTAAATATGTATGTATACAATATGAATGCTGTAAGAAATGTATAGTTATATTGTATACTTGAACAAAATGAAAATGAAGAAATAGAAGTGAAAAGAAGTGATTATTAACTAGCAGGTAAACGTACTCCGCATAAGGGTCTGCTTAGAACAAATGACGATTGAATTTAGAAAAACTGAAACATACTGAAATCTTGGAGAACTTCAAATAGGCCTATAACCATCCTCTGTGAATTATGAACCTATATGCAATATTTCAAGTTAATCAGCTCAGTAGTTCAGACTTGATGTGTCATTCGTGTATAAGCCGATTGTTTCCTTTACTATAATCATGGATTAGCTTAGCTCATATGACTCTCTTCATAGAGAATTTACGATTAATACTATACCGAATTGAAAATAACAAAAACTGTTTGAATAGGTAATCATTTTGTTCTGTCGGAGTCGCTAATTGGGGAAGGGCATATCTGAGCCAATCGCAAGCGTTTGCCTTGTATTTCAAGGCTTACAGTAATAGCAGTACTCGACAGTTAGCATGAATACTACTGCTCTTCACTTTAGTTTCTAGTTTACCAGAGAGAGATAGATAATAGTGAATGTTAAAACCGAGACCGGTATCTCTATTTTCAATCGTTGATTGGTATTGATTTAGTATTGATAACAACCACAATATAACCTTCACAACAACTCAGAAGAGGGATTAAAACTGTGTGGGATATCCATTCTTCTCTACTTATAAATCTATCACCTTAATTTGAGCTAATAACTAATTAATAATTGAGTTGAAAACTATAAGGTGACTCATTTCAAATTAAGGTATAAAAAATAAAACCTGCAACACAGTTTAAATGTTTTGGAAATCAATAACGTGGATGACTAGTGTGATAATATCTTGGATTTACGATAAGCAAATCAAATCGAAATTTATAAATAAGACTATTGGGAATTGAACTTCGAAGCTCTGTTCAATAAAGGGCCATACCATAGCCACCTCTAATAGCCACCTGTATTAGAGGTGGCTATGGCCATACATACAATCAACGGAATGCTTACCTAAGTTTACGTAGAAAGGGATACGATAACAGGAAGGGATAATCGCATTCCTATTATAATGTGTTTCTTTTCGAGTTCAATCCAAAAGCTGATCTATCTCCGTTTGAGAAGAAATGTTGAATACGGACCTTGGTCAAAGATGATAAATTATCACAATTTTCAAGATAAAAGGTCAGGTAATCTGTCTGTAGTCCGTATTACCGAACAGCCAGCTAGAAAGAAACAACAATTGAACGATTGCTTTGTTTATTCGCATGATAACCAGTCTATTCAAGACAAATAGAATTGGACAATCCACTTTTATCTCTACCAAAATATCTGTAATACTGAGCAGTATTTCTCGTTATCTATAACGCTCTTAAAACTGTTCAGTTTGTGTCTGTTAAATCAATTCAATTGCTGGGTCAGTATTTTTTGGGATTGGAAGAATATTGTATTGGGACGGACTAGTAAAGAGTGAGTTAAAAGTTAGTTGAGAGTCAGTTGATGGTGAGTTGAGACCTGTATTACATCAAATAATTCATAAACACTGAGAAAAGAATACAGTTTCTTCTCATTTTATTCTGTGACTTGACTAAACTGTGAGTTGGTTAGTGTTTCATTCAATTTTCATTCAGTGTTCAACAATATCGCATCGGTTACAGCACATTATGTGCTCTCATTTTCATAGTGGAAAAATAACTGATGAATAGATGAATCAATCATATAGTTTTAGATGATATAATGATAAAATATATATTATAATTGACCGAGCGAAGTGGGGTCTAAGATTTAAGTCGACGGTTTGGCATTTCTCTTAATGTTTAAATGTTTATATGTTGTGCATTTACGGCGAAACGCGGTAATAGTTTTCCATGAAATTTGACAGGTATGTTCCTTTTTTAATTACGCGTCGACGTATATACAAGGTTTTTGGAAATTTTGAATTTTAATGATAATATAAAAGGAAAAAGGAACTTTCTTCATACGTCAATATTAGAGTAAAAATCGGACTATAGAATTATCATAAATCAGCAGACAAGTGATTACACAGATGTGTGGAGAAGCCAGTCTATTACTGTATTTCCATAAGGTCTATAGTTTCAATCAGGTACTTGTGGATGAGAATACTGTGTTAGGTCTACTGTTCACAGAACTACTAGTATTATATTATAATATAATATTTTTATCATCCTCAAGATCTCAAAAAATTCAATACGTTTCATATTCATGTGTTTTCATGATACAAACTCTAAATAAGCTTATTATAACTAGTAGTTCTGTGAACAGTAGACCTCACGCAGTATTCTCATCCACAAGTACCTGATTGAAACTATAGACCTTATATATGGAAATACAGCAATAGACTGGCTTTTCCACACATCTGTGTAATCACTTGTCAGCTGATTTATGATAAATAATTCTATAGTCTGATTTTTACTCTAGCATTGGCGTATGAAGGAGGCTCCATTTTCTTTTATATTATCCTTGAAATTCAAAATTTTCAAAAACCTTGTATATACGTCGACGCGCAATTTAAAAAGGATCATACCTGTCAAATTTCATGAAGATCTATCACCGCGTTTCGCCGTAAATGCGCAACATATAAGCATTTAAACATTCAAACATTTAAACATTAAAAGAAATGCCAAACCGTCGACTTGAATCTTAGACCTCACTTTGCTCGGTCAATCAGTTCAAACACAGATCTAATGTTTACTAAGTCTCACTTTTTGTGTAGTTGAGAAGTTGATATTGTAGTAATTATTCATATTGAATGAAAAAGACTGGGAAATTGTCAAAAAACCATTTGACAATGGTGTAATAACCGAAACCGGTCTTTCTAATTATCAATAAATCAGTGGTTTTTTGACAATTTCTCAGTCTTTTTCATTCAATAGTTTACTTAGTTCATGGTTCCCTTAAAATATAACATGTATAACTCTACATGTTCCCTTAACATGTTTAACTCTAAATAAGCTCATTATAATAAGTTCAAACACAGATCTAATGTTTACTTAGTCTATGTTTCCCTTAGGCTAAGGGCTGTATTCATAAGCAATTTCAAGCAAGCGTTTGTTAGTGTGCTTGCTAGAACGTTTTTAAACTCGTTTCTAATCTGGCCCTGAACTGACTGTTTTCGCCCATATTTACTGACACATGATTTAGAAGTTACCTCTACAGCGTTGTACGGTCGTTATACGACCTCTTTACTAAGGAGGTATAGAATTGGTGAGGTAAGAGTTGAGTCATGGCACATCGAGATCGAAGTGCTTTTTCTTACTATTGAATAATTGATACTTCTATTACACTATATAGTGAGGTTCACGTTATAAAGAAGTGGAAAACAATAGGAGACCAGCGTTGCAAATTCTCTGCCTTGCAACTGTTTTCTATGGAGGCAGCTGATACCTGTAAATCTTAATTTTAACTCCTTACTCTTGTTTGAAATAATCAATAATTATATTCCATTGATCTAGAAAATATATTTTTCAATTATTAAATAATACATCTCCATGATTGAGACTAAATATTATGGTGATTAAGACTTGCCAATATGATATTTCAACATTGTTGAAAAAACGATCTGGCAACGTTGTGAAGCTAGAAAAGAATAGCGCTATCTGATTTGTAGTCTAGGATAGAAATGTTAATCATATACAGGCATTATAACGTTGCCCGTAGATCACTATAGTAGAGCTTGAAAATACACAGCTGCAGAATAATATAGTGTGAAAGGAGCGATATGATTGGTTATTGGTTGACCAATCAATGCCTCAGCCAATAGCAGAAAGTCATCTTGAGAGGTGAACCACAGTCAGAGTTGGTTGAATGGAAAATATAATTATACGTTATTTATATGGAATTCTGACAGTTTCAATTCAACCCCATTAAAGATAACTCAGATTCGAATTCAAAATTCAATATGATGTGCATTTATCATAAAAATTTTAGTGAATTCCACTGTATAACTTATTCAAAATATTCTTTCAGACATATTTGTAACATATTTTTGTTTTCTTCCAGATAAATATGGTCAATAGACAACTGCTTATTGATATTAATTTGTCAATGATGAAAAAATACTAGACAATCGTTGAGAAACAATTTATTGGTTTTGACTATCAACAAAGTGGAGCTTTGAGTTTACTGCTTATTTGAACAAAATACTACAGATTGAAGGAAAATTATGCTTTAATCTGTGATTATAATTTCAACAAAGTTTTTAGTAGCTCACTAGTCATGAAGAGAAGCATAATGCAGCATTCAGCAAGTTCTATTTTCATATTTTCGCTGTGTTTTGCCAGCTTAACGCTGTTCAGACTCCGAATCCGAAGGTTCAGCTGTATTACACACGTATCAAACACTTGGGTCCTAGACATGAAGAGGTTGAGATGAAATACGGTGCGGTGCCCAAGGGAGCCGAGTGGGTATCGAGAGGCTACTTCGTCAATCAGATGAACGACACTGGTTTTGGTTATCTGGAGGTGGAGACTAACGTAGAAGCAGACAGTGAGGTTCAGGCATATCATGCAGGTTTCCTTGAAGGCTACCTAACCTCACATCTGATCAACGCACGTTGGTTCAACATGGTTTACCCTGTACTACTTGACAACCCCGAGTCTTTCAAGTTGGCTGTTAATTTTGTGAGAAGCAACTCGAAGTGGGTGTCGGAAAAGTCGAAGAAGCTGCCGAACAATCCGTTCTGGTATCAAGTGAAATTGTTCTACCTGCAGGTGAACGGTCTGCTGAATGGTTATTTGAAGACAAGTACATTATTGAAACTGAATTGGGACCATATTCTGGTGTTGAATATACTGCTGGAGATAGAGGATGTGATGAAAATGGTCACGAAATCGAACAGTTTCAGTGAGTACTCAAATGGAAAAATCATTGTTAATGTACTTCATACATAAACTATTAACTATTACCTATCGACTATTAACTATTAACTATTAACTAATAACTATTAACTATTAACTAATTACTATTAACTATTAACTATTAACTATTAACTATTAACTATTAACCATTAACTATTAACTATTAACTATTAACTATTAACTATTAACTATTAACTATTAACTATTAACTATTAACTATTAACTATTAACTATCAACTATTAACTATTAACTATTAACTATTAACCATTAACTATTGTAAATGTGCAAAGTTAATGAACTTCATATGGTAAAGGCATGGGATAACCAATGTATCTAAAAAGTATCAATATTTTCTAATAGAGACTAAACGTTTGCAAAGGTAGCAGAGGTAAGATTAGATTAGATTATTAATCAATCAAAATCAATCAAATCATTTTTACTTTCCTTGCCCTATTACCATAGGTAAGGAAAGTATTGCTTCCCGAAAAAATTAAGGTACTCCAATTTCTGAATTTCTATACGTTTCAAGGTCCCCTGAGTCTAAAAAGTGGTTTCTGGGTATTGGTCTGTATGTGTGTGTGTGTGTGTGTGTGTGTGTGTGTGTGTGTGTGTGTGTGTGTGTGTGTGTGTGTGTGTGTGTGTGTGTGTGTGTGTATGTGTGTGTGTGTGTGTGTGTGTATGAGTGTATGAGCGTCTGTGTACACGATATCTCATCTCCCAATAAACAGGATAACTTTACAATATAAGGATCCGACACGAACAATTTCGATCAAATGCGATTCAAGATGGAGGCTAAAATGGCGAAAATGTTGTTAAAAACAGGGTTTTTCGCGATTTTCTCGAAAACGGCTCCAACAAGTTCATCAGTCTATCAACTGCCACAAGTACCATATCTGTAAAACTTTCAGGAGCTCCGCCCCATCTATGCAAAGGCTTATTATCAGGCTTCAGATACAATTTGAACAAAACATTTCGAGTGGAATAGATTGAGCATGAGAATCTCTACAATTAATGTTCAGTAAAATTTCCACCTAAAATTAAAAATAAGCTCGAAATTTCAGAAAATGTGATTATCCAATTGCAAACTGTTGATTCGATTAAAATGATTCACAATGAAGTTGCACACATCGTGTGTCTCCAGCGTTATTGCCCTGTCACCAGCTGGCTCAAATCTTTGAATAGTAGATTTGAGATGCGCGGGAGCACTAGCGTCAGGTGATCAATATTCATAACGGCAAGGAAAGTTGTGTGAGTGCGCCATACCAGATTTTTTTTATTTTGCCAAAACAATCATAAATCAAATTACATAGAATTAATCAAGAACGAAAAAACGTTAGGCCAACTTTTTAACGATTGATTGAAGAAATCTCTGCTGATCATGAGCTCATAGAGCATCATATTATTCTCTCCAATTTAATGTATTATTTCATTATCTTACGCATCTCTCTACGATTGTTGCAGCCTTTATAGAGTTGAGTGTAGAATCTTCAGTTTAACAACAATAAATCAATTGACAGGGAAATTTGGATGGAAAGTCTGGTACACAATATCTCGTATGTATGAAACAATATTATTCCACTTGTTGATAAGAATACTGGATTATATAAAATCTTCACTTTACCCTGACAAAACAAAAATACCACTTGCTGAATTAGTGCAACTAGATCGTATGCAAGTGGGAGCAAGGTTCAGGGATGCTTCATTCACACACACATTCACACAGTTCCGCTTAAATTAATATGAAAATATCCATGAAAATTCAAACTGTTTCATAATTTATCGTCAATGTGCTCTATTTCTATCATTATTGCATACGTCATATAAGCATAGAACCAACAAATCGAATTCAAAACATCCAGTAACAGCAAATAATATCAAACAAACTCAATAGATTAGATTAGACTAGAATTCTTCATTCAAGTATGTTACCATACAGAGTGTTTACGAGCTCCCTATCAATGCTCTAGGCCCTCGTCTGGGGTATTGTTCTTGGGTAAAAAACATATCTTGATATCATACTGTATTTAAATTGTCCGCAAGTCTACACTTACTCAGTCACACAGCGGCCATTTTGCTTTTTCCACTTATTTTTTTTTCTAAATAATGGTTGAACATACGAAATTGAAACTTTGCACGATCATTAATAACAACTAGAAAAAGATACAAAAAAATTTGTTATTCAAACAACAAAATTTTAAATGGCCCCCATTTTGTTTTATGAATTTGAAAAATCATCATAATTTTTTTGTATCTTTGTCTAGTTGTTATTAATGATCGTGCGAAGTTTCAATTTCGTATGTTCAACCATTATTTAGGAAAAAAATAATAAGTGAAAAAAGCAAAATGGCAGCTGTGTGAGTAGCTGAAGACTTCTGGACAATTTAAATATGATATTTAGATGTGTTTTTTACCCAGGAACAATGCCCTAGAGTGTTGGTAGGGAGTTCGGAAACACTCTGTATAATATGCACTAATTAACATTAAATGACAATTGATATTTTATGAAAATATTACTCTGTGTACCGGTACTATTATTGAAACAATCATACTCATGCTGTAAATTACTGTTAGTGAATGGTAATGTAAAATGTACTATTCGACACATCGTAACAGATATTTGTGTATATTTAGAGCAATTAAGAGGTTTACGCTCGAATTACATGCAACATGTTTTCTACAACTGCTGTATGAAACTACAAAACAATATAAATAAAATTTATACACAATACATTGTCGCCATTCTTGAGACAATTTTTAGATATTATTATAGCCTAGATAGTATAGCTGTGATTTAAATTATCCCAGTATATCTGATCCAATATCAATTGCCTATTCTTGTTAATAATGATTAATTCTATTCCAAACATAGTCTAGTCATTGAGAGAGTATATCTTCCCATGATTCAATAATGTTTTTCCATGAATCAGATTGAATATTTTGGCAGTTCCTCACATTTATTCATAGCATACAAACGATTTAGCAGTGTCATTGCGGAGGTAGAAACGAATAGAGCTATCGGCTTAGTAGGCCTACAAAAACAGCAAACCAATGTTAAGCCGCGTTTACACCAGAGTTATTAACAAAATGTTTATTTCTCCATCTTTATAGATTCTATTAGATTGGACATAACTCAGCATACACATGATGAGCATATGTGTTTGTCAAGTTCCGTCCAATCTCATAGAATCTATAAGGACGGGAACATAAACATATTGTTGATAACTTTGATGTAAACGCAGCTATAGTCAGGTAGCCTACTCACTTTATAATGTGTTGTTTGTTCACTCAGTTGTAGGCCTACTCGCAGTAGCAGAATTCCTGAGTTGTTGAACCAATTATTTTTGATTTTCGTTCGATAAGTTCATTATGATCATAATTTCTTTTTTTGAAATGATTACAATAACATCAAGATAAATTCAATATTTCATAAATTTATGCTGTATCAAAATAAATTATGTTATATGTGTATTCGAACTATCAGAGGAGTTAAACAGGGCAGTACGCTTCTTCTTCAGTTGTCAGCCATAATATATACTATCATTCAAATATACTGTCATTCCATCGACCTAATGAACAAACGACTTTTCTGCTACAGTGAGGTCCACGTTATAATGACAGTGTAGAATAATAGGAAAACAGCTTTGCTGATTCTTTGCCTTGTTACTGCCTTATATAGAGGATAGTTGATACTGGTATATCTGATATAATATTAACTGTTCATTCTTCTTTAAAATAATTCATTATATTTTACTCCTAAATGAATTATAGTTGATCCTCCAATGATTAAATGATATATATTTTCATAATTGATATTAAATATTTCGTTGATTAATTATTTACAAATCGGTAAAAAACGGTCTGGCCACACTGCAGAGCTAGAAAAGAATAGTTCGAATGAAAAAGACAAGTTTAGAAACACCAATGATGATCAAATACTCTCATTATAACGTAGACCTCACTATAGAAACTGAAGCATAAATTAATCACAAACCACAATTAATCAGGTCTAGTTCACCAACAGAATAATGATCACTGTCTAGTAACGTTCTGTAACTGTGTAAGTAACATAATAACTAGTAGCAAATATGTTCCATCCTGGAACTGTGATAGCTCCAAACACATGATAACTGTTACTTTTGATGAAGATCACTGTCGACACAGTAAGATGATGCCTGGTAACGAGTGTGTTCCATTCTAGAACTTCCATTTTTCCTCACAATAACTGTTACTTTTGATAGATCAAAAGTAACAGTAAGTAAAAGATCACCGTCGACACTGAGTAAGATAATGCCTGGTAACGAGTGTGTTCCATTCCACAAATATTTTATTCTTCCTCACAATAACTGTTACTTTTGTCCAACAGACAACGAACACTGTTCGGCGCTTATCAAGATAATGCACAATAACAGCGACATCTATTTTGGCCACAACACTTGGACCCACTATGCAGACATGTTGCGTATTCTAAAGAAATACAAGCTGAACTACGCTACGAGTGGTTCGGATCCCACCTTAGTACCAGGAAGAGAGATCTCGATGTCATCCTATCCTGGGGCTGTGCTATCTACAGACGACTATTACATCGTTGCCTCTTCAGGTTAGTACTACTGTATATAAAAAATAGAAATCCAAGTATCCTTTTTAGAATTATACTGTCACAACATGTTTCGGCTATATGAAGTCATTATTATCATTATCATTATCATGATAATAGCATCATATAGCCCAATGTACGTAGAATACAATGTATTCTAGGTACCCTGATATAGCCGGAACATGTTCTGACAAAATAATTTTAAAAAGGGTACATAAATTTCTATTCTTATCCATATTTCTATATTCTATTATTATTCTATATTTTTATTTCTCTATATTTCTATTTTTTTCTTTATTATCATTATCATTATCTTGATAATGGTATCATATGGCCGAAACATGTTGTGACAAAATAATTTTAAAAGAGGTACTTAGATTTCGATTTTTATTTCCATTCAAAAGTAGCCCTGAAGAAAAATATACAATAATTAGTACTAAAGTATTTACAAATATCGGAAAAATTTCAACTGATTTCTGTCCATAGAGTCTTTTTAAACTGTCGGCTTTAGTTGAATGGGAAGCACTGATCTTATTTATGAGAAATGCTGACAATCATACTACTATGATAATCTAATCATACTAACATTTATTTTTATCAGAATTAATGAATAGTCAGTTATTTCTCGATTAGAGACTTGGGCAGGATATTATAAGAATTATTGTGTTTCAGTCTAATAGTTATTTGTAGAATGTAGAAAAATGCTTTGAGAACTCAATGAAAAACTTGAGAAAATAAACACTCTGAAAACGCTGGGGAAGATGCTGTAAAAGCGCCAAGTGCTTTGCGTTATTTTGAAGCTCTCTCAGGACAAAATTATAGACCCTAGCTGAACTTCTGTACCAAATTCGAAAATGTTCTCTCAATTGATTCTTTTAAGAAATGTAAGGAAACGCAAAAAAACACTAGGGAACGCAAGGAAAACGCAGTAGAACCGCCCATCTTGGGCGTATCTTTGGCGTAATTCTGAAGTCCTGTCAAGACAAAAGTTGTAGACCACTGCTGAACTTATGCACCAAATGTCAAGTTTTTAGTTTGTTACATGATTAAATCAGATCCTTGCGAGGAGGGGCTACCTGCTAATATTAAATAATAGAATCAGTACTATGAAATAGGATCACTATTATTGTTGAATTGGAAAAATATAGTACCTTGACATTATTTCTATTAATTCACAGCATATTCTCATTTTCTCACAGTAGCCTTGAATATTTATATGGATTTCTATTATATATTGTAGGTATAGCAGTTATGGAAACCACCAATCAGGTCTACAACGCTTCACTCTTCAAAGGATCCACGCCACAGGGCCTAGTTTTGGAGTCGATCCGCACAATGGTCGCCAATAGACTGGCAGTAGACGGCAAATCCTGGCACGAAACCTTCAAGAAATACAACAGTGGTACTTACAACAACCAATGGATGGTCCTCGATTACAACACGTTTGTCCCGGGCACAAAGCTAGGTCCTGGAGTGTTGTGGGTGGGGGAACAGATGCCCAACTTTTACCACTTTGAAGATGTGACAGAGGTTATGGTGAGGAACGGGTACTGGGCCAGCTACAATGTCCCCTATTTCAAAGAGGTATTTGAGATGAGTGGGTATGATGAGATGAAGCGTAAAAACGGGACGTGGTTTTCACATTCAGAAACGCCACGTGCGAAGATTTTCGCTCGCGATCACGGGAAAGTCACAGACATGGACACGTTCATGAAGCTGTTGAGATCCAACGATTACAGAAACGATCCGTACGCGACTTGTAACTGCACGCCGCCCTACAGTGCGGCTGGAGCCGTTGCGGGCCGCAATGATTTGAATCCGTACGATGGAAAGGGACCGCAGGCCACCCACAGGCTGTACGGCGCAATCGATGCCAAAATCACCAACCTCAGCATGTTTCGAAGATACGCGTTCTCATCCGTTGCAGGACCCACCCGTGGTACCAACGATGATCTTCCTGTTTTTAAGTGGAGTGCAAGTGGTTATGATCCGTATTCAATTCATTTCATGCAGCCAGATGAGTTCGATTTTGCAGCCGTGACAACTGAGTGGCTATTTTCTGATGACAATGGTTTCAATCGAAAATTGAATAATCAAGCGAAACAGAAACATTTATTTCCTGGGTATGACAATACTATTCCTAAGATGGGTTTACCCTCATTATAGTCCAAATGGAAAGGGTAAAGCCTTGAGCTTAATGTATTACTAACCACTTTCTTTAATAAGAGGTTCTTTAATAAGCCCTATATTATGAGAATGATAGAACTAATGCATCATGGTATTAACATTTATATCACAGTATAATATTCCATATTATTTACAGAATATTTGAAATCAATATATCATATTCACAGTATCAATATTTGTTTCACACAATTTCTCTCATGTATGATTTTTTCAACCCAAACAACACCTTTGATATTTTCCGGCATTATCTTATTCTATGTAGATCTACTATACTCTGAATCATAGAATAACTAATCTGAGCTCTGAATGGACAAGTTGAGATTGTGCTCCCCTGATGTTCAATGCGGATGTGTTGATGCAGTATTATCCTTATTATTTGTTTCATAATACAAACTACAGATACAGGTTTCAGATACAGATACAGCGACACCATTTTCACAAAGTAGAATATTTATCAACCACAGACAGTTTACTTTCCAAATCCATTCATTCACATTTTGTTTCTTCCCGAAGAAAATAATTATTATCATGAATGGGGATGAATCACCAGTCTAGTGCACTGATGATATAGTTCACATTACAAGATTCAGACTCTTTACGTAATTCTCCATTTGGCATCTCTGTCAAAGGTAATATTTGCGGAGAATATTGGCTTTCCTTAGAGTTTTTGCATCACTTCAACAAACTTAACAATTTTTTCGAATAACACTACCTTTTTACTTTCCTTACCCTATTAGCATAGGTAAGGAAAGTATTGCTTTCCGAAAAAAATTAAGGTACCCAATCTCTAAATTTCTATACGTTTCAAGGTCCCCTGAGTCCAAAAATGTGGTTTTTGGGTATTGGTCGGTATGTGTGTGTGTTTGGGTGTGTGTATGAGTGTATGTGCGTCTGTGTACACGATATGTCATCTTCCAAATAACGGAATGACTTGAAATTTGGAACTTGAGGTCCTTACACTATAAGGATCCGACACGAACAATTTCAATCAAATGCAATTCAAGATGGCGGCTGAATGGCGAAAATGTTGTCAAAAAAAGGGTTTTTTGCGATTTTCTCGAAAACGGCTCCACGATTTTGATCAAATTTATACCTAAAATATTCATTGATAAGCTCTATCAACTGCCACAAGTCTCACATCTATAAGAATTCCAGGAGCTCCGCCCCATCTATGCAAATTTAGATTTTAGGTTCCAAATTATCAGGCTTCAGATAAATTATCAATTTAAACAAAAAATTCCAAGTGGAAAAGATTGAGCATGAAAATCTCTACAATTAATGTACAGTAGCATTTTCACCTAAAATTAAAAATAAGCTTGAAATTTGAGAAAATGTGATTATTTAATTATTGCAAACTGTTGGCAACTGTTGATTCTATTGAATCATTCACTATGAAGAGATAGCAGACTTCGTGTGTCTCCAGCGTTATTGTCCTATCACCAGCTGGCTGAGATCTTTGAATGACTTGAGATGTGTGTGAACACTAGCGTCAGGTGATCAAATTTCATAACGGCAAGGAAAGTTGTGTGAGTGCGCCACACCAGATTTTTAGATTCTACATGTGATAATAAATAATATCATATGATTCTGAAAAGAGGATGCACAAGATTGGATCTACTCCGGAATGAGGAAATTTGGGAGGAGTTTATGGTTGAGCCACTGAATAAATAAATTGAAAATTTTCGAAGTAGATTGAAAGCTCACATATAGTCAGAATGCCAACCGATAGAATCCCTGTGAAAGCTCTCAACTACAAACCAGCAGGTGAGAGAGACCAAGGAAATGGTGGTTTCAAAACTAGACACGATTATAAAGATAAATTTCAAATATATTTTTGATAAATTTCAATTTCTAAAGAAGAAGAAGAAGAGGAAGAAGAAGAAATCCAATTCCAAGACAATATTAATTGATTTATGGTTTGCATAGACTAGTTATCTCACTCATAGAATCCCATCACACAATGTTGGTAAATATGACGCACAGGGGAAACTATAGTATTTTATTCTTCCATATTGTTAGTTTTCCCATCTGGGACAGTGGTTTCATCCATTCTGAATACTCATGTATGGGATACACTCACAAATTCCATCCTAACTTGCTGTTGTTTACATTATATTGTTTTCTATCTTATCCCAGTACTCCCAGAAGAGTGGATTCTACTTTCTGGTTAGATCCCCTAGGACTCAGATAGGACTGGGAAGATGCTACGAAATTTTCTCGAGTCAATAAGAAAAGAAGAAACTCCCCAATATCATCTCTCTCACACGCATACACACCCAAGTACACCTTTAAAATAGGAATGTTGTTATCTCTCTCACACACAGCATAATCGGCCTAAATTTTCTCTCTAAATTTTTATGTATTAAGTTTTCTCAAAGATTAACCCAATATAAAATGTAATCTACACACTTCAGCAGAAATGAGTATATAAATCACATTTTCACATTTTCAGAATTATTACAAAATATAAATATCCCTCAGCATATCAGTACTTCATTTCAATATTGAATATAGGGGCACTGAGCTTCGCTCGTTATTTATTTATTGACTTCTAATAAACCGAACACAATTATTCTTTAAAATGATTGGGGAAGTACTAACAGGCACAGCCCAAAACTATTTCTTTCCCGAATTTTAATTTATACACTATAAATAGTCCAGAAAGTAGGTTATGTTCCATACACTTGAATTCAGGTTCAATTTTCTGTTCAAATGTTTGAGAACAAAAAATTTATAATTTAGATTATAATTATACAAACCAAATAGAATAACAAAATAACACTCACCAGCCACTTGAATTGAAAAACGAATTAACACTCACTAATCACTTGAAATTGTCAAATAATAATCAACTTTGGAAATTATGATATACTCTAGTTTAGGAGGATCAGATTATGTTGATCAAATCGATTTAATTGTCTAGCTGGATAAAATTTCTAACTTATGATTATGATTACACAACTGGAGGTAATTCTGTCTCTCTCCCACACAGGCACACGCATCTTCTGTTCTCGAGAGACGACGAAATTATCATCTGTTTTCCAAGGATAAATAATCCTTTTCATGTCGTTCAGCGAGTTTTCCAAAGAATGAGACCTAGTGCAATCGAATCTTTATATCATGAACCTACTATGTTCCAAATTTCGTGAAAGTCGTTTTCAAGATCTGTAAAACATAAATAACCAGATATAAAAATAGCCTGATATAAAAATAACCAGATATATAAATACAGAAATTGCTCGCTTAATATGATGAGATATCCCATAAGAATTTCGAAGCCTTTTAGAACAACATTAGCCTAACAATCTGACAGATCAAAGTTTTCTGTTGAAAGTGTGATTTAAATCTAGTTACATAACACATAATAGATTTTTGTAGGTACAAATTTTGCAGTCCTTATAAATTCTAATTATCAGATTGAACATGACTTCAAAAACAGATTATGCGCTTGCCATGCTCCGCTTAATATTGTAGATTCCATGAGGACGGGAAAAAAACGAACATCCAAAAATGAATGTATAACTAACTTGCTTTTAGTGTTCACTAACACAGAAGTAAAACTCGATTATTTACATTTTTTCAAACTTTCAATGTACACATTCATTTTATTTTTTTACCGAGCGAAGTGTGGTCTAAGATTCAAGTCGACGGTTTGGCATTTCTCCTAATGTTTAAATGTTTATAATTATGTTTATATGTTTTTATGTTGCGCACTTACGGCGAAGCGCGGTAATAGATTTTCATGAAATTTGACAGGTGTTCCTTTTAAATTGCGCGTCGACGTATATACAAGTTTTTTGGAAATTTTGCCTTTCAAGGATAATATAAAAGGAAAAATGAGCCTCCTTCATACGCCAATATTACCGTAAAAATCAGACTATAGAATTATTCATCATAAATCATCTGTCTAGTGGACTATACCCGTTCAAAAACATCGAACATCTTGAAAATGTATCTTTCCATCAACGTTAGTAGACAGTTGACTATTTATAATACTACCCGTTCAAAAACATCGAACATCTTGAAAATGTATCTTTCCATCAACGTTAGTAGACAGTTGACTATTTATAATACTACCCGTTCAAAAACATCGAACATCTTGAAAATGTATCTTTCCATCAACGTTAGTAGACAGTTGACTATTTATAATACTACCCGTTCAAAAACATCGAACATCTTGAAAATGTATCTTTCCATCAACGTTAGTAGACAGTTGACTATTTATAATACTTCCGTTCAAAAACATCGAACATCTTGAATCGAACATCTTCCCATCAACGTTGTAGACAGTTGCAGCCAGACCTGATAACAGCGCTCACACTCACATTCCGGGACGACACGTTACGGTACGATAGGACAGAAAGCTATATATTTATTTAGGATTTTTCTAGACATTTCAAATTGATTAGTTATTCATTAATTTTTGAGAAAACATAACAACAGGTCAATGTAACTTACTGAGCGCGAGGTCTACTGTTCACAGAACTACTGGTTGTATGATTCATTAGTACTTTTGAATGTGAATAACCTTGAAAAAGTCTGAGATATCGATAGGCGGTTTTCACTATTCATTTTCTCTTGAAATTCTTTGGCAGGACAGGAAGCTCTTCGATTGGCTGTTTGGGTTGATGTTCGGTAATAGGTTGATAATCATCTAATCAGCCAAAGCGTCATCTAATCTTCCTGGCCTGCCAAAGTGTCTGAAAACGCCTGAAAAAACGCTAATATGGTCTCACTATAGTTTTTGCTGAAGAGATATTCAGCTGTATCCATAATTTTCACAAACTCTGTATAAAAATAGACTTCGCTATGGTGATTTTTTGCTTGATTTATTCATTCATATCTCCAAACATTGAATCATAATATTGTAGAAAGTAGTAAATTTGTAATAAGAAAATCGCAGAGTTGCAGGATTGTTTGACAAGTCGTCAACTGAATATTAGATGAATATTAAAAAGTTCAGACCAAGCATGAAATTGAGATCATACAATTCATTGATCCACAAAATTCCGGATCCCAGTAGATGAATTAATCAATGCAGTAGTTGTAGTGTGCACTCGTTCACTTACTCATTCTTGTTTTACTTAAAATTGTACTAAGTTCAATAAACTTTTTCATACAAAAGCTTAGTATCAGTACTATCGGGAGAGTTGTAAACTCAACCACAGGAGTTTGATGACATGATGAATATGGTGCTATTTCCGAGGCTTTTACCGTTGGACATGTATTGTTGTCCTTTGAGAGACAATGTCTCCTCACTGACTAAACGTTGTATCAGTCATCCGTGTCCAGAAATATCAGTTTGTTTGAAATTTTTAATTGAAAGAGTGACTGCTCCTGCTGAGGCCATTTTGAAATGTCAAACTCCGATATCTACCGAAGGCTTTCATTATAAAGGCTTCCAGATATAAAGGTTTTATTCCACATTATGTTTCATTCATAATCAGTTGGGGAAGACAATTTAATCTATAGAAGACAAGATGGGGAAGACAAGATATTGAATCTATGAATAACAAAATAAATAACAAAGGTGAGTGGGAACATTCATTAAATATATAGTTACTGAAGAACTTCCCCTCCAAGGTACATTCTTCATTCTTACATTTATTCATTCTTTTTTATTCATCCATCTATCTACTATACGAATAAAACTGATGTTATATTATAACATTGGTATATAAAATAATAAGGTAGCCCTTGTGATATTTTTTTCCAATTTAAAGGAGATGACACAGTCCAAAATAGGGTTATAATTCTATTTGGGTTTAGTAATAAGATTCCAAACGATTTTATAGATAAAAAAGTCCCACGTAATTCACTTGAAAGTGTAGAATATTGGATTGAGTAGAATATATTCTTTAAAGTAGTAGTATGAAGTATAATATTATACCCAACAAGCATTATTGTTACTAGAAACTATGAGCGATGGTTTTTCAGTTTCAGTTTCTTAAACCAGGTATGTAATTGTCCCACGTTATCTTACAGGAGTTTAGTTTTATTGTATTTATTTTCTCTTTGTCAAAGATTAACTGTCATGATAGCCTCAAGACGTCACAATAATTAATTGTATTATCACTTTACCATATAATGTAGTATTCTCAAGTTTTGTTTTTCCAAGCATTTCCATTTTTGTGAATTAGTGTAATACTTTCTTCAACATTATTAAATTTGAATTGTATATTGAGTACTCGAAGCAGAATAAGTGAACTGCAACACACAAGGTTTCTTATGTTTGCAGTGCCAAATATTGCATAGATAATATTGTTATACTCAAGTTGCAATCAATGTCTATTTGTATTGTATACTCTTGTAACTATATTGTAGGAATATGTATCTGTAATTTTTGGCAATAAATTCAATTCAATTCCAAAAAAGTTCACGTGTACAATTTCTATACAATTTTAGTCCACAATGAACATGGAAACTATTAAACATAGTTAAAGATGAGATGGGTTCTCTGCAATTATTCATTATTGATTTGAAAATATATATTGCGTTTCTTTAAGGCAGAGTCCAAGATTCAATACTTGAATCTCCCATACATTATTTGGAGTTTTTTTTCATCATGAAGGTTTCTGGTTTTTATGCGGCATTCATTTGAAATAAGGAAAATTGAAACCACCTCAATCATGAAATTTCATTTCGCATTGAATTCGAGTAGAAATGTTTTGAATAAACTGAACACTACTGTCACAGATTTTTCAAAAACACGTTATTCCAATTGTTCTTGTTATACCGGAATAGTTGAATTGGACAAAACAAAGCTTCAGTGATAATGGATTCGTCAGCTGAGTTTTGACAAATTATCTATGTAGACCAATAAACTTTGATTACTAAACTTCAGTTTAGTGATCATAATTATACTTCCATCCCAATAGTTGAAAAACATTGTGTAGCATTTCATAGCTTCATTTTAACCGCTATCAATTCCGCAATTCACCCTAGTATTATGTTACAATAAAAAAAACTTTCACTTCAATTGAATTACACAGAATGACAATAAATTATTGAGTAATTTCAAGTAAAACAAGAATGAGTAAGTGAACGAGTGCACACTACAACTACTGCATTGATTAATTCATCTACTAGGATCCGGAATTTTGTGGATCAATGAATTGTATGATCTCAATTTCATGCTTGGTCTGAACTTTTTTAATATTCATCTAATATTCAGTTGACGACTTGTCAAACAATCCTGCGATTTTCTTATTACTAATTTACTTCTTTCTACAATATTATGATTCAATGTTTGGAGATATGAATGAATAAATAAGTTATATTAAAAACTCTCAATATTATAAACGTACCATATACAATGAAGTTTTTTATAACACCATGAACGTCTCTCCTGTCTCTTCTGACTTTTCATAAACCATGGAATTTTCATAATATCATGATGTTCATACTCCTATATCAATACTAAAACACTTTATGGCAAAAAGTTGCTCAATTCAGACCAGCCCCAATCATCATAAACCGAGACAATACAGAGTTTTTGTAATGCAAATCTGATGGGAGATTAGTCGAGTAATACAGGTCGCAGCTTGAAACTGTCATAAAATGTGACGTGGATGATATTGTCTAGTGTAGGGTGGCCTTAATACTCGCAAGTAATCTTGACAGCGTGAACGTGAAGTTGGTTGGACTGTTTATAGTAAGAGAGTTGTCACACTGGAGATGGAAAATGGAAAATGTTCTCAGAAGAGAGAGAGAAAAGGATTGGCACTGGGGGAGAATTCAGAGAAGCAGGTACTACATAACAAACTTTTGTTTGTTATTTATAACAATATCAATATTGATAAATTCATGAATTAATAATTCAATATTATTCGTGATATACATACTATTGATGTTTATAATCTTGAAATCCCAATTTTGAAATATCCACTACTACTTCGGCCTATCCTATTTTCATTTGAATAAATTGAAATTGTTTCCATATTTTTATATTTTAAACGGTTCATTATATTTCATAATTGCTCCAAATAACTCAATCAATAAGTATTAATAGGCCTGAGGTAAGAGATGTGGTGGTGATGGAATATGCAGGAAAATTTGGCAATATATATATATATATATATATTATATATATATATATATATATATATTTAAATATATATATTATTGATCAACTCACCGATATGTATAGTCCTCATAAAACCGGTCGACACGATACGACAAAGACATATATGTGTTATCTCTCCTTCACATAATGAAGCACGTTCAGTCCTCAGCACATCATTATACGGCACGATCCGACACATACCCGACAAACTGATAAGATTTTTCTCCACCGCACTTCCGAGATGTGACGTCACACACAATTGCCAAATTAAGGAAGGAAATAGGATACGTGGTGAATGGAATTTGATATTTTATTTTATTTCGAATTACTATAATTTTTTAATAATTTGGAAAATATTATCATCTGTAAAATATTTTTGTTTTGGGCCGATCAATCTATCAGCTGTATGGAAGGAGCGCTCTCTGTTATCGGCAATAGGAGATAATGAACTCAGAGATTGGCGCCTACTTTCAAAATTCTTTTGATTTAGGCTGTTTCCATTTTTATTGGAAAATATGCCGTGACAATACTTTCACACTATTGTGGAATAGTTTGTCAACTTTTGTTCTATTAACATCCAATACTTATTGACCTATTCCCTTTTGCGGCTTTGATTCACAACCGATCAAAGTTTATAATTTCCAATACTTGTTCAAGAACTAGTTCATCCCTCCATAGTGGTAAAACTATCGAAGGAAATGAATGAATATACTTTATTCGATACTATAGCTTATATTCTACCGTCATGAAATATTTAGCTCTTGCCAAATTCAATCATTCAGAATTACACAACTTACAGGAAAGTACCATAGCCTTACGTCCAAAACGGTTCCAATTCTAATTAATACAACAGTCCAAATGTAGCTAGGTTATTTATTACGTAAAAATTATTCAATTTACAATTCAAAACATATAATTCAGAGTATAATACCAGTACAATCAATAGTTAGGCCTGGTCTCAAGGATATTACAACAAATGATGCTTCATGGTTTCTCTAGCTCCACAACATTACCAGATCGTTTTGCAACGATGTAGAAATATAATTAATTGATAGAACATCAACGATTGCAGTTTCCCCGCTATTTGTTTTCTCAGAGTGCACCTTGTTGATTCCGTGATCGACAAAGAGTGGAAGGGTTGGAAGAGTTGGAAAACGTGTGCTAATACAATGGATCAAATCATGAAAGCTATTAAATAATAAACATCCAAAATAAGATGAATTAGAGTTAAAGTTCATCGCAGTAGAAACAATAACACGGTTTGGGATTGGATAATTCATGTTGTTAATTGAAGCCAAACAGAATTCACCATCTAAAAAATACTAGTAGTTCTGTGAACAGAAGACCTCACGCAGTTATCTCATCCTCAAGTACCTGATTGAAACTATAGACGTTATGGAAATACAGCAATAGACTGGCTTCTCCACACATCTGTGTAATCACTTGTCAGCTGATTTATGATGAATAATTCTATAGTCTGATTTTACTTTCCTTGCCCTATTACCATAGGTAAGGAAAGTATTGCTTTCCGAAAAAAATTAAGGTACCCCAATTTCTAAATTTCTGTATGTTTTAAGGTCCCCTGAGTTCAAAAAAGTGGTTTTTGGGTATTGGTCTGTATGTGTGTGTGTGTGTATGAGTGTATTTGCGTCTGTGTACACGATATCTCATCTCCCAATTAACGGAACGACTTGAAATTTGGAACTGAAGGTCCTTACAATATAAGGATCCGACACGAACATTGTCGATCAAATGCAATTCAATATGGCGGCTAAAATAGAGAAAATGTTGTCAAAAATGGGTTTTTCGCAGTTTTCTCGAAAACGGCTTCAACGTTTTTGATTGAAGTTATACTTAGAATAGTCATTGATGAGCTCTATCAACTGCCACAAGTCTCATATCTGTGAAAATTCCAGGAGCTCCGCCCCATCTATGCAAAGTTTGATTTCAGATTTCCAATTATCAGGCTTCAGATACAATTTGAACAAAACATTTCGAGTGAAAAAGATTAAGCATGAGAATCTCTACAATTAATGTTCAGTAACATTTTCCAGTAACAAAATGTGATTATCCAATTTCAAACTGTTGGCAACTGTTGATTCTATTAAATGATTCACTATGAAGAGATAGCAGATCTCGCCTGTCTCCAGCGTTATTGTCCTGTCACCAGCTGGCTCAGATCTTTGTTTATAAGTGGACTTGAGATGCGCGTGAACACTAGCGTCAGGTGATCAATTTTTATAACGGCAAGGAAAGCTGTGTGAGTGCGCCACACCAGATTTTTTACTCTAATATTGGCGTATGAAGGAGGCTCCTTTTCCCTTTTATATTATCCTTGAAATGCAAAATTTCCAAAAACCTTGTATATACGTCGACGCGCAATTTAAAAAGGAACATACCTGTCAAATTTCATGAAAATCTATTACCGCGTTTCGTCGTAAATGCGCAACATAAAAACATATGAGCATTTAAACATTTAAACATTAAGAGAAATGCCAAACCATCGACATGAATCTTAGAACTCACTTCGCTCGGTCAATAAACATCCAAAATAAGATGAATTAGAGTTAAAGTTCATCGCAGTAGAAACAATAACACGGTTTGGGATTGGATAATTCATGTTGTTAATTAAAACCAAACAGAATTCACCATCTAAATATATAATACAGGTACGCTGAGTGCAATAATTTTATTTACAAATACGAGGATCATTTCTTTCAACTACCGATTCGCCATATATAAGAGATGAATGCATATAGAAGAATAATTTTCCGACTAGTTACTTACACTGAAAATGATATATGATTATTTTTTGACATAATTGAGGTGCTGAACTTGAACTATTAATGAAAGGCCGTAGTATAGTACGCTTCATAAAGGCACAGAGACTAAGGTGGTTCGACATATCTATAGGATGGATGGAACCAGAATGCCAAAAATAGTGCTTAGAGAGAAGCTTCACTCGAGAAGAAAACAAGGAAGACCAAGAATACGATGGGGATGATAGTTTGCTGTCCAGGTCAATGAAAATCACATTCCACGTTCCCTATTTTATTCATTTATATACTTTAGGCTAACTTCACACGCATTCGGTTTCATTCGGTTCGGTAAGGTTCGTTACCGAAAACGAATGAGGCTTTCATACATGTCAGGTTTCAATTTATACGGTTCTGATTAGGTATTTTCTTCTCAAACACAGCTGTGTTTGGATTTCCACAGTTCATGCTGGTATATTTAAATATAACAGCTGGTGTTAAATTGTAAAATGTTATTTCTTGAACAACAAAATATTTCAAAGTTAATTAAAAATTGTGAATTATTTGAACAGTTTCTTTCTGATTATGTTAATTTTGGATGTTGAGAGATTATTTCTTTCAAATTGAAAATTTGTTCCTTGTTTTGACACATGGTATATAAACTTCATCTCTTCTCTCCATTGAAATCATGTAATATTCGTTGAAAAATAAGAAAAAAAAAATTCTCCCTGAGTTTTAATTCATATCTTTCATATTTTTTTAGCAAACTATTTCGACTTGGAAAATTCTGAAACAGATAATCACGATATCAGGTTAAAATAAAAACAAAAAAGGCAAGCGTGTGCTAAAGACTTTGTTTTTTCCTGTTTCCCTAGCAACGAATTCGAATATGATGAAACCTATTCGTGTAGAGGGGGCGTTCGGTGCTATCCAGTTGCTATTCGGTACCGAATTCAAACCGAATCATCGTTTCACACTTATCGGAATTTGCCGAAAACGAAACGAACCGAACCGAAAGTGTGTGAAAGTAGCCTCTCGCTAGCAACGAATTTAAACCTGATGGAATTTATTAGAATCAAGTGGGCGTTCAGTTCTATGCGGTTTCTATTTGGTACCGAATTCAAACCTAATTACCATTTCACACTTATCGGAATTTGCCGAAAACGAAATGAACCGAATGAGTGTGAAACTAGCCTCACAGTATATTGCAATTTCATTTATGCATTATGGTACATTTTTGATTGTAAATGTTATGCTGTAATTGAACCTCATTGTCATGTATACTCCTTTCTTACAGATAACATCAAATTGTCCCAAAATTGAAATGTGAAAGAAAAAGAGTCATCTAACAAAGAAATTTCATGACACTTCGTAGCTCATGTACCAGCCTCTATAGAAGAGTATCAACAGAAGTGACATCGGAGGAACTTGATGTACGGTTTCAGGAATGCTTTGAGAGAGTGTTCCGGGGAAAACTTTCCGTGATGAATGGTTCGCAGAAATTTCCTCCAAATGTTTCCTCCCGAGATACTCATTACAGCACCTTCAGGGGAAACCGTCAGCATCCCTCATAAATTACATCCCATTCAACAGATACTGACAGTTGAAAGTGAATTTCACGCCAGCATTGCAACGAGTTTCCCGTAGAAACACACATCAACCGGATGGCTTCTCGAAATGACGACCGCCAAGAATTTTGGCAGAATAAATTATCTGCGAACACCATACGCTTCTAGTGCTCGGGGAAATTACCAAGGTTAGTATATATACACTCACACACACACACACACACACACACACAAACTCACACACATCTATATTGTTTACAGTATATACAGACCCAAATATATATAGTATGAAGTATATACACCCCCCTACAGTAGTAACCTTAGAAAATTACTGTCCCGAATTCATGTGTGTCTGAATTATTCATCTCAAGTTGGTGTTGGTAACTGGGTATGGAACCACTGGAAGTGGTCGGAAATATTCTTTGCACATGTGTATGCTTCACATTTGTGTAACAGCGAACATTATTTAGGGTGAGATTCTCGAATGAAATTATTCAGCGGTTTGAAAAGATTTAAGAAACTCATAGCAGAATCCTGTTGTAGAATTTTAGCTCGACTCAATTGTTAATTTAAGTTGGGAATGAATTGATGATTTGATTGATAGAAACAATATGAAAACATGAAGTGCTCTTTTGATTAGAAACAGAAAACATTTCAACAACTAGTTTCGGCCTACTTTGGCCATTTTCAAGTTCAAATGCCTTTTTTATATTGAATATCGGGGACCGAGCTTCTCTCTGGAGAACAAAAGCATAACAATTTTATTACGAAAGAAGAAATTATAATAACATTCATACAGAAATGTTCCATCTAATAACAGTAAATTGAGATTAATTACCAGAGGGATGCAAAAACTTCCTTCACAAAGGCCCGGTTGCACAAAAGCCGGTTAAATTTTAATCCTGATTAACTTCACGTGAACCAAATCAGAGAAGACCATTTCAAAAAGATTAATCTACTGAAATTAATCAGGATTGAAAATAACCCGGCTTTTTTGCAACCGGCACTAAGTACCTGATTGAATTACAAAAGTTCAATAGCTGAGTCATAATTTTGACACAGTCCCACACACATGAACTCGATCACACACTTCCATCACCAACAGACGACGAAATAATTATTATCAGATGTTTTTCCAAGGATGAATAATAATTATCATTTTAATGTCCTTCAGCGAGTTTTCAAAGGGATGAGACCTACTATGTTCTGAATTTCGTGAGAATCGTTAGAGCCGTTTTCGAGATTCGGTGAAAACGTATAATCATCTAAACATCCAAACATCTAAACATCTAAACATCTGAACATACAAACATATAAACAGAAGTTGCTCGTTTAATATTATAAGATTTAATTGATTTTTAATAAAGTGAAGTGATTTTATAATTTGATTAAGAAATATCAGAACGAGGAAGAGAATACATTTCTACTTTCCTTGCCCTATTACCATAGGTAAGGAAAGTATTGCTTTCCGAAAAAAATTAAGGTACCCAATTATTTCTAAATTTCTATACGTTTCAATGTCCCCTGATTCCAAAAAAGTGGTTTTTGGGTATTGGTCTGTATGAGTGTATGTGCGTCTGTGTACACGATATCAGCTCATCTCCCAATTAACGGAATGACTTGAAATTTGGAACGTAAGGTCGTTACAATATAAGGATCCGACACGAACAATTTCGATCAAATGCGACTCAAGATGGCGGCTAAAATGACGTAAATGTTGTCAAAAACAGGGTTTTTTGCGATTTTCTCGAAAACGGCTTCAACGATTTTGATTAAAGCTATATCTGGAATGGTAATCGATAAGCTCTATCAACTGCCATAAGTCTTGTATCCGTAAAAATTCCAGGAGCTCCGCCCCATCTATGCAAAGTTTGATTTTAGATTCCAAATTATCAGGCTTCAGATACAATTGAAACAGAAAATTTCAAGTGAAAAAGATTGAGCATGAAAATCTCTACAATTAATGTTCAGTAACATTTTCACCTAAAATTGAAAATAAGCTCGAAATTCGAGAAAATGTTATAATTCAATAATTGCAAACTGTTGATTCATTTAAATCATTCACTATGAAGAGATAGCAGACCTCGTGTGTCTCCAGCGTTATTGCCCTGTCACCAGCTGGCTCAGATCTTTGAATAGTAGACTTGAGATGCGTGGGAACACTAGCGTCAGGTGATCAATTTTCATAACGGCAAGGAAAGTTGTGTGAGTGCGCCACACCAGATTTTTTTATATTGTTTTTGTTAATTTTAATAAAATAGCCCTTACAAGTGAAGTGATTTCATAATTTGATTTTATGGTAAGAGATATCAGAACGAGGAAGAGAATTCTTCTCCTTCTTTCATCTTCTTCTTCTTCTTCTTCTTCTTCTTCTTCTTCTTCTTCTTCTTCTTCTTCTTCTTCTTCACCTTCTTCTTCTTCTTCTTCTTCTTCTTCTTCTTCTTCGATGGCCCTACATCGCAAATCGGGCCCTGGCATCCTCAATCCTGCCTCTCCAGCCATCTAGATCCCTTGTCTTAATTACTATAGACAAGTAAAACTGAGTTGAAAGATATTGTTTACCGGGACAATTTTGTAAAAAGATAACAAATTTGATGATGAGAGTGTCAACTGGTTGATGTTGATAAGATTATATCATAATTGATGTAAAGTGAATTATGATATAATAAAGTGATATCTGATTCGATTTGATTTTTCATTGCAAGATATAAGTAATAATTTCGTTTGTTGAAGCGTTCGTTAAATCTGTTATCGATCCAATCAAAACATTCTACAATCACCACAAGATGGGGCCAACTCCATAATGAAGATGAATATGCATTTTCCACGAGAAGCTGGACCCTCAGTGGACCCAGGCTCTAAGACACCAACTGTCCGACACAAGTTTCCAACAGTTTGTCATTAGTTTGAAACGCCGTAATTAATCATCGACCTCGGTCGACAAACTTGCAAAGAGCAGGACAGTCTTCTACAGTCCACCCTACAGTCTACCCTACTATACACTATATTTCAAAAAATCATTCCACTTATATGGGCTACATTTGTTCAAATTAATAAAAATAAAGTTTTTAATAAAGGGTACTACAAGTTTTTTTATTGTTTTATTAACTACCTTTGAACTATAATGTTGAGAAGTTCAAATACAGCAAACCTTGCAGTTCCATCTTGTATAATATTGTATCATGTATGATGTATGCAGCAGGTTTGTGTCATAAATGACGTGTCAAAATCGGAAGAGAAATTTTACAAACTATCCGTAGTTTTCTCTCCCTATCGGTGCGTTTTTGCAGAAATAGAATGAATGAACTTTTTGTGTAGTTAAGAAGTTGATATTGTGGTATAATTATTCATATTAAATGAAAAAGAGCCCTTAATTTTGACAATTTCTTAGTCTTTTTCATTAAAAATGAATGAATATGGAAATAAATCATGTATCTATCATTTTATATCACTTCACCTTACAGCTTCCATTCATTACAATAGAAATAGAACAAATAATATATATAAATTGATTCTGTATTATCATATTATATTATATCAAATTACCGTCTCATTCACCAGAGTAGAAATAGAATACATACATAAATAAGGATTTATATCCTTTATCTATCATATTATATCACCTACATTACATTTCCCGTTCACCACAGTGGAATTCAGCGATTAGATTCATGATCTTCGAAGCCTGATTGAATGGCATATCAGAAAAGCCACCAAAAATGCAGTGTCCATGAATACTGCCAACTTTCATTGAATCTATTCTTATTTCCATGGAATACATTATTTTTATAATTATTTATTTATTTATAGACAATAGAAACAATGCAGGTAAAAACAACAGGCATTGGCCCAAAACTGCTTTAAAACCTTAATTTGGAATACACAGTCTAGAGGTTATGTAAATGATAACTTAATTCACACACTATTTTGAGTCCAAAAGATATCATGAAGATCAGAGTAGCTGATAATGTTAAACTACTCTTATGAACTACAAAATATTAGTGATTGGTAATATTATTAAAAAGTGTCAAACTACTCCGAAACAATGATATTCATGGCTTTCTTGCTATTCGAGGATATCCATGCTGATAATATCCCAAATCTGTTACTCATAGTGAGATTTACTTCGAACAGAAAACAATTTAATTGTGACGAAAACAAACATTCGAAATTAAAAGAAAATAGTAACACATTGAGGAAAAATTCGGATGTAACAAGTAGGCTACTGTATCAGAACCTTATAGGCAACATCAATGCTATAGTGAGGCTCACGTTATAATGGCAGTGTTTGATTAGCAATGGTATTGCTATCCTTGTCTATCATTCAACAGAGCGGATAACGCAATATCTTTCTCCTTTGTTCTGTTGCCAGATCGTCTTTTAACAATGTAGAATTAATTAACAATATATTTCATCCTAATTATGGAAATTCATTATTTAATTATTGAAAAATATAACTTCTTGCTTAATAAAATATAATTGATTATTTTAAACGAGAATTAACAGTTAATATCAATGAGCCTGTATAAGCTACCGTCTATAGAGGGCATTGACAAGACAGAGGATCGGCAACGTTCTTCTCCTATCTCTCTCCACTGCCATTATAACGTGGACCTCACTATACCCATTCAACCAACGCAGACAGTTTAAAGTGAATCTAACGACAGGATCATCCATCATTCGTAATGAGATCAAACTGATCTTGTCAAACAAATAACTGACTGGAACTTGTGACATGTATGGGAATCGAATCTATATGGTAATTTTGGGAGTCCAATGCCAACTTGAGTTTGGCTTAAGTTTGGGATTTTGAACTCGATAACAGAGTTACCAACAGGTTCATTGTAATGTAATATTAGGTAATGATGACATCAACTTGACGACTTCTCAGTATAGAAATTTTAGAGTTTGAGAAGTTATTTCAACTATGATGGTTGTTATTTTTTGTTTACCCAAGAAAAAAATCGCTTCCAAATTTCATGGTTTTATTTGAATAGTATATAGTGTATTGTAATATATAGTGTAGGGTATATTTATTTATTATTTTTTGTGTAGTTGAAAAGTTGATATTGTGGTAATTATTCATATTGAATAGAAATACTAAGAAATTGTCGAAAACCACAGATTTATTGATAGAAAGACCGGTTTCGGTTGTTACACCATTGTCAATCTCTGATAAACTATCAGAGTTTATCAGTGATTGAATAGTTTATCAGAGATTGACAATGGTGTAACAACCGGAACTGGTCTTTCTATCTATCAATAAATCTGTGGTTTTTGACAATTTCTTAGTTTTTCTATTCAATATTTATTTATTAGGTTAGCACAAACAATCGGAAAAGAAAAATCAGGCTATTGCCCAAAACTTAATGAATTCCTAATTTAGTTTCAAATTTTCCAAATATTATACATAGGTTATGTCCATTTCTATTCCTGCACCAAATCACAATCTGGAAATATAAATTAGAATGAAACAAACAATTTTGTATTTGGATAGATTGATAGTAAAACTCTCATAAACTATTTATGATATAATATAAAGTGTATTGTATAAAATGGTAATGTGTATTGTAATCGTGTTATTTAATTACAACGAAATCACAGTAAATGGGAGAAAAACTGTTTAAAATAGTAACAAATTTCGATGGTAGCACAGTGAGAATAAATCCAGATGTGGCCAATTTACTGTGCGCAAATAAATAATTAATATAAGGGAGAAAGAGGATCAGTGACTCCAAATAAATTTTGTAATTTTAGTGCCATTTGCACAGTTGCATAGTAAAATCCTCAACTAAATTGAAATAATATCTTGTCTCTTCAACTCGAGGTATACAATTCAAAATATGTTATACAAAATATTTTCTCTCTGATGAAGTATTTTATTGAGCTACTTGTTCGTTCAGTATTGATTGTTTTCGCCACGCTGCACAGAAAGCAGCTGTTTTCCAGTCCCTACGTAGATCTGAAAGACCTTGTTTGCAGACGACGTCAGAAAAGGGTTTCTTTTCCGGTCTAGGCCAGAAAGTTGTCTCTTTCCAGCCGCTCATGGAAGTAGTTAATAAGTCATCCGCTAGATCGGGCGAGTGTCCACTTTCATCATCAGCTGAAGTCGCCATGATTTCAGTTCCATTGAATGAAAAAGACTAAGAAATTGTCAAAAAAACCACTGATTTATTGATAATTAGAAAGACCTGTTCCGGTTATTACACCATTGTCAATCTCTGATAAACTAAAACTAAATACAAGAGCAGCAGAATTTATACTAGTAGGCGAGTACTGCTATTGGTCGAGGGCATGAACGCCTGCCATTGGCCTAGCTAGACAGTCTCCTCCCCCTACACGGTGTGACAAAATGGCGGCTTAAGCAACAGAATCGCCATGATAATAAAATTTACTTTCAGTACAAAATAAGAACCAAGAAAACAAATGTGAAAGATAATAAAATAAATATGTAAATAATGAAAACAATAAATATGTTTTTTCCATTTACATATTTATTTTATTATCTTTCACATTTGTTTTCTTGGTTCTTATTTTGTACTGAAAGTAAATTTTATTATCATGGCGATTCTGTTGCTTAAGCCGCCATTTTGTCACACCGTGTAGGGGGAGGAGACTGTCTAGCTAGGCCAATGGCAGGCGTTCATGCCCTCGACCAATAGCAGTACTCGCCTACTAGTATAAATTCTGCTGCTCTTGTATTTAGTTTTAGTTTATCAGAGATTGACAATGGTTTAATAACCGGAACCGGTCTTTCTAATTATCAATAAATCAGTGGTTTTTTTTGACAATTTCTTAGTCTTTTTCATTCAATATGAATAATTACCACAATATCAACTTCTCAACTACACAAAAAAAAAAATTTCAGTTCCAGTTTCGAATCAAACTAATTCGCTTCGCAACCAGTTTTATTCAATTATTTATTGTTGACTAGTGCATTCCGAATTTTCAAAAATGCTTGAAGATGACTGTGGTATTCCAAGTGAAATTTTAAAAGAATCTGAAATCCTGACTGCAAATCTTCTACCACTAAAATCAAGAGATAGGTACGATAGCTTAACGAGTATTCTTTATTTATTTTGTCAGCAATACCTGTAGTGTGGCGAAAAATATCGTTCGCACCACGGGCAAAAATGTTTTTTCCAGCTCTCAATCTTTTCTAGTCCTCGGCCTACGGCCTCGGACTTGAAAACCGATTTCGAGCTGGAAAAATCTCATTTTCTGCTCTAGGTGCGAAATAATATACTATATCACCGTTCCAACAGAAACCGATATTCCCAGCATTAATCAACATAAAAATATCAGCTTTCAACTGATAAATGTTTCTCTATAAGGATTTCTGATACATTAGCCCATTTGTTACATCAGGATTTCTTCACTGTATTACTCTTGAAAAATGTGCTAGTACTATTTTTCAAATTTCAATGCTTCAGTTTTTGTGACAGTTAATTGTTTTGTTAGAAAACGAATTTCAATGCACACACCAGCGTGAAAAATAATGCAGAATTTGGGAACGATCATAACAATAACGAGCAACGATCACATCTGCACATAAATAAGAAAAATGAGAGTGCTCTTCCGATGGAAACGGGTTCGTTCCGAATATATTTCGCCGAGAATAATCCGCGGAATATAATCCTCGGAATGAGGAGGCGTTTAGCGCGAAGCCTTTCGTGCTAGCATCAAAGCTAAATTGAATTCGACAGGATTTGTTGGAAGAGAAATGACCTATCAAACGCAGACTAGATTCTCGTCTGCTATCTCCGCCCATAAGAAATGAACGCTGTTGTTCTTATATATGCAGCTGCCGAATGGTGAGGCTTAACTTGACTCATCCACGACTCACGGATTCAGGGCAAGTAACGTCGAAAGAAGCCACACGATAAGATGATAAATGCTCATCTCACACTCCTTGAACGAGCTCTGTAGACGATAAATCCCCGTTGATTCCTGTATTGCACACCAATGTATTATATAGATCCATATATCACTGTGGACCAGATACTGAATTCAAAAATAGCGCCACTGATTGGTGGTGCAATTCTCGTATGAAATTTTCAATAACGATATTCTTTGCAGATCTCAACAATTTATCACTGTACTGGACCGTGAATATTGCTAGCTATAAATCATAGATATCTAGCGACAAGAAGCTGGAGATCACAATCATTTCAGTAAACCCCGGTTGCACAAAAGCATGTTGAATTTCAATCGTGATTAAATGCCACGAAAACCAATGAGAGAAAGTTCTTTCCAGAAAGTCTTCTGTAATTGGTTCTCGTGGCATTTGATCATGATTGAAATAAAGCATGCTTTTGTGCAACCGGGTCTAAGATTGATTAGATTATACTACTCTATTCATGAAAGTTATAATACAGGCTTATAAATCCTATTATATTAAACGAACAATTTCTGTATTTATATATCTGGTTATTTATGTTTTACGGATCTGTTCAGTAGGTTTATGATATAAAGATTCGATTGCACTAGGTCTCAATGTTTGGAAAACTCGCTGAACGACATGAAAAGGATAATTCATCCTTGGGAAACAGATGATAATTTCGTCATCTCTCGATAACAGTAGATGCGTGTGCCTGTGTGGGAGAGAGACAGAACTATTTCCAGCTGTGTAATCATAATCAATCAGCGAGAAATTTTATCTAGCTGGACAATTTAATCACTTTGATCAACATAATAATATGTTGATCAAAGTGATTAAATTATAATCTGATTTGTTGACATGGCATGATAATCCTCCTAAACTAGAGTATATCATAATTTTTAAAGTTGATCAATATTTGACAATTTCAAGTGATTAGCGAGTGTTATTTTGTTATTCAATTTGGTTTGTATATAATCTCAATTATATTTTTTTGTTTTCAAATTTTTGACCAGAAAATTGAACCTGAATTCAAGTGTATGGAATATAACCTACTTTTTGGACTATTTATAGTGTATAAATCAAAATTCGGGAAGGAAACAGTTTTGGGCTGTGCCTGTTAGTACTTCCCCAATCATTTTGAAGAATTGTGTTTGGTTCATCAAAAGACAATAAATAAATAACGAGCGAAGCTCCGTGCCCCGATATTCAAATATAAATTTGAGTACCCTCTCAAATTATTTCGTCACGGCATGTTTCGGTTCTTCCTTCAATCAAGGACTTGAAAATGGCAATCGTAGCCGATATTTTTATTTATATTAAAATTAGCTCTAAAGAAAAAGCCAATATTAGGGCTTATACACTAATTTCCAATAGATGACAGTATAGCAAATCATTTAACGGATTTTACCAAGTATGAAGAACTACTAATCACAATGAAGATTGAATGCAATTGTAATATCGATAATATAATATTCTAATATAACTACATTAATCAGAATGGGAATAATTTATATTTATTTCGACATTTATACCATTTATACAATCTTAACATGCAATCCATTCATTCATTCAATCCTATATTAATTATTACTGTGCTCATCTATTATAATTTTAGTTTTACGTTAATACTCATAGTTTATTCACGTACAGTGCTATTTTGTTTTGCACCACTTTGGGTCTTGTTAGACTCAGTGGAAATTGTCATATTGTATAAATAGATAAATCCTATGGTCCGACGCCAACATCAGCCTTGAAATTATTTTTTTCTTCAGAAAATAAAATAATAATCAGGTCTTCAAGACCCTCGTCCCCGAAACATATAATATCAGTTCCAGACCTAGCCTAAAAATTAAAATATTCAGTTCTTCTATCAGAGTCACTCACAATTCTATTCTTAGCTGCTTTAACCAGTCTAACATACAATAAATGATTAGGAGACAATCAACAAGACAAACCAAATGCTTTTCTCTCCCTAATTTTGATGATAAAAGAGTCTAAATTAATGATGTCATCACTCAAATTATATTGTCTTAATACATCGAATACCCTGATGAAACTCCACAATTGATTCAATAAACAAATACTTTGGAAACATTCAATGACTGGAACTTCCCAATGCGGTGGTTATTAATTTCTCAAAATCTCTTGAATTCGTGGAATTGCTTGCGAGCAAATTTAATGGTTCAACAAATTCAGTTTAATTGAATCAACAACGTTCAACATACTCTCAATAATTGATTGAAACCAGTTGATAGTTGCTCGAGTTGACCCTTCAAAATCTTACCCGTGTATTCTTGGAAGCAACGTACTGAACTTTCTCCTACTTCCCTGGATAACTTTCTCATAGTTAACTTTTCCTAGTTGAGTATGTTGGGAAGTGTCACCAACCAACTCTCTCTTACTCACCCAGGTAACTCACTTTCTCTAGGGTGCTTAATTAGAAGAACGTTGGTGTGTAAGTGACTCAATTGAATCAATTTATCAAAGTGATTCTAATTACATTTGCTTTATTGTTCTTTGTCGGAGCAAGCAATCACCGGCAGTTCGTTCCACGCCACATTGGCTCTTTGTGGTGATAACGGTTACTTTATAACCGTTACTTACACGTAACATTATCTGAAATTTAATTTTAGTACGGTAACCATTGTCCACCAAATCATTTTTAATAATAATTTTGTATAATTGAATCAATAAAAGATTAGATAATTCACAAAATCTAAGCTCTTAGAACTTACTTCACTCCCAGCAGATACTAAATCAGCTCATTCTAAAATATTCTAGAATTGATGGACTATTAAAAACAATAATAATGGGCTACCAAGCTTCGCTCCTTATTTTTATTTATTGATAAAAAGAACACAATTCTCTAAAATGGTCGTGTTTATATTTTACAGCATGCTATATTTCAGCTTATGAATTTAGGGGATGCAATATTTTGATTTTCCACAGAATCACTCGCTCACTATTCACTATCCACAGACGACGAAAGTCTCAGCTGTTTCAGCCAAGGATGAATTATCCTTTCAATGTCGTTCAGCGAGTTTTCCTAAGGATGAGACCTAGTGCAATCGAATTTTTATATCATAAACCTACTTTGCTCCAAATTTCGTGAAAATCGTTAGAGCCGTTTTCGAGATCCGTTGAACATGAATAACCAGATAACCAGATATAAAAATATAAACAGACATACAGAGAAATTGCTCGCTTAATATAATAGGAAAACTATTGAAAATATCGTGTTTTTTACAGGTTTTTCTGAAATTGCGTTTCCTTCTATTCTTTCTCACATTATCCATTTGGTTTTGTTAGTTATTAGTTTTCTCTTTTCTGCTCTTCAAGGGTACGAGCAGAACAGGTCCATATGTAGATTCCAGCTTGCTAGCGGTCTTCTCCATCTATCATTTTGTATCTTCTCCATCTTTCATTTTGTATTCTTTGGCATGTACAGGCTCAGCCAATGACAGTCCAGCTCAACCGTCATTCGTCAACAGCTATTGACCAGTTGTGAGGCTTCAACCACACTTCTTGAGCTGTTCAATGTTTAAGATTTCAGTTTACTAGAGATTGATGATGTTGTAACAACTGAAACTAGTTTCTCAGATTGTTTAAATAATTAGGGCTTTTGACAGTCATTCTCTGGAGTATCAATGAATGAACAAAAAACTGTGTGTGATAGTAGTTGCTATCAATCAGCCTTTAATGATTCCATTGATAAATACATAACAGAAAATACCCTGGTAGTCCATTTTCAATTTATATGTTCAATTATATATCTTCATAGCCAACAATGATTTGTAGAACAACAGACAGTGTGGGAGTGAGAAAGATTATAGCTATGTGCACTGTCCAATGACAGACAAGGATAGCAAACCAATGTTGATTAAATGCTCACTTTGTAGCTTAAATCTCACAATAGACTAAAACCATAGAAAAATGATAGCATACGTTTTACTATTGGTATCTTTTCTCTATGCTAATACATGGAATCATACTGCTGGAATCATAATATTCCTGCTACTGTTTTTTTGTTATTAAAGCTCCCACTGACTTCATCTTCAACTACTGTATAATGTGTAAGCATAATTTACTGTCCAACAGTAATTTCGCAGTAAACCCAGCATTCAAATTTGTACCCTAATTGAAGACACAATGCAGTTATTTCTCCTGGAAACCTGATGAGAAAATGGTCATGATGGGGAATTCATCACTCAACTTTGTCTATTGCGGTTGTACTTGAAATTTGAATTTCAATCAGTTTGCATCCCCCGTTTGGACGACTGAATTCATGCAATACTCCGTTGACAATCAGGCCATCAAATATGAGAAGCAGAACTTTCAAATATCAATATTGATATTGCAACTCTGAAATGAAACAATGATCATCCTTGAAATTGATAAATTGATATTTACTTCTTGTAGAAGTTTTACAAATTGGTACAACTTCGTACAAAGTTCGATTTTTCATATGAGCAAGTGAGAAAATTAATATTTCTCATCATGGATTGGGGTCAGACCAAACGAGCGAATAATGATTGTTCTGAACAACAATTAATAAAAATGTGGATGAAACCAGTTTGAAAGCTCCAAAGTCATGAGAACTATCGTCATTGAAGAACTAACATAGGCCTACACTCTCAAAGTCGGCATAATTTATTTTCTATGCTTCTCAATTACGTCGGGTTGTTTATATGATTGTGTTTTATAATCCAGAATTGGTGCTCTACCTCTATGATCGCTTGGTCCAACCCCAGCTATACACGGATAGTAGCCTAGACTGTTTTCATAATTTTCTCCTTAAGCTGTATATCTTTAAATATTCTTGCAATTTCAGTGTGATGTTTTCCAAATACATGTACTTTCAACTCTGGTTCTTACCGTTTTTCTGAATTTAACATGATCAAAATCCTCATCACTTTTCTATTTATTTTATGTTGGAAACTTTTGTTAAACAGCTGTTCTTTGTTAAAAGACTGTAGCTGATGATACTTGTATGATGAAAATGTGTGTTGATACATGTTCTACATACTACTTGTCCTGTCGTTGGTTGCCGCTATAAGGAATTGCATCATAAGAAGGGAAGGATACCACGATAAACATTCTTTTTCCAGACTTCGCTACGGAAATCCTCGTTACTAGAAAATGAAGATTTTATATCGAGGAAGACACTGGTGGAAATATTCCTGTCAGTATCATAGTTGACGTCTGAATATCGAAACCATCTCTAGCCCTATCACACAGTTGCTTTTTCTGGAGTCACGTCAACCCCGGTCGATAAAAAGTGTTTAAAATGGCTTCATTCCAGAAAAACCCGCACAAAAAGTGTCTATATGCAAGAACATCGATTGTGTGTGCTCACATACGTGATTGTGCGTGCGTGAGAGTCGATCTATAAGAGGGAGAGTAAGTGCAAGAAATCGACGATGATGCCGATAAGGGTTGAACAAAGAAAAAAGTTGGGAGGGATGTGAAAAAAGGTGGAAGCGGAATGAGAGGAAAGTCCAGCAGGTGGAAATGTGAAGTGTAACAACGTCCGAATTTTCTTCTACGGCTTGTTAGCAGCGAACGATTCGGACAGGACGTCTAACTAGGTCCTTTGATAAAATGTCACACCATAATTTCGCGCACGTAACAAACGATTTCATCTTAGTTCCTTACATTGTTCCGTGACGGTGAATGGAAATGCTTTCTCACATGTTTTTACCTATAAAAATGTTTGAGGTTTATAATATGGGAATTCTAGACTTTTTGTGTAGTTGAGAAGTTGATATTGTGGTAATTATTCATATTGAATGAAAAAATGTGAGAATTTCATAGTCTTTTTGATTCAATTCTAGACTGGTGTGAAACTGTGCAAATATATATTACATCTTGAAGTTTTGAGCACATTTTCCGCAATTGCATGGATGAGTTGAGTTTTAAATAAAATTTGAAGAATATAGCTGAAAACAATTATTCGATCAATTTTTGTCCTTTTTATCAGGGATGTACCACTCCAATGCCTCTCACTCAATGAAGCACCGCAAATCTTGAAATAAGAAAACCAGAAATTCTATTCTTAACACTGCTGACCTTTTTTGAACCCCCTCGAAGAATTTCAAGGACGCAGCTCTTCCAGTTTCTAATCTATGCATCTCAATTTCTCATTGTAATGTGTTCAAATAAATTTGGAATCTAATCTGATGTTAAGATCCGTGGGGAAACAGTTTTTACTTTTCAACAAATCAGAAAGAAGATGAGGAAATACCAATACTTCAAGAATTTAACAAGGCAGCAACAAGTTTAATGAGTGAAAATCCAGGATAATGGAAATGACTTAGGCCTAGGCCTAGGAGAATAGTCTGTAAATACTGTAATATATTTGAAATTTGGGTAGATGTAAAAATCCCTAGCTGAAGTACTAATAGGTCTGAGTAAAGTAACTGGCTAATATCGCCAATGAGATAACAATAAAGATTAGATAGCATCAGCTTGTTCTGGCTAAACGGTACAATAACCTAAAAAGGAATTGAAATAATTTTTTGCTAATAAATAATATATTATAAAATATTGAAGATTGAGGTTAGGTATAAACATTCAGTGATCGGCGACCTAACGATCGACCGAGCCAAGCAACGTAGAATCTGACCAAACCCCTTGGCAGAGATCTATTGCAGCAAAACGGTATGCAATTTGAAAGAACAAATGGTCACGTGGCTAACTATTAGGAAGCATGAAATAAATAGTAGTATATAGAATATTAACTAGCATGTAGAGAGCATACTTAAAAAACCTAATAAAAATAATTAAATGTATCCAGGAAATAGGAGGTTACCAAGCGCATGAATACTGAAACAATTTGCATGCACCAATCGCATAATGGCAGTTAATAGGCGGCAATAGTATGCCAATTCAAAAATATTTATATATTTATATTTCTATAAATGATTGGGATTTATGTAAAATTATTGTATAGTCTATGCTATGGATATGGCCCGAAGGCAAAGAAATTATTAAACATACAACATAAGTAATAATTTAATATTTTAGTACGGTCTATTTGAACCTTCAATGGCGGAGGACTAGGATATTCAAATTTTATGTAAATTTGAAAGTCGGAAATAAGAATTGTAAAATTGAGGAAGGAGAACGATCACTCGCCTGCCAAATGCCACCATGAGAGGACCCTAAATATTTTAGAGCGTAATACCTTGCTATAACTTGTAAAAGCTAAAGTTAGTTTGAATTATTAAATTTCTTATGAGACTTTGTGATGCTCTTATAAAGCAGAAGTAATTTTCAATTTTAAATAATTTTTGTAACCCCTTGGAAGAGACGATTCCGGCTACCATAGTCCAGGACCACCAGGAGTTGGATCGACATCAGCGGCTTATAAGAAGATTTCGACACGTGAGTGAGAAATATTGAATTAGTGATGGGCGCCCTTAGTGCTTCGAATTACCTAATAATCAAAGCTAGCTCGTCGAAAGGGGTTTCTTATAAATTAAGAGTTTAATAAAAAATACTTGCGCAAGTAAATATAGTATTAAAGGTATTTTATTAAAGGAATAATGAATCAGTACATTTCAGAAAATTCTAATAAATCAAAGAAGTATAAAACCTAGGCTATTAAAACATATTCATATGATCTTCAATTTTTTACAATAATTTGCGATAGTTTGTTGTAGCTCTGATTCACTAGATGAATTGCTCTACTTATTCCGTCAGGTGCCGAATCTTGCACCCTGAGATAAAATATATATTCATTACAAGGAAATCTACTAGATACTAGAGAATTTAATAGATATATTTGGATTATTAGTTGCCAATTTATCAAGTTGATCTTAAGGAACCTATTTTTAATTGAATTGTCCAAGTCGACAAGTATTAGCAAGCTTATATCGCAGCTACATGCAAAAGGATGCATATGATTTAAAATAAAGGCACATGGTAACGTTTCGTGCTATAAATTTAGAGTATAATGTTTAGCCTGTGATATTTTACTGATTTCAATTCTTGTTCTATTTTTATATTATATATTTTTATCGCTCTTTATATTTTTTGCCTTGATCTATTTTTTTTTTGCAATATTTGTTAATATATGTATCAAATTGTTTTTTGGTGTGCAATTTATTTTAATTCCTCAACACTATAGGATAAGTACCATATATATATATATATATATTATATATATATATAATATATATATATATATATATATAGATATATATATATATTTATTTATTTTTTAATGAATTACAAGAATTATAGGGGAAGCTCATACCTGGGCCTATAAAGATTTTTATGAGACTGTATCCTATTAAAAAACCACGACCTAATTTTTATAATTATATCAAAATATTTCATGCTCTACCGACTGATGCCAAGCAGGAGGCTAATCGTTATTTAAATATAAAGAATAACGTGACAATACCCAATATTAATAAATAATAAACAACTGAGAATTACATGTATATAATGATACAATAATAATTCAACCACAATTAGAGCAGCGAAGAAAAAATGAACAACATAAACTTGTGTTTAGATCTTGTATGAAAATCCTAAATATCCGAAGAAACAAGTACCCAACCTCAAAAAAGTCTTCCGTTGATGACCCTGTCCCTGAGCGACGACTCGACGATTCTAGCCGCGCGGCTACTATTAGCTGATATTCGATTCTATATCGATATTAAAATTAATCTATTAAAGACTATACAGTAAAAGACTACATCATTATACTGTATTGAAGCAATCATACTCATGCTGTCAATAACCATTAACAAACTTGTGACATAAAATACTATTGACACATCACATCTGAACTACTATGATGATTACAATATCTATTTATTTATTTACAAAAATGCATACAGGTCCACAATTCATGTCCATAATATGTCCACAATACAGCCGTTTAGTGACTGACTATAATCGTGGAGTCTTGGCTAATTAATTACACTTTAACACTATGTATAATAAGACAACTATACTAATGCTTCAAAATTATTGATAACGTCAAGCATTCGTCTGACCAACTGGAAAAACTGCAAAAATTACAACCGAGCTTCGAAAACTGAGATACTTTAAAACCACATAATATTGGTTCATCAAACATTATCTGGGAGAATTACTGCAATATGTAAATTCTGTGACAGTAAACCCGCAACAATTGATGAAAAACTGTACTGCTCTCCTGCCCTTCAAAACCAATTAATGCTCGAGGCAGGAAAAAATTGCAAATGAATGACGCTCATTGTTCACAATGGTTCAACTGATGCTATCAATCAATTTTCAATTATTCTTCCATACAAAATGGACTTTATCTCTTACCCTTATTCCATCCTCTACTTTACCACCAACTCTTTCCCTTTTATACCCAATTCTACCACCTATTCTACCTCCTACTCTGCCCCCTATTCCAGCACCATTTTCCCTTATTCCACTCCCATTTTGGACCGTTGAAAGCCGATATAATCATCAGAAGAGCTCGTTATTGATCGTTGTCAGGGAGGATCGAACGAGTTTGTTTTACATGTATCAATCATCTTCCATGGCAGAATGGTAAATTGACAATTCTTCTCAATTATTTTGGCGGAAAATGATGCACATCAATCTCTCAGAACCATCTGGAACGTAGGTACATTGTTAGCAGATTCTTTCGACACACTTGTGGCTTCGCCAACCGTCGAACAATTCTTCTCGCAACGTTGCGAAATTTTCCGCCATCATTCATGACAGGACACTGTTATTTATCATCGGGTTTTTTGAACTCGTCTGTCCTGTCCCAAGATATTACGTGATGGTTGCTGATCCTTCTGCGTTCTAGCTGATAGAATACGTGTCAAATGTGTTGAAATTGGAATAGGAATATCCATTTTCATATAAACACACAGTACAATAAACATCAGTAAATATATTCATCTTGAAACGCTAGAAAATTGTCTGAAAATATCTTGAATTTATTATATTTATATCATGAATTGGTGATATTTTTAGTCAATATTCTAGTGTTTCGTTATGGAGAATTATCACTATATCTCACCAAAAACAGAATCTGAATATTCATGTCAATAACAGGAATATTTGTAATTACATTCCTCAATGATGTAGTTGATATCGATGTATATAAAACTTAAGACCTGACACATCTTTAAAATATATTATTCACGACTCAAGGTTGAGTTTTATGAGAAGACAGATCATGTATATGAACACTAGATTTATAAATATTCTAGCATTTGATTTTGAATTAAAAGTCCGAGATAGAATGATTTGATACTTGGATTAAGGAGAGGTTCTTTTTTTCACTGGGAGCGGAATGGTGGTAATGTCAATTTGATTTGTTTTTTTCTCATTCAATTTTGTTTTTCATAGTTTTCAAGCTATCTATATATTTACTCGTTTATTCTTTTCAGTTGATACTTTCTTTCAAGGTTTTGTTTTTATTTATTCATACACTCCCACCAGCGGGCAAGATGTTTTTTCTTTTGCTGGTGGCACCTGAAAAATTCTACTTTTATCTTAGGTTATCATGATTAGTCAAGTTCTATTTTATGTTATTTCTCAGTTAAAGATATTGTGTTTTTATTGGACTTGTCTGAATCAAATTTTTGTAATGTATGAATTTTTTGTCAAATAAATTTCAAATTTGAAATATAGGCAGGTATTTGAGACCTGTTCACAAGTAAAATGAATTCCACAATATTACCAAATTGTGATGAGTAAGAGAATATAGTTACCTCAACTTTCTAGTCATGTCATGGTATCCTAAGTAGTGGACCCCTTCTTTTATCACTGAGATAGGAATTTCAGTTTATCACAAAAAAATTACAGTAAATCCCTATACCAACTGGAAAGAGTTCAATACGTTATTGAGCATGTGTACATATTTTAAATCGAGTCTTCTGTGGACTAAATGAATTGAGTGGAGAGTTGATGCAACTAATGACTAATCCATGAGTAGGCTACTTGTTTGATGTAGGCCTAGGCCCACTGTAATTCATTCATTTATCGTACAAAACACTATAATCATAATATAATTCATTTTCATTTATTCCATTGACAATCACAAATCATAATTACAATTGTAATTAATAAATATGATTGGGAGAAGACAGTCTCCCAAATTCAACAAATAAAAGTTTCAAAAACGAATGAGGTTATAACTTCAATTTTCACTTCAAGAAGTCCAATTTCCACCTCAACTATTGACTAAACTGAAAATTTTCAATTTTGATATTCAAAAACTAATTAAAAACAAGAATATTTCACTCAAATCACTACAAATTGGAAATTTTCGAGTAATTTTGCAAAATTTTGAGCCAGAAAAGAAACACAACTTCATCTAATCATTACGATTGAGGATGTTATGTCAACCAAAAATTGATGTTCTTAGAATGAAACAGAGTTTCCTAGATAACGTAAGAATCTCTCCAAGTGCTAATTCGATTAGGCTTGATAGGTAGTAGACTGAGAAGGGTATCTCCTAAGCCACAGATCACAGAAGCTAAATCGAGAATATTCAATAAACCAATATTATAATTAAACGAGAATCCAAATTGAATGCTGTAATTCACCCCGAAGACTTCTGCTACTGCAAATGTTGACATCAGGGTGAACAGCTAGATGGAAATTCGATAAATTTAATCATTTTAATAAACCATCGGAAAAATTCAATACCTTTTAAGTTTGATAAGTCCAGCTCATTTTTTGAAATGATTCAACATGGTGATTCAAATTAACTTAATTATGATTAAGTATTAATAACTCAAATTAATTATGATTCAACTTTCAAATGGTGTTATTGAATTCAACTGATTCGAAGAGTATAACAACTATTTTAGAGTCGCGAGCAACATAGGCATATCGGCAGTTGTTGAGGATGTTGGATGTAACTTTCTCATCTCAAAACGTTACAAGCTCTCCTTGATAACATTGGACCCAGATTGCTCCATTTCACTACTAATTCGGTTGGTCTTTGTAGGTGGTAGGTTGTAAAGGATACTTTCCAACCCACAGATCACAAGAGCTGAACCGGAAGAGTCTCAGTTGCTCAGGGTTCCAGTTCATCCCGTGCATATTCTGATCATCTCTAAACAAATGAGAAGAAATTAAAACTTCATATGAAATTAAAACAAAAGGGAAAAGCCATTCAGTTCGTCAAGTCTCACGGCATCTATAGATAACCTGAAAGGCTATGTTTAATTATGTTTCAAAGGTAAAAGGAAAGATTAGTGGGTTAGGTTTTTGCTTTTGAATGGCAATATTATGCTGGAACGATTGGAAATCCAACATGAATTTCATTCGATTATTCATTTCATAATGATTCCACTATAGTGAGGTCCACGTTATAATGGCAGTACTTGATTATTATTGGTGTTGCTATCCTTGTCTATTTTTTGACAAAGTGGAAAGCGCTATCCTTTCCAATATCCGCGAGTCAGCAACGTTGCTAGTCGTTCCTCAACATGTATAAGTCCTTACCATTATTAAATCATAGAAAAAAAAATTTTCTCAAAGAATATCCTGCGGATCAGCATCAGAAAATATGATAAAATGTTTATTATCTCACCAAATGATAAAGGAATTCCTGCGAAAAAGCATCAGAAAATCAGCATGGGCTATGGATACGAAAGAAGGAAAAGAAGAATGTCTCAGGATGGATATCTCTCGTCTTTATTGGATAAAAATATTGCAACCATAATAAATTTTTCAATGATACATTGAAAAACTCGTAAACTAGTGAGTAGTTCGGTTGCTACAACCTCAAACAAGACGCTCCGAAGTAAAGCACCAGAATAGAATTCAGTGGGAATGGAGCCATATGATTGGTAGTTGGTAGTCCATCAATGACTATTGACCAATGGTAGTTGATCAAAGTGAAAGTTTGCTATTGGCTGAGAAAATGTCAACCAATCACCAATCATAATTTGGCTTGTTTCACAATATACTACCGTATTCTGCTGCTGCATACTTTTGAGCTTCACCTTCACTAGATATTGATAATGTAGTAGCAAGATGGCAACTGAGACTATTCTCTTGATTTCCCAATGAATTTATTTAGAAAAGTTCAAAGTCGTTAAAATCACGATAAAATCACTTTCAATATAATCATAGACAACAGATAAGCTTGAGATTCTATCTACAAATCTACTTCATCTTTGATCTAATTTAAATGACAGCAATTCTCCTCATCTCCTTCCCTCAGCCAACTTCTTTCATTTGTTATCTTTCTCTTCTGCCATCTCTGCCGAATGTCAACTTTTTTCAGGCAAAATAATCAAATCTTTCGTTAGCCAACTAAAACCGCCGTCGTGTCATCATTAATAAGTGGTAAAATTTGCCAGCATTTCAACTCAACAAGCGGAAAGTACATGCGATAAATGACTAAGCACTCCTATTTATTCTGTCAACACAATTTCTTGGTACTAATGGAAAAAGCCAGAGACAGTTGACGACAATGGCTACTGTTTAGTTTGGCGTGTAGCCAGAAAGTTCTCATTCACAGTAGATGGATTTTTCTACTAATAGTTGGACAAATTTACCTGCTTGATGATGCTTTCATCATCATCATCATCATCATTATTATTATTATTATTATTATTATTATTATTATTATTATTATTATATTATTATTATTATTATTATTATTATTATTATTATTATTATTATTATCATGCTGATGCTTTCCCTGCGAATTCGACGTTAGGAAGGTCGTGTCTTCGTAAGATTACATTCATTTCATCTTCGATCCGTTAAACAGTTGATCTCGAATCAGCTGTTTGGAGGACCCTGTTTCTCAAAATTTCTTTTCTTCAAGTTACTGTTGCTCTCAGAAAGTCTACAGTGAGGCCCACGTTTTGATGGCAGTGGAGAAAGATAGGAGAACAGCGTGACCGATTGTCTGCCTTGCCACTGATTTCTACAGAAAATAGTTGATAGCGTGTTATGTTATGGAATATTAACTGTTGAGAATGATCATTTATATAATTTCCATAGTCATTTAATGAGATAGTTGACATTTGGTGAGATATTGTGCGTTCAAGGGTCAAACAAACGAGGCGTTTTTCCAGACGAGTCGACACGGCATAAAGGCATAAAGCTGATTGAGTTGGTGTATTGAGAATCGGCCAATCGGAGAGCTTCCTATCTTGTCTTGCCCTGTTGACTCATCTGAAAAACACCTTTTGTGTTTCGACCCTTATTCTCAAAGAACAGGTTGACACCTCAAGAGGTGTTCATGATTTAGCGGCATCCCGCACTCTACATTGTTCTCAGATATTCCTAGACATTGAAAAATCATACTAACCTCTAGAAAGAGAAATCATGCTCTTATGCAATAGCATAACATGATTTATTATTCAAATATTTCCCTGGAGTACATAATGAAGCAAGAATAAGACTCATCGTGATTACACTGAAGTCCTATAGACAGTTATTTTTCAGTGTATTTAATTCATATAATTTATAGATTCGTATCTATGAATAATTATTTATTCTAATATAGGCCTACAACTTATAACATGAAAAATTCACTTCTAATAAATCATGATGATGTTGACACGATGGCCTTCATCCATAGCTAACGAGCGATTTGTTTACTTTCCCTGAAGAAGTTGATTTTACGAAAATAATACGAGAGAGATGTATTCTCAGACATTCTCAAATCATACTTATTCCTGCATTCATCTCACATCGATTTGTTCGTCTACCAAAGCCATTTGAGCGCTATCCAAATATTATATGCTGATTCACCCTTTGAAATTCTCTTCAATCATGCGGGGAATGATTTCTTCTTACGGCATTCCCTATTCAAACTCTCGTATACCTGAATGCCTCACCAATCAATTTCTGGTTTGCTCCTAATTTTCTATTCAGCTTCAATTTTCTATGCAGAGACGTTTTTTGTTGATTTTTTCTGCTGCAGTTCTTCAATCAATCATACCGATTGAAATATATCTGGAATATTGATCTCTATCCTGTATCGGGCTACTTGTAATATGAATAGAAAGAGAAATAAAGAATCTCAGTACTCTTTGAATTGAATTATTTAATCACAACGTGTTTATTATTAAATTATTTAAACAACGTGTTTCAAAAATGATGCTATTTTCAAGTTATATATATATATATATAAAAGCGAAATGGCACTCACTCACTGACTGACTGACTGACTCACTCACTCACTCACTCGCAGAACTAAAAATCTACTGGACCAAAAACGTTCAAATTCGGTAGGTATGTTCAGTTGGCCCTTTAGAGGCGCACTAAGAAATCTTTTGGCGATATTTCAACTCTAAGGGTGGTTTTTTAGGGTTTAAAGTTTGTCTTTTAGCATGTATATTCCTTATTTCAATATCTTAAAATTATAATTGAAATGTACATACCATATGTTGATATAGAACTATAATCTAGAGAGTGTACCTCTTCGAAACAGTTGTTCTGGTAACTAAATTAAAAATTTTGTCAGGTTGGCATTAAGTTCAGTTGACTTTGTTAGGTTGGCACCAAGTTGAAGATTGAAATGAATTGAAATGAAGAAGATGAAAATGAATTCATCCAGGACCTCCTAAATACCAATTCATCCAATTAGCCAAAATTAGCGGTTTCTTAGCTTTTCTGCGTTTCCTCACCTTTTTCAATAATTGATGGGAATATATTTCAAAAAAATCAGTACACAGGTTTAGCTGAGGTGGAAGAATTTTGTTCGCCAAAGATACACCGATATAGTAACAGGTGTTTTTCGAGATCAAATTGATATGATACGTTCAAATTCGGTACAGAGGTTCCACTGAGGTCTACATGCAGGCGAGCGAAGCGAGCCCGCTGATCTCATTTTTGGACAATCCAGTCGGGGGTCCAGAATTCGGTACAGAGGTTACGCTGAGGTCTACATGCAGGCGGGCGAAGCGTGCCCGCTGATCTCATTTTGGTACGATCCAGTCGGGGGTCCAGGGGGCGGAGCCCCCTGGCTAGACGGATATGACGAGCGAAGCGAGCCTGACGGCCAGTCACTTATAAAATGAATAATCTACTTGTATGAATCATGATGATGTTGACACGATGGCCTTCATCCATAGCTAACGAGCGATATGTTTACTTTCCCTGAAGAAGTTGATTTTACGAAAATAATACGAGAGAGATGTATTCTCAGACATTCTCAAATCATACTTATTCCTGCATTCATCTCACATCGATTTGTTCGTCTACCAAAGCCATTTGAGCGCTATCCAAATATTATATGCTGATTCACCCTTTGAAATTCTCTTCAATCATGCGGGGAATGATTTCTTCTTACGGCATTCCCTATTCAAACTCTCGTATACCTGAGTGCCTTACCAATCAATTTCTGGTTTGCTCCTAATTTTCTATTCAGCTTCAATTTCCTATGCAGAGACGTTTTTTGTTGATTTTTTCTGCTGCAGTTCTTCAATCAATCATACCGATTGAAATATATCTGGAATATTGATCTCTATCTTGTATCGGGCTACTTGTAATATGAATAGAAAGAGAAATAAAGAATCTCAGTACTCTTTGAATTGAATTATTTAATCACAACGTGTTTCAAAAATGATGCTATTTTCAAGTTATATGGAGTAAATAAATAAATACTGCTGGAAGATTCTTATTTTTGATCATATGTTAGTGTATTCATATGATTTTATGAACTAGGACTGTAAATGTTGGATCTAAATTTGCATGATTCTATCAAAAATTAGGTTATTGGTGTGTAATTGGATGAAGTTTATTATTTTATCTCTGTTTAATTTTGCCGCTTCGTGAATATGAAATTCTTCTTTAACATTCAGTTTTCCACTTTTATTACCATAATAAAATTTCATATTTATGAAGCTGCAAAATTAAACAGAGATAAAATAATAAACTTTATCCAATAAGACACTGTCAATAACCCCATTTTTGATAGAATCATGCAAATTTGGATCCAAAATTTACAGTCCTAGTTCATAAAATGATATGAATACACTAACATATGAACAAAAATAAGAATCTTCCAGCAGTATTTATTTATTCACTTCATATCACTTGAAAATGGCATCATTGTTGAAACATGTTGTGATTAAATAATTCAAAAACGGTACTGAAATTTTTTATTTTTCTTTCTGGAATATTGAATTAGATGTGCTAAGGCTCGTACAGACATATGCGTCACGAACACGCGCATTTAACTTTTCATCAGCTGAAGCTCTGCTCATAAAATCTGCATCAAACTGTTTCTTAACTTATTGTTTAGGGCCACTTTTGGTTATCAAGAAATAATAAATCCAAGTACTCGTTTTAAAAAAAAATTGAAACAGGTACTAGTTTCTCTTGCTAATAACTGTTTCTTACAATAACTGTTTTTGTACAAATACAGATATAATAAGAATATAATTAGCTGATGAAAGCGTGAATTTCGCGTGTTCGTGGCGCATAAGTCTGTACGTACCTGAAAAATTTGTATGTTAATCATAATCGAAGACATTTCATTGATACGAATGCCTACTTATTGAAAAAACCAACACAAATAATTATTGAGAATAGTTTTTCTTCAAAGAATTGAACAAACTCCCTCTCAATATTTGACTGATACAAGCATATTCCACTGGTATTCAAGTTTACTCCGCTCCATATTACACTGGTATTCATTCTACACTTCACTTCATAATTCACGGGTATTCATATTCATTCAATATTCCAGTGGTATTTACATTCACTTCATATTTCACTGGTATTCATTTCACTGTTATTCATTCTCAACTCCACTTCCAATTTCACGGGTATTTATATTTACTCCATAGTTCACTGGTATTCATTCCATTCCACATTCATTGGCACAGCAACAATATTCACAGCTACGCACAATAATATTGATTCCAATCGAAAGCATTGTGAAGGACTCTTGACAACGTGCTATATCACATGATGACAAGTATGATCCCCGTAGAAAGTGATATTTGGAGAGTTGATATCATGATCAACGTGGACCACTTGATAAAGAAGTTGTATGGAGTGATGACAATGAAACCAGGATCAATGTGAAAAACTGCATGGGAAGAACTTTTCATCCATGATGTTTATCCATTTTTCTTTCTCCAGTTTTTTCCTCCTCTATTGCCAGCATCCAATTTCCACCCTGCAATTCTGTTTCACCTGCAAGAGAATTAATAATGCTATGTGACCCTCAACACAATTTCCACCGCTGTGACGGAGCTTTGTAATACAATTCTCAAAGCCGAACTCCACCAGTGTTCAGGATAATAGGAGTTTCACTTCATTCAATACCAGTTCCACCATTCAAACGCAATTGCATCATAATTATCAAATCCTTTGCGTGAGATGTGGAGAGGGAATCCACTAATTCACTGGCATGATACAGTAATTATTGGTTCTAATTAGATTAACGTTGTATCGGAGTGTGTATATATGCTTTGATAGGATTTGGTTGCAATCTAACATATTATACAAATACGAGGATAGGGAGACAAATACGCAATGGAGAGTTTGACATTGGTCTCAATTATATTATATCTCAACCTAGACCTTGACCTTGACCTTGACCTTGACCTAGAACCCTGACCTTGACCTAGACCCTTGACCTTAACCTTGATTTTGACCTAAACCTTGATCCTGTATATTAGGTTTGTCAAGCTTTTGTCTCGATTTCTATACTGTTTAATACAGAACTGAATGATACTATTGATTTTAATACTAGAACTGATTGATTTTAATACTAGCTGATTTATAAATCAACCGGAAGATCTCGTTGTCAGAGTTAGTAGCTTTTGAACCTAGAAACTAATGACAGAGACAGAGAGGCATTGCTTGGAAACAGTAATGAACTTACAACTTGGATGTACACGAGAACCTAAGTATAATTATATCAAACATGTATTTGAACTAGATCTCCAATATCAGTATCAAAGCCTATGTCTATTTCAGTGAAAATAAATACTTTCCATGAGTTTTAATAGGACTATTCCCATTCAAAGTGTGAGTCAGTGTGAATACTCTCATTAGATCTTATTGGAGGAATTTGAGCCGGTCACGGTACTGATAAATATGAGGATACAGCTTAAATATATTGCAGACGGTGATTAACTGTCCATCAATTTAAAGCAGTTAAAATATTCGTTGAGGATTTTTTCAAGGATTTGTTCATTTCAAACTTGAGAGGTTTGAAGTGGTCGTAGATACAAGAGTATCGTCGATGTAAAATATGAAAATCCAAATCAACAACTTTGATTCTGTTATAAGTTCGAAAATAATAAATTATGAACGGAAAGTGAGGTATTGTTTAATGTCCTACCTTTTGATGTGAAGCTGAAAGAACGTAGCCGATATGAGTCCTCATCCTCAGGCTGAAGATTGGATGTGGGTGCCTCAGGAACGTCCAAAAACGCAGTCGACTTTCTTTGGTAAACTGAGTTCACTCTCCTTGCCGATCCTTTCCGCCTGAATCCAACCGGACTGGGAGAATCTGGTCCTGAGAACAAAATTCAGAATTAATATTCCATATTTGGTGAGGGCTTCTATTATTTATTTGAAAATGGCAATATGGCCCGTATGCATATACTCGGTGAAATGTCAGCTGTCCGCTTAAACCCCTTATGAAAGACATTATGATAAATGCAACCATATCTACAAGTAAACTTGGGTTTGCGTTCAACCAAGACCTCCTATATACTACCGCAGGTCCGGCGTATAAAAAGTCCTCGTTCAACGTAGTGATAGCATATGGCCCTTAAATGTTGAAACATGATGTAAATAAAAGTTTTTAATAAAGGGTACTTATATTTCTATCTCCTGATTAATATTTAATCAAAGTATCAGCATTTTTTGAGCAATCGCAATGTAACATTCATTTCCATCTTCCCAATAGTAATATAAGATACCAAATCTCAATTGGAGGATATTATTTTTGATTCACTGTGATTAAGATTCAAAATAATTCAGGATGAATTCGAAGAATTCCCAAAGATGTTAATCTATGACTCTTGAACATGCTTGAAATAATCACAATTTTCAACTACCGAATGGGTGAGATGAACACACTCACATACTTCATCATCCGCTAAAGGTACGTTTTCCTTTATGCGTAAATTTCCGCAGTCGACGACGGCAAGCATTGTTGACATTCATATTGTCCAAATTTCAAGTGTGCTAAAACAGCTGATCAAATAACTTTTCATTATTTGTCTATTATTTGAGAATTAAGCATCTCTAATAATATCAACATATTGCCATTTAAAAAGTATAAGCTCAACCTGCCCCATTGAGACATAATTGAACATATATTTTAGGTTATGTAGACAAATTGAAATCTATCCAATCTGAGATTCTCTCCCTGTCGTGGTTGACGACGGCATTTACGAACAATCGAAAACCCAGCTTAAAGCTTACTAAGTGAAACTTGTATCGTTATGATATCAAATACATGGAGGAAGATTTAAATCAAATCAAATTTATTTTCCATTCAATACACAGTTCACAAACAAAAATATAAATTTCATTCTTATGGGAAAATTGAATGTTGATGATGATGATGATGATAATAGTAAATATTATGAGCTAAAATACATGAGTGAAATGTTAATAAGCTTCAAGGCAGGATTTATATCCTTCGATAAAGATATACATGAAAATATAAAATGCTAGGGGAAGGATGTGATAAAAGAGATCCTCACTCCATTTAAATTAGAAAATTTCAGTAAATCGAGAGTATTCATTATTTGAGTTGTTGATTTCAATTGAAATTCCATTATATTTTTGTCCTTTTTCCAATTCTCAATCTCCATCTCTGTGTATTTTGTACTTTTGATCGGAGCCCAATTTCCAGATATATGAGCAAACTAATTGGAGACTCAAAACAGAATTCATAATTCAATGTTCCAATGAAACTGTTTATGGAATAATAAACTACTAGAGTGGATTCACCCATTACATTGTAATGTATAATTTGAAAACTATGAAAGGAATGTTAAAACAATGAAATGTTATGTAAGGGAGAGCCAGGATTGCAAATTAATTCTTGGAGATTGAACCAATGAAACTGTTCATGAAATAATAAACTACTAGAGTGGATTTACTCATTATATCGTAATGTGCATCAATTGAAAACTATGTAAGGAATGAATGTAAAAAACGATGTAAGAAATGTGAAAACATTGAAATTTGAAATGTTATGGAAGAGAGAACCAGGATTACAGATAATTTCCTGGAGATTGAACCAACAAAATTAATGAACACTCAGTAAACGGCAAGTTTAGTCGTTTATGGCGCGAAGTTTGGAGAGTTTTTAAACCTCCCCACCGCAAACTAACCTTGAACTTTTTATGATAATATCGTTGAAGACTCTCTTGTTCACGGAGAGAATATTCCACTTATCTTACCCCACGTGGAAGTAATGAGAGTTTTAATACTTGTGTAGTCTCTTCAACTTGAATTAACTGAGGCTTGCGATCTTGCGATACTTTCAAAGTACGTCGCTGGGATAAAATCGCTAACATCGTCGTAAACTGTTTAGTGTTCAAATTCTAACGTGATCAAAGTGTCTTCATGTATTAAGAAGTCGTTCAGAATAAACGATGTGTGTTACAGTGAATAATATGATCACTTATGGAAGCAGTTTTCTTCTCTGTATGTGAAGGAAAATAGTGTAAAATATAAAACCGTATATCAATGATATTTGTTGATATTATTTTACTTGATAACTCTTACACCATCATAACTTCATTAAGGTGACACAACCAGCATGATACATTATTTCATTTATTCACAATAATTAATTAGCAAAGTAATGTTCTGTATAAAGTTCAATACGAATATATAATTCATTATATAGATTCTTAATAATCCCGAACATGTTTGGGTTGATGGAAGGGATATAAATCTATAGATATCTTTTTCAGAGAATCGACAATATTATTTGTTGAAACCCTGCCGATTCATGAAGTTAAATTACTATATAAATAAACCCTATAAACCCTATTTTGGACTTTTAAAATGTTATTTAAATTTGGGAGAGAAATAGTACAAGAGGTATCCTTAGTTTTTCTCTCCCAATCAGTGCTTCTTTGTAAAAAATATAAATATATGAATAAATAATAATAAATAAATAAAATATAGATATGAGTACCCTTTATTATTCATATTCAAAAGTAGCCCTAAAGGAAAAAAGGACAATTACATTACTTCATTATATTATCGTTATTCAAATTGCATTTAATTTCTCATTAATTAATTTTTCATACTTTGTAAAATTCGTTGAATAATTGCAATACTGTCATTTAATGTAAATTAGTGAATAAGCTAGTATATATTGTAACATACCTGTACATGAATAAAGAACTCCAATCTAATCTATTAAGAACTAGCCTATATAACTGTCACAGTATTATCTTAATTTACTGCTAGAGTAGAAAAAAAGGCAAACATAGACCTAATTCATGATCCTATTATCCTTTTATGACTACTTCGAGATCAAGTAAAGTTGTTAACGGCTCTCATGACCTCATGACCATATTTGAGATATATGGGCATGTCTACCCTCGGCCAATGACCTGAGTAGAGCTCAACCTTCATTGGTGAACAGCTGATGGCCAATCGTAGCGCTTCTCTCACAATCTCCTATATTCTGCTGCGGTGTTCTGTAATGATAAATTAATTTTAAATCGACTATTCAGTAATAAATTCATGCTCGAAATAGAATTTTTTTAAGGAGCTAGCTTCCACAGCTTACTGGAGATTGATAATGGCGTAACAACCGAAACTGGTACATCAAATTGCTTCAATGAATTCGTAGCTCTGAACAGTGATAGATAGATAGGTATTTAATCCATTCAACACAGTGTACTCATTATTATTCAAGCAAACAGTTGAACATCGTTAAATTAATACACATATAAATATAACGTGCTAAAATCAGCCAATTCCTTCAAGGATCCTTCCAATACTCCTGCACCGTTTAGATCACAATATCAAGTCGTTTCTATCCAATATATTTATGACTTTATCCGAATTACTTTTCAAAAATGTTATGAGCATCAATTTATCAGATCTTTCCAAACTGAAGTACGATTTCCCTCAAAAATATGATATTCTTTCATCTAAATAGGAATAAGATGCTGGCCATCGTCAAGTCCGAACTCGGATTTGATTTATTCTGTAAATATTTTCAGGTTTGAAAACTTCAAGAAAGCAGCAAGGATCGGGGAAAACTTCTTGATTCTTCAAAACTTCTTGAACTTCTTCATTGAAACCCATGACTACAAGAAATCTTAGATAATAATGGTAGCGTAAGTATCTTTATCTTGTATCAGTTTATCTTGTAATCAGTCTCTGAAGAAATCAACCCAAGTAAAGATACAAGTTCGGAAGCAAGGAAATTATTCTATTATGAGTAAAAGAGTTCTAGAATAGGATATTCTGATTCAACAATTGAGTGTATGCTAGTAAAAACAACAGAAAATTGGTGTGACCGAATTGTATTCTAAATTTACAATCTATTTTCCACTCGACTGAACAATGTCAAGAAAAATAATAATATTACACAAATGAATACAGTATACAATACAGTTCTCTACAATAGAGTGCTCTCAAATTTGCGTTGATTGCTTTTCTATTTCCATTTTATGGCTCAGCAACATCAAAAGATGAAAACATCCACGCATCTGCTATGCATTGCACTTTGCCAAACTCTGTTTTTATTTCAAGCTTCTATTAACGTACGAGTTTTTGCTATCGGGAAAAAACAACACACTCCCTTTCAAAAGAGCTTTCCTAGTGTGGGGTTACTATAGTTGTAATGTATACTATCACAATGGAACATGTATAATGATAATGTGGAGTAGCTTTCAGGGCCTTCAAGGTATTTAAATTTCTAAATCTAATAAATTTGTAGTGAATTGAGTCTCGAGTAATCATCATTATCATTAGTATGAATTATCTACTGTGTGTGACCATGATAACATTATAATAGTTCAAGAAATGTTGTTGAGAAGAGAGAAAACTCATGATTCTATTCAATTTAAAATTGAGTATATATTGGAGTTCAATAGAACACATTCTATCAGAAAAGTTCATTAGACTCAAAAAGAAGAATCCTAGAATGTAATATCCCATCATTTTAAGTATTTGGTTATTTTGAGTCAGGTATTATTCCACTCAGAATCATCAAGAATTTGGTGCAGATCTATTTACACATACTATGACCAGAGACAAATAATCCTCAAACAGTATCTTTACTCTATGGTATGACTAGCTGAGCTGATTTGATGTCTATAACTGTTATTATGCAGAATGACAATAAAGTTCTATCATTATTATTATTACATGACAGGTCATACATTGTATGATAGCTGATCATTTCAGAAGAATTATTGAGACCTTATTCACAATAAATTTAGTAGAATTGTCATATCTACAAGAAGCGCATTGAGTGTTAACATGCTATTTCTACAGCTCCACTATGTTTCTAATTCTCTATCTTGCTCCAGATTTTTGGACAACGAATTATTTGATTACATTCCATCCCAAATTCTATCTTTGTATGGTTTGTACGCCTGTGAATGGATTTTCCAGATTTTTTCATGGATTGACGGTCTTGTAACCAAAGATGATAAAGTTGGATTCACACATAACAGTGAAAATATAATTTTCAAGAGTTCTAATTGGACTGTTCCCACTCAGCTTGGCCAAATAGGTATGAATAATACCATTGGAACTTATGGGAATTATAGTTCCACTGTTTACTGTGACTAATATTTGCAAATCTAGAAGTAAACTTCCAATGGAGCTCATATCTATAGAAAAAGTTTTACTTCTCATCCTCTTTGATACAGAAATTTTTTCTATCTGTGATTGTTTTTATCTTTGACAGAATTATTTTCTATATGTTCCCAATATCCATGAATACTCTGGCCTAGCACAATTCCATGTAAAAAACTTCAGTTTTTTTATTCTTCCTCCAGCTCTATGATGCAAGAATTGTTTTCTATCTATGATAGTATGATAGTTTTGTATCTTTGACTAAATTGTTTTTAACTGTTCCAAATAGTTGCAATAGTATCTATGAATACTTCAGCCTAACAAAATGTCATCTAAAAAACTTCAGTTTTTTATTCTTCCTCCAGCTTCCTCTTATCTAGTCCACTAGATTCCTCAATACTGAACCAAATGAGTTTGAAAAACACAAATAGATTGTTGTTCGAGCGCAAAAATGTAGTGGAAAATCGTCTTCCAATAACAGTTAGACAAACATTATTTCTCTTTAGATGATCGTGCGCTATGGGATGCTGAGCAGACCCAATATACGGCTCAAGGCGTTGCCTGCCCATTGAGACGGAAATAGATTCAAATCTGTTATAGATGTTTCTTCGACTCCGTTTAAACTAACTTTAAACGCTTATTCGTTCTAGCTTGTGTGCATGTAGGTGTGAGTTCATGAATTACTGAAGAACAGAGAACTAAACAGTTAGAAAAAGAGAGAAAGATTGAGATTGTAAGAAAGAACTGAAGAGGTAGGGAGAGAGAGAGGAAGAGTGAGAAAGATTTAGATTGTAAGAAAGAGCTAAAGAGCTATGAAGAGAGAGAGAGAGAAAGAAAGATTGTGATCGTGAGGAAGAACTAGAGATAGGAAAACAAAAAATGAATAGAAAGATTGAGATTGTAAGAGAGGAAAAGAGTGAGGGTGAGAGAGATAGTGTGAGTATGGTGAGAAAGAAGCGAGACAAAAAGCGTGTTCAAATTTGACTTGAATATTTTGTTGAATTAGGTTACTGGGTTGTTATCTAAATCAACGGCGAGAATTATCTCATTGCCAACTGTTTACTATGCCCCAGTAACAAATTTTCGAATTAATGAATTTACGAAAATTCTCTTCAGATGGATACTTTGGATTTGTTATTAGTTTGGGTTGGTTTGAGCTTGTAATATCTATATGCAAAAATAAAGTTAAGAAGTGGAATTTTTTGCTGTATTTGGAGAATAGAGCTTAAGAGCAGCTTCACCAAGCTCGGTCGACACTTTTGAACATGGTCAAATCAGGTACGGTTAACAACGATTGCACTAAAATAGATAATGATTTCTATAGCAATAGTTAGCCTACTTTCGATAACACATTTGTGCACATTTGTAAAGCTTGTATACTGGGCATGAGAGTATTAGCAGTGACAGATACCTGTTGCTGGAAAGAGAGGAAAGTGTTAAAGAGAGTAGCCTCAATAATCCGAACACAGCCGGCCCGAATTATTGAGAATCCCGATATGAATGAGGAAAACATTCAAAAAATGAACGTATGAACGAAATGAACGTATCACAAAAATAGATAAAAGATAGCTTAAAAAGATATCCCATGGTATATCTATGTTATGTTTCAAATTTCAAGCCGATTTCTTGTTAACTCAGGCCGATTACTGTTGACTACAGTCAATTATTATTGTTTTGGCCGGATGAGAGTGTGGAACCGGTACAGTATGGCCAGTTTCACACGGCAGAGACCTCGCTCCTGGAATATCATATTACTGAAGATCATATTTCATATTTTGCAGCTCTCCTGTACTTTCACATGGGGATCTTACGAATAAGCCGACAGATCTAACAACTACGCCGCCGTTTGCTCAAAGTTATGACTCATCACTTTTTCTCAAAGTCTAACTTCCTTAAAAATATAGATAGAAGATTTCTGATTTCGGATTTGGATTCAGCGACCCCAAATTCTTTAAAGCGTAAGTCCCATTTTCAAAAATACCCGAAAACAAGGGAGTTATAGCTGTTTTTAATATAGCTTTCCATTATCATATGATTATATAGTACGTACTAAGATAAATAATACTCCTGCCTTACAAAGGGACAGGCAAAGGTTTTAAGAAGTTTTTGAACACCTGAGAAGTTTATACATAAACATTTTTAATTTTTAAAAGTTCTAGTTTTCCAAAAAATATTGAACTATGAAAAGATGAATCCAAATATGAAATCATAAATCATCTCCACTCATCACCCAATAAAATAGGAGGAAAAGGAATGTTGTACAGTAAAATTCACTGAATTTCAATTGTCATTCAACAATCCAATTTATCAGGTTCAAATCATTGAATATCACTTTAAATTCCCAGCAATTATTGACTATTTCTTTTTACAATCAGAAAAATCTATTATGAACATACAGAATAAACATTGTGCTGATCTGAATCGATCTATGGTAATAATAGGAATTGAAAGAATAGAAAATGTCATGGCATTCCAAGTATTGATGTCTGTGTATTAGAACTGCTGAGTTGATAATGCATAGTGAAAAAAGTCATGAATAGCTCAGACCAGCCTGGCCTGTGATGAACCGGTATAAACAATTCATAGAATTCTTAGAATTCATAGGAACGGTAAAAAATCAATTTTACGAAATCTATGTACATGTAACTGGATTTAGAAGATCAATACGATAATGTTCTCTATCACAATTTAATCATAGAATGTTTAAGTGAAACGTTGGGCGCAAACCTTCTGCCATGAGGAGACAAATAAATTTATGAAAAGCTTGATAGCTTGAATTCTCCAGTGATCTGATATTTGTTACACGTTTTATTCTAAGACATAATATGCCTTAGACTAATTTTTAATGTTTCTTCAATTGGCAGGAAAACTTTGGTTTTTCAAAGTTATCTTACTCCCTTATTTTGGGGTATTTTCAGAAATCAAGATAAATAACCTACCAAATTTCCTACACGAATACAGTGTAAGTTGTATTATAATAGCTACAGTACTTACGTACTGTATAGTACAGTACCTGTTCGTTTTTACCGTATAATTATATGATAATAGAAAGCTTTATTAAAAACAGCCATAACTTCCTTGTTTTCGGATATTTTCGAAAACGGGACTTGCGCTTTAAAGAATTTGGGGTCGCTGAATCCAAATCCGAAATCAGAAATCTTCTATCTATATTTTTAAGGAAGTTAGACTTTGAGAAAAAGTGATGAGTCATAGGTTTGAGCAAACGGCGGCGTAGTTGTTAGATCTGTCGGCTTATTCGTAAGATCCCCATGTGATAGTACAGGAGAGCTGCAAAATATGAAATATGATCTTCCGTAATATGATATTCCAGGAGCGAGGTCTCTGCCGTGTGAAACTGGCCATAGGCCTCTTTCACACGATAGGAGACGTGCAACTTGAACACTGAACAGTGTTCTCGTTTTTTTGTCGAAGTACATTGAGTCAAATCGTGTCTTTCACATGGTGACTCCTATCCAGGAACCTCGTTTTGTCACGTCTTTTCCCCTCGAGGCAAGCAGAGGCAAGATCTAACAACTACGCGCCGACGTTTGCTCAAAGGATGACTCATCACTTTTTCTCAAAGTCTAACTTCCTTAAAAATATAGATAGAAGATTTCTGATTTCGGATTTGGATTCAGGGACCCCAAATTCTTTAAAGCGTAAGTCCCATTTTCAAAAATACCCAAAAACAAAGGGAGTTATAGCTGTTTTTAATATAGCTTTCCATTATCATATGATTATATAGTACATACTAAGATAATAATACTCCTGCCTCACAAAGGGACAGGCAAAGGTTTTAAGAAGTTTTTGAACACCTGAGAAGTTTATACATAAACATTTTTAATTTTTAAAAGTTCTAGTTTTCCAAAAAAATATTGAACTATGAAAAGATGAATCCAAATATGAAATCATAAATCAACTCCACTCATCACCCAATACAATAGGAGGAAAAGGAATGTTGTACAGTAAAATTCACTGAATTTCAATTGTCATTCAACAATCCAATTTATCAGGTTCAAATCGTTGAATATCACTTTAATTCCCAGCAATTATTGACTATTTCTTTTTACAATCAGAAAAATCTATTATGAACATACAGTATAAACATTGTGCTGATCTGAATCGATCTATGGTAATAATAGGAATTGAAAGAATGGAAAATGTCATGGCATTCCAAGTAGTGATGTCTGTGTATTAGAACTGCTGAGTTGATAATGCATACTGAAAAAAAGTCATGAATAGCTCAGACCAGCCTGGCGACTTTGATGCTTTTGAAACCGGAATCTTGTTTTATTTTTATTAAAGAATGATACGGAATGAAAACCATGTATCATAGTGCAAAGCTTCATATCATGAGTAAGATTGACAATCATGGCTTGTCGATTTTAGTTGCTGACCTAAATCCTCATTCCTCAGTCGTAGAACTATGGACCAAAAGCGCGAGCATTTGCCTTTTATGTCATATACCGTCGACACAAACTTATGAAATTTATGAAAAGCTTGATAGCTTGAATAGTGATCTGATATTTGTTACACGTTTTTATTCTAAGACATAATATGTCTTGTAGACTAATTTTTAATGTTTCTTCAATCGGCAGGAAAACTTTGGTTTTTCAAAGTTATCTTACTCCCTTATTTTGGGGTATTTCCAGAAATCAAGATAAATAACCTACCAAATTTCCTACACGAATACAGTGTAAGTTGTATTATAATAGCTAGAGTACTTACGTACTGTATAGTACAGTACCTGTTCGTTTTTACCGTATAATTATATGATAATAGAAAGCTTTATTAAAAACAGCCATAACTTCCTTGTTTTCGGATATTTTCGAAAACGGGACTTACGCTTTAAAGAATTTGGGGTCGCTGAATCCAAATCCGAAATCAGAAATCTTCTATCTATATTTTTAAGGAAGTTAGACTTTGAGAAAAAAGTGATGAGTCATACTTTGTGGAAACGGCGGCGTAGTTGTTAGATCTTGCCTCTGCTTGCCTCGAGGGGAAAAGACGTGACAAAAGGAGGTTCCTGGATAGGAGTCACCATGTGAAAGACACGATTTGACTCAATGTACTTCGACAAAAAAACGAGAACACTGTTCAGTGTTCAAGTTGCACATCTCCTATCGTGTGAAAGAGGCCTATGAGAGACTACCAGCGTCACATAGCTTCACAAAAAAACTACTAGGACTTTCACCTTATTCAGTTAACAGTGATATTTGGAACAAGGTCGCCCTATCTTGGATATATTGGATATCTTCTTATACTATCTCTTCCCTATGCTAAATTACATTCTATGCCATACTCTACAATAAATACATAAAAATAAACTATGAATGACTGTTTATTATTGCTATTTTCCAGTTTGTTTTATCAATTGTTTTGGCTGTTTTTATTCAATTTTTCTCCCTTTGACGTTAGTTACAACACTTCGTTTTCTATGATAATAAAGCATCATTGATTGATTTAAAGTATTTGTGGTAAAAATCACACTTAGAAAAGTTTAAAATTCCCCAAAAATCGATTATTCGGACTTCCGAGCTAGCAGGGTCCCAGTTAACAAGGCTCTACAGTGTATTTATTTATTATTTTTCATCACATTACATCATAATATTGGGAATACTCCCATTTGATAGGTGATTTGTCAAATAATTGCATCCTTGGGAATGAGTAAGATTTTTAACACTTAAAATAAAACAGTAACAGTTCCAATGAACTGTAGTACTATATAGAACTAGAGTATATTCATAACTATGCTGTGGAATTCAGATGGCGCCTATGATATCATGTTTTTCATCGGATTAATTATTGATGAATTGATAAATTTACATGAGAACAGCATAATCATCCGATTTTCTCATTATAACATTGAATTGTTCCATGACAATACCATTGATTCACTGAAGTTCACTCTATATGTATTCGGTACAACATGAATAATTTTTCAATTTACATGGATTTCCACAATCTCAGAAACGACCCATTACTTTTTATGCTTAATTCCGTCCTCCCTATCCTTGAAGCCGGTTTTCCCCTTCTCTCTCTTCATTCTCAGTGTTCTCTCTTCCTCTTTTTCCTTTTCATTCCCTTATTTACCCTTCTATTTTTCTCAGAGAGACTGGTGTTGTAAAAATCCCCGCACACTTATTCCGTGAATAGAAGGAAAATTGGACCGCTTGTCATTCAAAGTTTTTCATGGACTCGACTTAATTTTCTTTCTCTGTTTTGTTTACTACAGAGCCGCTAATATTTTCACACTGTAATTGAATCTCCTTCCCCTTTCTTCTCAAGGTTTTTGACTGCGCTCACATTTGCTGGCAAGCCGTTGACAATTCCAGAGTTTTCCATTTTGATTCCAGTTTTGGAATGCTGAGTACGATAGATGGATTCTTGAATATAAATCGATCAACAAATATAAGTACTCAGATTTGTGATAGCTTGAAGTCCTTGAAGGAAGGCCACTGTTGGGAGAACTCTACTAAGCAAATATCATTCGTCTATAATGACAGGCAGACATATCTTGCAAATCGTTTTCTCCTATTAGCATTTAACTGAATCTCTTCATCAACTAAATACAGAAATAAAAGGCTATATACAGTTCCAGAGCTTGGAAACATATTGAAGGAAATAATCGATGAAACTATAACGCTGTATCAGTGGAAGAAATACTGAAGTAGAAGCATTCTGCTCAATGGAGTGAGCATCTTCCTCTCAATCACTGTTTTAGACAGGACAATGATTTATTGATGATTCCTAAGGGCTGACACAAACATGATGAATGATTCTTAAACGGTCAAGTTTTTCAGTCACATGCGTTCGTCTTTTCTTATATCGTTTTCTTGTGATTCTGTAATTTCCTTATAAAAAGTGTGCTTCAGTATTGAAACACGATAGAATAATATAAAGTGGTTTATAGTTTGTCACAATACGACTACTTTCTACTCTTTAAGAGCCATTTCAATATACACTTAGAAATTGTATTTTTGTCTTTAGAGCTACAATTGAATATAAATAGGTTCGTTGTTGGTTATCCATATTGTTTCCACTATTAAATTGATTACTATCGTATTTAATAAAACTTTTAAGGGAAAAACACTCACTTTTTGTGTAGTTGAGAAGTTGATATTGTGGTAATTATTCATATCTTGAATAAGATTAGTCTTTTTCTAATCTCACATTAGTCTTTTTCATTCAATAGAAAAACACTCACATTTAACGATGTGGCGACGTCCGTTTCGTGCTGGTATTGCACATTTTCATCTGTTTGGCTTGACTTGTGATTACTATCGTATTGAATAAAACTTTTAAGGGAAAAACACTCACATTTTTCGAGTGGGAACGTCCGTTTCGTGCTGGTATTGCACATTTTCATCTGTTTGGCTTGACTTGTGATTACTATCGTATTGAATAAAACTTTTAAGGGAAAAACACTCACATTTTTCGATGTGGGGACGTCCGTTTCGTGCTGGTATTGCACATTTTCATCTGTTTGGCTTGAAAATGTGCAATACCAGCACGAAACGGACGTCGCCACATCGAAAAATGTGAGTGTTTTTTCACTTAAAAGTTTTATCAAATACGATAGTGATAAATAAGTTTGTCTCTTCAGCCTAAAAATTTTATAGTTTTTACATAGTTTGGAATTTTCTAATTATGTTCAATTAATTTAATTCAATTTAGAAGTATTTTTTAATTTAAAAATATTTCTGTGTGTATGGATTGTAAATTAAGTGTGTAATCGAATAATTTTGAAGTGACACACATAACCTTGATACATTTGGACTGTTGTATAAATTAGAATTGGAACCGTTTTGGGCGTAAGTTAGCCTGTGGTACTTTTCTATAAGTTGTATAATTCTGAATGATTGAATAAATAAATAAATAAAGCAACATAAATATAAAGATGTTCTGACTAGATAATTTTGAAAAGGGTACTTGGATTTCTATTTTCATTTATTCGAAAATTTCACTTGAAGAGTTGAAACTAGTCCCCTTGTGATTGGATGTAAGGGTTGAATATTGTCATATTCTACTGTTTTTCAATACTTCCAGTAGCCCCAAAAATGAGAGTGAATGCTTTTGTATGTATGTGCTTCTTAGGTTAGCTTCACGCATTCGATTTCATTGGGTTCGGTTCGTTTTCGGTTCGGTTCGGTTCGGTTCGTTACTGAAAACGAATGGGGCTTTCATACTTATCAGGTGTCAATTCGTACGGTTCTAATTAGGTATTTTCTTCTCAAACACAGCTGTGTTTGGATTTTCACAGTTCATGCTGGTATATTTAAATATAACAGCTGGTGTTAAATTGTGAGATGTTATTTCTTGAACAACAAAAGTTTCAAGTTAATTAAAAATTGTGAATTATTTGAATAGTTTCTTTTTGATTTTGTTAATTTTGGATGTTCAGAGAGATTATTTTTTAATTGGAAATTTGTTCCTTGTTTTGACACACGGTATATAAACTTCATCTCTTCTCTCCATTGATGAAATCATGTAATATTCGTGAAAAGAAATAAAAAATAGAAATAAAAATTCTCTCTGAGTTTCAATTTATATCTTCCATATTTTTAGCAAACCATTTATTGAGAAAAAAATGTTCCTGTGAACTAACAGAAATGAAAGAACCATATGATTTTGACTTGGGAAATTTTGAACAGATAATCACGATATCAGGTTAAAATAAAAACAAAAAAGGCAAGCGTGTGTACAAGACTTTGTTTTTTCCTGTTTCCCTAGCAACGAATTCGAATATGATGGAACCTATTCGTGTCGAGGGGGCATTCGGTGCTATGCGGTTGCTATCCAGTACCGAATTACCGTTTTACACTTATCGGAATTTGCCGAAAACGAACCGAAAACAAAACGAACCGAATGAGTGTGAAACTAGCCCTATAATATAAGTGTTGATGCGTGTGTGTTTCAATAAAACTATTGAGGTTTGTTATTCAAGGATTCAAAATAAAACTATTCAAGACAGTTTGTGAGTGCCTTTGTGAGTTCGGTGAATTAAGACACAAGCGAATCAAAGTAGCGTGTAATATCGTTTGGTTTCGACTCGAAAGAGTGAATCTGTAGGCCTAGGCCTATTTCGACTGAATGTCTGTCTCCTCCAGCATCTATTCTGGGAGATGTTCGAAAATGCTTGGACGTCCTGTTCGTATTCAACTCACATCTGTATATTTATAGTCGTCTTCCATCACGTCACAATCTATCTTTGCGCGGACATCAGGTCTCTCAACTTTCGTCGAATTTTGAAATAAAAATTGTTCATTGAACTTTCCTGCTGAGGTCATTCACTAGGCAACTAATGACCCTACCATAGTGAGGTTCACGTTATGTGATGGCAGTGATTGATTAGCAATGGTATTGCTATCGTAGTCTATCATTTTACAAAGCGGATAGCGCTATCTCTTTCTCGTTTTGCTCTGTTGCCAGATCATCTTTTAACAATGTAGAAATAATAATTGATTAACAAACACGTAGCTCTGTGAACAGTAGACCTCACGAAGTATTCTCATCCACAAATGCCTGATTGAAACTATAGTCCTTATGGAAATACAGCAATAGACTGGCTTCTCCACACATATGTGTAATCACTTGTCAGCTGATTTATGATGAATGATTCTATAGTCTGATTTTTATTCTAATAGTGGAGTATGAAGGAGGCTCCTTTTCCCTTTTATATTATCCTTGAAATGAAAAATTTCCAAAAACCTTGTATATACGTCGACGCGCAATTAAAAAAATACCTGTCAAATTTCATGAAAATCTATCACCGTGTTTCGCCGTAAATGCACAACATATAAACATTTGAACATTAAGAGAAATGCCAAACCTTTGACTTGAATCTTAGACCTCACTTCGCTCGGTCAAATATTGTATTTTAATTATGAAAATTCATTGGAAAATAATTAAAAAATATAATTTCTTGCTTCATAAAATATAATTATTAATTATTTTAAACGAGAATGAATGAACAGTTAATATTACATCAATAAACCTGTATCAGCTACCGAAGGCATCAACAAGAAAGAGGATCAGCAACATTGCTCTCCTATCTTTCTCCACCGACATTATAACGTGGACCTCACTTAGAAGCTTTGGCATGTCATCATAGAGAAATATAAATTCGTCTCAGGACTAATAACGGGAGGATATTACTTTGGAAACTCTGGTTAATATGCTAGATATACACTAAACATGATAATAAGAAATCAAGGTGCCCTTCTAACATTCTGTTCTCTATTTTCACACAATATGTTTCGAACTTCCAAGTCATTTTCAAGTACTTTGATGGTAGAGTATTTTGTTTTTTAAACTTAATAGCTGATGGTTCCCTGATAGATTCCGAACTGCGATGTATTAACACATTAAAATTAATAATAATAAATAAATGTTTATTTCCCCAAAAAAACTACAACATCAATTACACAAAATATTAGATAAATTACAATATTAAATACAATAGTTAGCTACAAAAAATTCTTATAATGTGTCTTCTACATGTTTAGTGATTTCTGTGTGGAAACTGACCTACTCCACTATGGCGTATCATGTTCTAGAGTAGGTTTAAATTCAGGTTTAAATACATTGTTCTAATGCAGTGTGTTAATTGTTCATGTAGTCAATTTACTGTCAATTTATTTGTTGTTTTTGTCCATGCAGTAAATTTATTTGTTTTTTGTTTATGTTTGATGTTCCTATTCCAACTCCACTGGAAAGAATAATATTGGAAGTTAAGCAATCTTTATTGCTTGGGTCCTATATTTTTTTTTGGTCCTAAATTTTTCTATAGTCTGCCCATCGTGATTAAAAATTCAAATAATCTTAAATTTTACAAATCTAAATTACACCTATGGTTGATGGATCATTCTCCGGTTGAGATTAATGAGCTTTTTATCATTCTTAGATGAATCACATTGACAGTCACTTGTTTCAATTCTTCCAGCATTTTATTAATAATTATGATTTCTCCATGGTGTGTGGGTGTGTGTGTTTGTGTGTGTGTGTGGGATGAATTGAGATAAGTATTTCCATTTGAGTTTATGAATAAGCATTTTTAGTTGAGTTCTGAATGTATTTCACTCCTGTTTGCAGACAAGAGTTTTCTTAAGCAAACAGTATTGTATTCAATGAACTGTATTATCATTTGTGTAACGGAATTTGTCATGTGAATGATATCATTGAATAAAACTTGATTTGATATGATATTATGAAATGTTAATAATAACCTATCATGAGTAGAAACTGTAGCATGTAATACAGTAGAATATAATGTATTTGAATTTATTTGCCAAAAACAAAATACAAAAAAGCTTCACAAAAATAAATATATGCTACTGCACTTAATTAAAATACATACATAAAAATTAGGGAACTATCAATAATAATAATAAAATGTTGGCTCTACTGGGAAAAGTAACACTTGAGGGCCAGTAGTGAGTTCAATTAAAAAGTAATCATATAATATTATGTACATGTACAAGAACAAAAGAGTACAAGTTGAAAGAGTTAAGTTGCTATTAAACAAAATTAACAGAAATAGAATTAAAACAATATAATAGAGAATTAGATAATATAAAGAATAGAAAGAACATTGACAACAAAAAAAGCATTCAAGTAATATTGAAATAGATGTTTGCTCTCACCCATTTATCAATTTCATTTTCAATATAATGTATTACATTCTATATTCTCCTATCATGAACCTTAATATGATTCTTACAGATATTAAATTCCTGGCTCGTCATCATTTTTCCTTCTCATTAGAGTTGTCTCAACTCTAAACCAGTGAAAGTCAACAAGAAGTATTTTTTTTGTATTGTTTTTTTATTTTGTATATCTTGAGAGGATAAACACCACCTACATTATAATGAAATTTATCTGTAAACAGCTCCTGTGTATGACAGAAATATTAATAAGATTCATAAATAATAATGTATTTAAATACATTGTAATTCACCTCACAAAAAAATGGTAAAAAATATGTCTGAAGCCCCCACAGATGTCAGCGCTATACTTTTCCAGAGAATTGTAAAAAAATGAGATTGCAACAATGCTCTCGGGAAAATAATAAAGTAGAAAATTATCACAAAACGTGCCTGAACACATTGTGTGGTTAGGAGCAGCCCCATTTCATTTGGAATTCAGAGGCCATGAAATAGGATCGGATAACTTTCCAGATGTGGTGTTTTTTCTCACCAGCGTACCTTGATATTTGTTGCCGACTCTGTGGGTTTTCCGCGGAAAAACTTTTATTACATTTTTCACGACTGCATTGTTAAGCATCATGCGGAATTCCATCTGTGGGTGATGATTTATCCATATTTCAGTTTGGAATAACAATGGAGGAAAGATAATGGAAACTCAATCCATCACTCCAAAGCTGAGAATATATTATTTATTATCCGTGTTGCAGGAATCACGCTATAATCGAAAACAAGAGGTCATTCATTGGCACTAGTAGAAGGTTATCTGATATGGATATTTTTTGGGGGAGACAAGTAAGATGTGAATCCTCATGAACTGTGGAAGGATTTATGGAATTTTCTTCATTAAGGCTAATGTTATTCATATCTTAAGAGTTTTTGAAATAGGTGTGTAGAGCTTAAAGAAGAAGAAGAAGAAGGAGAAGAAGGAAAAGGAGAGAAGAGGAAGGAGAAGGGGAAGAGGTGAAGAAGGGGAAGAGGTGAAGAAGCGAAAGAGAAAGAAGAAGAAGAAGAAGAAGAAGAAGAAGAAGAAGAGAAGAAGAAGAAGAAGAAGAAGAAGAAGAAGAGGAAGAGGAAGAAAGAGGGGAAAAGCTTTTCTAGAAAGTTTCCAAGTCTGAATAATCAATGTGAATATCCACTCTATTGAAACTTCTGTCAATCTGTTAGACTACTCCAAAATAGTCATGTAAATTAGACATGAACTCATCAACATGTTATTAGACATGGGAATAAGCAGTAACTGTGAATTTGAGTATCTATCATCGTAAACTCTATATTGTCGTACTTTTAAAGACGGCTAGGAGCCGCTTGAGTCAGGTAGTGATGTTTTCAAACAATGTATGTAGGCAGTGCTTTGACACGCACGATGTCATTCTAGTTGATATGATAGAAACATAAACGAATGGCGTAATATATGTGAATCGAAAAATCATTTGATATTATTTTGTCGCATTACAATATAATGTCAGTGTGCAAGCGGCCTTATAACTTTTATCGGTCCCCAGAATGAGGCAACTAAGAGGCGACTAAACCAAGTGGCAACTAAGTGGAAACTAAACGTGGAGGCAACTATCACACAACCAAGCCAAGAGGCAACTAGAAGTCAACAAAACCAAGAGGCAACTACGTGGCAACTAAACCAGGAGTCAACTATGAAGCAATTAAACCAAGAGACAACTAGAAGGTAACTGAGAGGCAACTAAGTGGCAACTAAACCAGGAGGCAAATAATCTAAGAGGCAACTAGAAGGCAACTAAACCATGAGGCAACTAAGTGGCAGCTAAACCAAGAGGACACCATGACGCAACTAAACCAAAAGGCAATTAGAAGTCAACCAAGAGGCAACTAAGTCGCAAGTAAACCAGGAGGCAACTATGTGGCTACTAAACCAAGATGCAACTAAGTGGCAAATAAACCAGGAGGCAACTGAGAGGCAACTAGAGGCAACGAAACCAAGAGGCAACTGATCCAAGAGGCAACTGAATCAAGAGGCAACTAGAAGGCGACCAAGAGTCAACTGGAAGGTAACTGAGAGGCTATTGAACCAAGAGACAACTAGAAGGCAACCAAGAGGCAACTAAGAGGCACCTAAACCAAGCGGCAACTAAGAGGCAATTGAGAATCAACTATACCAACTCATCTCCAAAGTCTCCCAATAACTTTATTCCTGGCACGAACTGCTGGCACAAGTCTACTTCCTCCAAGCCTCATCATTCTCATGCACTTTGACAAGTCGTGATAAATTCATTCGCCACTTTCGTTCATAGTTAAATGTCACTAACCCTATTCACAGACTGCAGTCTCTACAACGAGTTGTTATTTCAATAAGCAATCTCGAAATTAATAATAATAACTGATGGAACTCTTCCAATAAAGTCTGCCAGTTGGCGGTGGATGTTTTAATTGATCTTGTTATTGGATTTGTCTTCGTGAATCCAATGATCTCCATTCTTGGATTTGTCTTTGTGAATCCAATGATGTTCATTCTTGGTGGATTTTGTTCAGACAATTTAATAAGTCAATCTTATTCATCTTAAACCTCTGTTGAATCAGATATGAATGAATGCATGATGAGAATAACAAATCCAGTAACTGATTTACAAATCCAAATGTAAATTCAAAATTGTATAATAATAATATAGCTTTATTTACATTCTTAAAAGAGCAAAAGCTTCTCTTATGATGTTTTAGTTGGCAACAAATACAATTTCACATTGATTTGAATTATACAATTTCTCACTTTCTAATTCAGAGTCTGTCAATAATTTTGGCCATCTTCCCAAAATTGTATGAAATCCAGTAAATTGGCATGAAAATGAATTCAGGTAATAAATAAATTCAAATGTAAATCCAAAACTGTATAAAATCCAGCAGATTGGCATCAAATTGAAAACTACTGAACCGGGTGTAACGCTTGTGCGATTAATACAGATTAACTACTGAACAAAATTACGATTGTAGGACCTTGAAAACGTATTAATCATCGTAGAACTACACTATTTTTATGCTAGTCTAAAATGATAGAATATTTATACAATGAGGCCCTCATCGCCAGTATTGTCAAATTGAATGAATTTGGGCATATGGACAGGCTTGAAAAGGTGGCTATTTTGCACAATTTGGCAACGTATATATGTTATGCAAGGCTGAAGATTATAGTAGGGAGTACAGACAATAACAAGCCAATATAGACCCGGTTGCATAGAACCCTTTTAGATATTTCAATCATGATTAAATGCCACAAGAAACAGTCAGAGAGGCCTAATCTCCAAAACACCTTGATTAAAATTCAACAGTCTTTTATAGAACTGGTCTATAGTCGTTTAGAATCCTATCACAAATACAATTTATTTTTTATACAATTCGTTTGCTCCATATCTCTTCAATGTATTGTAATCCACAAATCTGTCAATTCTAGTGTAAGTCACTCCACCCATCTTCTCTATCTTTTTGTCACCCCTCTTACTCTTACACTATATATATCTTTCTTTTTTTGTCACCTTAAACGTTTCCTTCCACACTACACTCTCTCACAAACTCTCTCCTTGAGTTTGACACAAACTCCCGGTCGTGTGTTGATGGGGAGGATATTATTTTATATCCTTCTTAGAGAATCGACAATTATTTGTTGTAACACCGCCGATTTATAAAGTTACATTACAATTTTATATTATTGTTATTCTAATTGCATTCAATCTTCATTGTTATTGACTAATTGTTTATACTTTGTAAAATTTGTTGAATAATTAGCATTACTCTCATTTATTGTAAATTAGTGTATAAGCCAGTAGATATTGTAACATACATTAATAAAGAAATCTGATGTAATTTAATCCTTCTCTCTCTCTCACTCTCTCTCTTACTCTCTCTCACTCTCTCTCTTTCTCTCTAACTCTTTCGCGCGTTCTCTCTCTCTTATCTCTCTCCACCACAACTGAACCACTGTTGTGAAATGTCAAGACAGATTGCACAATGTAACGTAGGGGTGTCTAACCACTGGCAAGTGATTATGATGAGTAGACTAGTTTCCAGGGATGAGAAGAGAGACTTGAGTAGTGAAAAGACAGAGAGGGAAAGGAAAAGAGTGAGGAGTGAGTTGGAGAGAATAAGAGAAAGAGAAGTGATAGAGAGAGGGGCGAAGTTACAGAAGAAAAGAGAGAATGTGAGAGAGTTGAGTAGAAGGTTTAAGTTGCGGTTTTGACTGCTGTGAAAGTCGTTATGCCTTGACGGCTGAGCCGACGACAATATTTATACTCTTGACACAGTTCCGCCCCTCTATTGCACCGCAACGGTCAAAGACCACTGACTTGTAGCACTAGCAACGAGAGGTAGTACTATAGAGAGCTGCTGTCATAGATTGTAACATTTTTTCCCCCCAAAAACACTGTTTTCACTTCTTCTTTACTTTTATGTTTTGTTATGAGAGGAGAGAATTAATAGGGCAAGTGATTCTAATGCCCGGTTTCTCAGTCGTTCCATAAACTTTTTATCAATTCAACAACTTTATTGAATCGATAAACATGAGAAATACGTTTCTAGAACGCTCCATAAACTTATTAAATCCATAAATCTCTCGATAAACTAAGGTGCCAAAATCCAGCCTGAATCCAAAATTCGAATTATGGAATGGGTAAATGTATCAAATTTTCAGAATGGAACGGAAAGGTCAAATTCTCGGTTGCAATTGGAAAATTAAGTGTAGGTCATCAGTATTGTAAAAATAAAGTTGCACTATATTTAGCATTGCGAGCCCTCATCTTGTTTTGGGGACATCAGCCAGAAGATGTCAGGACCAAAGGAAAGAACCTACCTCACAACAAGGAGCATGGAATAAACAACCAATATTTGGTTGGATACCATGGTTACTATGGTTACCATAACATCAAGGCCCGATCGCACAAAAGCCGTTTAAATTTTAACCGTGATTAATTTCATGAAAACCAATCAGAGAAGCACTTTTTGATAAGACGTCTTCTCTGATTGGTTCTTGTGGGATTAATCACGATTAAAATTCAACCGGCTTTTGTGCAACCGGTATCAAGTGTGTTTACGAAAGTGGCCGGTTTGGGAGCATGCCATGTTGCCAGATTCATTGAACAGATGAATCGTTCCATAGCTATGGATTCTATAAATATGTTCAAGAAGCCAATAAAAAGTGGCCCCCTGTGGGTTAGGGGAGAATGTGTTAAAAACCAGAATTCACCCACAGTATCCATGCTTGTCGTTGGAGGCGACTAAGATGGACCTCAAGGCAACTCCAGAAGTTGCCTTGCCTTCAAACCCACGGGATCTGCCCCATTAGGGAAGTTTCGGAGGGGCAAAAAGAAAAACTCAAGAGATCAGAGATGGGTGAAACTCCAGGCACAAATGTGGGCCAAGAGGCTGAGTCGAGCGTGGCCGTGCGCCGGGCGTCTTAGGGGCAGTTTGGCGTCCCCTCTCTCAGCGGAAGGACACACAAAAAGGCCAGGAGTGGAACTCTCGTAGGTTACGCGTCACGAGTTTGTGGGTGTAGAGGCCAAAACTCACCTCTGCAAAGAAGGGCGGCCATTCAAGCAAAACTTCTTGGGAGAGGTGAGGCTTTTGACCCTGCAGAGTTTCGGAGCGGCAAAAAGAAAAACCCAAAAGAGACCAGAGATGGGTGAAAAACCAGGCACAAACGTGGGTCAAGAGACTGAGTCAAGGGTGGCCGGGCGCCTTAGAGGCAACTTGGCCGCCCCTTTCTCAGCGGAAGGACCTTCAAAGAAGGCCAGGAGTAGAACTCACGTAGGTCACGTGGACTAATCAGTCTGAAGAGACTGCCAAAAAGTTAATGAATCGATAGCTATAGCGTTGGGGTTGAAATGAACGACTGAGAAACCGGACAATTATGTTATTGCTGTGAGAAAGAGAGGTATAAAGAGATGAATTAACACCATCCCAGTTCTCAGAACAATAAAAATTTGAAGTACAGTACGGTATTAGACAGAAGAGTAAGGCTGTTTGCACATAGCTTCTCGATATGCGGATTGGTAATTTTCAGTCTTTGCAACTAATTTTTCATCAGAAAACTTGTTCTGCTCTCATTGGTTCGTTGAAGAATTTGACTGGAGAGCTCTCCTATCTCGAAGACCAATTTGTTTCCAGCAATATTGCCTGACTAACCAAGAAGCTTAATCAGGTTACAAAATGAGATGAGAGTCATGTAACTTCATTGAGAGACTCCAATTTCAATTATTGTATTCTAGGATCATCATGAGGTTTATCTTGCATTATTCCAAAACAAGGTTGACAATGGTTCAATTCTTCATTTATCTGTCTAATCCATTTCCAGTCATTGTATTCTACGTGCATCATGGGTTATATCATAGAGAAACAATAGCATAAGTAGATATCCCATGATAGAGGGCGTTTATGTCGCAACTTTTACTGTTATCTCAAGCCGATAGCTCATGTAATTCTTTACATGAAGCTGTGTGACACTGGTAGTCTCTCATACTGTGCCGTTCATACACTCTCACCCTAACAAAACAGTAAAATTCGACAATAATGAACAGTAATCGGCTTGAGATAACAGTAAAAGTTGCGACATAAATGCCCTATACCATGGGATATCTACTTACGCTATTGTTTCTCTATGGTTATATCTTGTATACTTCAAAAATAAGGTCAGAAATGGTTAAATTTATCATTCATCTGCTCCGTTACCTCCTGAAAGTTTCCATGTATTGAAAGCTCCCAAATACATCAACAGCACAGAGACCTAGCTATGTAGAGAGCACATTATAAAATGATAAATATAGTAACTATAGTAGAGAGGAACTATCTCACCCAATAGCACCAGCAACGAGTATTATATCTATAGAGAGATACTACATCCCCAGCATCGAGTATAAGCACTGTAGAGAGCTCTCAGATGCCGAGTCACATCTGCTGGAGATGCAAATTAAATGCCAACTATTAAAACTTGATCGTGCCAGTCTGAATGGTCGCTAGCTGGGGATGAGATCCAGGAGGCAAGTGGGGAGCCCAGTGGGAAGCAAAGTGGGGAACCAAGTGGAGAGACAAGTGGGGAGATATTAAACTTTGCCATTCTGATCGGCTTCACCCACTTGACCCTTCGTTCAACCATATTCATATGGGAGTCATATTGTGTATATGATAGAGCCATACAAGCATGTGGTCCAATGGTCTGCACGTTATTACTGTAAGACCTTTTTTGTTTCATAGTTGTAGGATCGTAAAAAGTCTGTCTATCTGATCTTTTATATTCCATTTTTTCTCACTATAACTAAACTACCTGACCTATTGACCGTCATGATTATCTCTCTAAATATAGAGAATTCTGAATGAATAGACTAGATGTTGTCCAGTTTTTTTATTCAGTGAATAAATAAATGTTCATTTCCAGAAAAAACTAAAATCACTATATCATTACAGAAATTACAATCCTGAATCCATTTCCTGAAAAACTAAAACCACTACATCAATTACAGAAATACAACAGTTAGTTTCAGAAATTACAAAAAATATTTGATAGTTCACAATTACATACAATAGTTAGTTTCAGAAATTTCTTATAATGTGTCTTCTACATGTTTAGTTTTTCGTGTGTGGAAATTGACCTACTCCACTATGGCGTGCCATGTTCTATAACATGGAATGTTATAAAGTAGGTTAGCCATAGCACTAACAGGTAACCCATGCTCCGGAAGGGTCTAATGAAAACTAAACAAACTGAAAACTTGGCGTACTGGAATCTTGAAGAATTAAAAATATTCCTACAACCATCCTTTTAATAATAATAATATCGAGTGACCTGGCTGGCTCAGGTCTGGTGTCAGAGTTTTCAGGTCGCAACAGATCAATTTCAGGGCCTCTGACATGACTTAACAACTGCTTTTTAGGCAGCCGGGACCGACGACGGCTTAACGTGTCCATCCGAAACTCGGGAGTTGCTCGAGATAAATATCTTGCCCGGGCCGGGATTTGAACCCAGGCCTCTGAATCATGAAGCCAGCATCTGATCCACTCGACTACGGCCACTCCTTGTCAAATTGAGAATCTATATGCAAAATTTAAAGTCATCAGCCTGGTAGTTCAAACGTAATGATGCCTCATTTGTGAATTTCCCATTCCGTACGTTTATAAGGCAGTTCTTTCCTTTATTGACCGAGCGAAGTGAGGTCTAAGATTCAAGTCGACGGTTTGGCATTTCTCTTAATGTTTAAATGTTTGAATGTTCAAATGTTTAAATGTTTTTATGTTGCGCATTTACGGCGAAACGCGGTGATAGATTTTCATGAAATTTGACAGGTATGTTCCTTTTTAATCGCGCTTCGACGTATATACAAGGTTTTTGGAAATTTTGCATTTCAAGGATAATATAAAAGGGAAAAGGAGCCTCCTTCATACGCCAATATTGGAGTAAAAATCAGACTATAGAATTATTCATCATACATCAGCTGACAAGTGATTACACAGATGTGTGGAGAAGCCAGTCTATTGCTGTATTTCCATAAGGTCTATAGTTTCAATCAGGTACTTGCGGATGAGAATACTGCGTGAGGTCTACTGTTCACAGAACTACTAGTTATATTATAGATGGATGTCACTATATAATCACCTTCACAGCTACTCAGAGAATATGAAATTCAGAAAAAACCGAAAAACGTCAACGGTACCCCATAAACAGGTCCTAAGTATCTAAAACCCCTATGTGCCGGTTGCACAAAATCGTAATAAATTTTGAATCTTAAATCGTTTTAACCGTGATCAATGTCACGAGAACCAATCAGAGAAGCCGTCTTTTCTAAAAGGCCTTCTCTAATTGGTTCTCGTTAAACTAATCACGGTTAAAATTCAACTGGTTGTTGTGCAACCGGGCCTAAGACTCCTATTCTGATAAACAGAACAGTATTAGGTTATATTATTTCCTTATTTATGACCTTGATGCTTCAAAAACGTGCTTGTTGAAGCTTGAAAAATGACTGGAGAGAAGCAAATATTGAAATCTTGAATAGATTTGACTGGATAGCGTGTGTTTGTGTGACTAGATAGCGTAATGATAGCGTGTTTTCCCAGCAAACCAGCTTACTGTGTAGCACACAAAGGGGTGGTTTTGAACAAATAGCTCGGGGTGGCCTGCCTATTTGCCTATAATCACAGCTGCAGAAACTTAGATCGTTACTCCCCTGAGCTCAGTAGCTGAGTTACTAATTAGTTTGCTGCAGCCTAGACACCACGCCTTCGATCCCTAATTAAAACTTCAAACTATTCATAGAGGATTGAGATATTAATTTGTCATATATGGTGAATGGTAGGGTCTTTTATCATTAGTTCCACATGTGAATTTTAATTGTATCGAGCCTGAAAAGGTGACATTTGTTCCAAAAGTCATGACATTTTTTGTACCTTTCTTCGTCGCAATTTCATCACTTTTATTATTAGTTTTTCATGTTAATTTCAATTGTATTGAGCCGGAACAGGTCACATTTTTTCCGAAAATCACGACTTTTTTGGTACATTTCTTCATTGAAATTTCATTTCTTAAAATTTCATATCCAGCTCAAAATATATTGAGAACAATGGAAGAATTGAATGAGAGTCATTTAATCGATGAGAAAATTGGAAGCTCAATTTATTTTGAATGGAAATGGTTTTCTGATTCATTCTGAAGCTACGGGTTTGTAACATTGGGATCTTTGTGAAGTTGGAAAGCAATGTGAGAATGGAAAAGAACAAAGATCTCATTGTAACAAATAGTCTAGCATCAAGACCACTTTGAAAATATTGATATGTATATTGTGCTGCTACAAGCACTACGCTAAAAAAATATTAGTATCACAACCCTCCTTGATTTTACCGTCTATGCACAGAAATGAGAGAAACAGACAGCCAGCCATACAGCCTATACACATTCCCAACAATTTGAATAATAAAAGTATATTTCAATATACAGAGTGAGTCATACGTATGGGAACCCTTCAATAAGTTGGAGACTGTTGTAGATATAATACTGTAACTTTCAGGAAAAGTTATTGGTCAAATACTCAACCTTTTGACGTACCGTACAACTGAATTAAAACCCCTCATACGGGGCTGACTTAGGGGTTGTAACTCGAATATTTTAGATGTAGCCACCATTATGTGGCACATCATTTCAAAGGAATTTTAAAGCAAGAAATGACATCGATAAAAATGTTCTATGATACTTATTTCCAAAATGTCGGCTGATTGAAGTTTTAGTTTTCAAGGAAATTAGAGGATGTAACTCAAATACTTTTAATGTAAATACCCATTGTGTGGTATATCAAGGCCTTTCTGAAACAATAAAGTTGACATCAAAAGAAATGTTCTATCAAAAATAGCGGCTGATTGGAGTTTCAGTTTTCAAAGAAATAATTGATAAAGTTCAATCAGTCGCCATTTTTGGATAAGAGTATCATGGAAATTTCTATTGATATCATCTTTCTCGTTTTGAAAAGGCCATCAAAATTATGTACCACACAATGGGTGTTTACATTCAAAATATTCGAGTTACATCCCCTAAGTCACCCCCTTATGAGGGGATGAAATTCAGTTGTATGTCAAAAGGCAGAGTATTTGACCAATAACTTATCCTGAAAGTTACTGTATTATATCTACAACAGTCAAACTTATTGAACGGTTCCCATACATATGACTCACTTTGTATAATATATTGATATCTTCATGAAAGTGAGTATAGTTGTAAGTAGTAGTAGTAGTAAGTAGTAAGTAGTAAGTAGTAAGTAGTAAGTAGTAAGTAGTAGTATAGTAGTAAGTATGAACATAAAAAAAAATGTACGTTCTTGGAAAAAATATACGATAATATTCTTCACATCAGTTCTTATCCGGGACTGGATACATTGATTGACTCCGATGTATTCCATAAGAAAAGTGTATTCAAAGATCAACATTCTCCATTCAAAACTGGAAAAATCTGGTAATAAATTCCTTGAATTCCCTATTATTAGAAACGGATAATATGCTACTACTTACAACTATACTCACTTTCATGAAGATATCAATATATTATACAGAGTCATATGTATGGGAACCGTTCAATAAGTTTGAGACTGTTGTAAATTTATTAGGGTAAATCTTCCACATGAAAATTTATTCCACATGTTCACATTCTCACGAAGTAGTTTCTCATAGCAATAAATTTCGGCGAAGATGATGTTGCTCTTCTGAAAGTTTCTTTTCATTGGAAAGATCAGTGACGATCGTGATATACTCAGTTCTCGTATTGCCATTGATATTAAAAGAAAACAACTCCACATTTTGAGCATGGTTCATAAAATATGAAGGTTATATCCACGATATCGAGCTCCAATCACATTTGAAATTGAGATAATTCTGGAATTGAGAAACACAAAATCAGGACATCATATTTCTACCTCATTTGAATATAATTTATTCATTTCATTTGTTGATACAATGACAAATCATATGAATATGATCGGGAAAGATCAACAGGCATAGCCCAAAATTATTCTGTTTCCAAATTTTTATAATTGATAACATATAATAGTAGCATATTGGACATTATGTAGTACAGTACAATCAAATGGAATACGATTGAAATATTTCTGTAAAAAGTTGAAAATATTTCTATTTTCTTTGGTAAAACATAATTTATATATCATGGGCAGGACATAATGTTGTGCAGTCTACATACAGTTCAGGTGTAGAAAAATGCTAAAAACTCAAATACGTCTAAACCTTATCAATCACCACAGATATATAATTCTATCTGTCTTTATAGTATCGGGACTAGTGAACTCGATACTGAGATTAGAAAGTTACAAATTCAACAATTTTGCATGTTGACAATAATCATAATACTAGTCCTCAAACAAAATGTCAACAGTGACTGTGTCATGTCAACAGCCAATGGGAGCGCGTTGTGGGCGTGGACTTGTGGAGTGTGAGAAGTGTACTCGCCTGTGATTGGTCGATGGTTTGTGACGTGATATTCAACTGATGCGGCATCCACCAATTGAAAGATGCGTTGTAGTTCTGTGTGAAAACCGCTTGCTCCTTACCTGCTGCTGCTTTCACATCAGAAAACTATCAAATAGATTCAGCATTTGTCATACGAAGGAATTATTATTGATAGTATTTGCAATTGTATATCATTTGAAGAAGCTATAACAACTCTTGAAGAAAGCTTTATAAAACCTCAAAATGTAGTACATGCACGTTACTGCTTATCTAAAGCAAAACAAACCCATGGAGAATCAATTGATCAATTCTATAATAAACTAAAACGGCTAAGTTTACCATGTAACTTTCAAGCAGTCACGGCTGACGATAACAAAAGTGAATATATCCGAGACGCGTTCATCTCCGGATTAGAATCATCGAAAATCAGACAACGTCTTTTCGAAATGAAATCGCTAACTTTGCAAGACGCTATCTCACAAGCACGAATGTTAGAGAATGCTGAAAACATTGCTAAAGAATACGAAACCAGTTCAGAATATGTTAACACAGTCCTAGCAAACGAGAATAAAAATACCGAGAAAACGACTTTAGTCCGTAAGTCTTACAAAAAGAAGATTCAATGCAGATTTTGTGGCTATAATAATCATACTGATAATAGCCAATGCCCAGCAAAAGGACAACCATGCCTAACTTGTAATCGAATAGGCCATTTTTCAAAAGTATGCAGAGCACGAAACGATAAAAAAAACCAAATGGTATCTGCCACAGTAATTTCAGCAGCAAATACCAGCACTGACCTCTCAAAATGTCTTGTTCCTATACGTGTTAATGGAATAGATACATTGGCACTATTAGACACTGGGAGCACAGCAAGTTTTATAGATAAGAAACTAGTAGTACAATCGAAGATGAAAACTATGCCATATTCCAATTTGATTACATTTGCTTCAAGTGCCTGCAACACTAAAACAACTGAGTGCGCTTTGAGTGAAATATATTTCCAGAACGAAGAATATAATGATTTTCCTTTGATCGTATTGAACAAATGTTGCGCTAGTGTAATTTTGGGACACGATTTTCTAAAGAACTTTTCATCCATCACTTTTGATTTCGGTGGATCTAAAGCAGCACTACAACTGAATGAAGACAATGACGCAAGAAGGCCTACTTATGAAATTAAAAAGTGTGCTCTAGCCCAAGCTACAGTAGAACCTGTCTCATTGTTTCGTGATCTTCAACCGGACTGTCGGCCTATAATAACTAAATCGAGACGACATTCAGAAGAGGATTACTTGTTTATGATGAATGAAGTCAAACGGCTTAAAGATGCTGATATTATAGAAAATAGTCATTCTTCTTGGAGAGCTCAAGCATTTGTTACTTCAAGAGAGAACCAAAAGAAACGTATGGTGATTGACTATTCACAGACCATCAACAAATTCACGAATTTGGATGCCTATCCACTACCACTAATGGAAGAATTAGTCAATAAGGTAGCGCAATATAAAATATTCTCATCTATTGACCTGAAATCTGCCTATCACCAGATACCAATCTTGCCTGAGGAAAGGCATTTCACCGCATTTGAAGTTGGACACAAACTGTATCAATTCAAAAGAATTCCGTTCGGAGTCACGAATGGAGTAGCTGCTTTCCAGAAAGTGATTGATCAAATCATAGAACAAGAAAATTTGACATCATGTTATGCCTATTTAGATGATATTATTGTATGCGGAAGGACCCAAGAAAAACATGATGAAAATTTAGAAAATTTCTGGAGAGCAACAGAAAAATATGGTCTCACGATTAATGAAGAAAAGTGTAAAATATCTATGGAGAATTTAACCTTTCTGGGATTCGAAATTGGTCAGGGTATGATTAAGCCCGATCCAGATCGATTGAAACCACTCCTTGACTTACCAGCTCCAAAAAATCAGAAAGAATTGAAGCGTGTCCTTGGAATGCTTGCACACTACTCCAAATGGATAAAAGAATTTTCAAAAAAGATCCATCCACTTGTGCATAATACTCACTTCCCGTTGAATGAAGAATGCAGAAATATATTTGAATCATTAAAGAAAGAAATAGGATCTGCAGTTCTAGTGCACATTGATGAAAAAGTCCCGTTCACTTTGGAAACTGATGCCTCAGATTACGCTATTGGAGCAGTATTAACACAGAATGAGAGACCAGTGGCGTTTTTCTCAAGAACTCTTTCCACATCTGAAACTAGGCACTCTGCAGTGGAAAAAGAAGCTTATGCCATTGTGGAATCAATCAGGAAATGGCGACATTACTTACTTGGACGAGAATTTACACTTATCACAGACCAGAAATCAGTTTCATTCATGTTTAGTAATAAACAAACCAGCAAGATTAAGAATGACAAAATCCAACGATGGCGCCTTGAATTGTCAGAATATAAGTTCAATATAATTTATAGAGTTGGAAAAGAGAATATACCAGCAGATACACTATCAAGAGTCTGTGCCACTGTTGGATGCCATACAGATATAAAGAAACTGATAAAAATTCATGAGGACCTGTGTCATCCAGGAGCTACTCGACTCCATCATTGGACCAAAACAAAGAACTTACCATATTCAATAGATGATGTAAAAGAAGTATGTTCCAAATGTATTACATGTTCTGAAATGAAACCACGCTATGCCAAAGGAACTGGCCGCCTTATCAAAGCAACTCGACCATTTGAACGTCTTAATATGGATTTCAAAGGCCCACTACAATCAAGTTCAAGGAACAAGTATATTTTAGTTCTTATAGACGAATATTCCAGATTCCCATTTGCCTTCCCCTGTCCTGACATGACTACTAATACAGTAATAAAACACCTTACATCACTATTCTCTCTTTTTGGTGTACCGTCTTACATACATTCCGATAGAGGAACATCGTTTATGTCATCAGCTTTGAAAAATTTCCTACTATCAAAAGGAATTGCCAGCAGCAGAACATCGCCCTATAATCCAGCCGGTAATGGGCAAGTCGAACGGTACAATGGAGTTATATGGAAAAGTGTGATGCTAGCCCTAAAATCGAGAGGTTTGAACAACAGTCACTGGGAACAAGTTCTCCCCGATGCCCTTAACTCTATTCGTTCCCTATTATGCACAAGCACCAACTGCACACCACATGAGCGGATGTTTTTACATGCAAGAAACTCAAGTAATGGAAAACCATTACCAACCTGGCTATTGACACCTGGACCAGTATGGTTGAAGAAGATGACAAAAAACTCAAAACAAGAATCGCAAGTTGAAAAAGTTGAATTAATCGAGAGTAACCCTGAATATGCGTTTGTTCGCCACAACGACGGCAGAGAATCGACAGTCTCACTTCGCCAGCTCGCCCCATACCCCACGAGTGCCGATTGATATTAAGGGGGGAAGATTGTGATGATAAAACAGCTGTAATATTTATAATCTGTTATCTCTGTTACTAAGACACATATTTAATGTCGAATAAAGCTCGTGTTGAGTCCAATTCTATTACACACTGTAAAAATTCAACCGGCTTTTGTTCAACCGGGCCTTTATCTGGAATAATGTTCTTTAGACGACTATAGTACAGATGATGATGGTTATCATTATTAAAATTTGACCGGCTTTTGTGCAACCGGGCCTTTATCTGGAACCAAATGTGCTTAGGACGACTGTAGTACAGATGATAATGATGATTATCATTAAAAACCGTGATCAATAACAGAAACTTCTTAAAAACACTCCCCATTCAACAAATATTGATTTTTTTAGGTGGATAACACCTCCAGTGGTTCAGAGAAACAGAGAGTAACTACATTACTTTCATTTTGTTATTAACTTGCTTAGGAACTGTCCCCTATTCACAGCCGTGTAGTTTTCTTGGGGGATTCCACTTTTCAATGATGTTACAATTTGAAACGAAATAGTAATGTAATCCTCTACTATTAGACGAGCAACTTCTGTTTAGATGTTTGGATGTTTAGATATTTATAATTAGAAATATACCGTACCAAACTCGTTCATTAGCATTAAATAATTTCAATATCAACTTAATAAAACTAGTAGTTTGTCGACACCAATTCACCTATCTTTGCAATATATTTTCAAACAAAATTCCGATAAAACTAATTAATTCAAAAATTACTAAAGCACTTATCAAGGAAATAAATGTATGGGTTGAGCAGAATATATATTTTACAATGCCTAAATGTTAATAAATCTATTCATGATTCTTTTGAGTTTTGAATGTCTTTCTATCTTTATATTATTATGAAAAATTATGTATCATTTATGAAAATTGATTAAGCACTGGGATGTGCTCACAACTGAAAATTTCATTTTTTATTGTATTCTTCTTCATTAGTTTGCATTTAGAAGATTTAAATGTAGGCTGTATGACTTAATTTCGTTATCACCTGTATAATTGGTTTTAACACGAAATTATTCAATTCTTATCATTGTATTATTTATAAGAAGCATTACTATAATATTTATTATATAGGTATATATTTTTTCCATTTTTCAGTATTCCTATAGGCTACTTCGTACTGTTTGCTTTATGAACTCACAGCTAGCGCACAAGTTTAACTTTGCTGGCTGTGCCAAATCATTTAGATCTATTATAATTTACATTTTTATTATGCATTTTGTATGTATCATTCATGTTTTGTAACTATGTAATTTTGACGAAATAAACATTCTTATCTTCTTATCTTAGATGTTTATATGTTTGTATTTCACCGGATCTCGAAAGAGGCTCTAACGATTCTCACATCATGAGGCTCACATATGAATTCAGAGCATAGTGAGTTTATAATAATTATAAAGTTTCTATTGCACTAGGTCTCATCCCTGGGAAAACTTGCTGAAGGACATTAAAAGGATAATTATTGTTCATCCTTGGAGAAACAGCTGATAATAATTATTTCGTCGTCTGTTGGTGATGGAAGTGAGTGAGCAGGTTCATGTGTGTGGGACTGTGTCAAAATAATGCCTCAGCTGTTGAACTTTTGTAATCATTCAATCAGGTACTTAGTGGTACCCGGTTGCAAAAAAGCCGGGTTATTTTCAATCCTGATTAATTCCAGTAGATCCATCTTTTTGAAATTGTCTTCTCTGACTTGGTTCACGTGAAGTTAATCAGGATTAAAATTTAACCGGCATCTGGGCCTTTCTGAGGGAAATTTTCGCATTTCTCTGGGAATGAATCTCAATTTACTTTGATTAGATAGAACATTTATTCATGAATGTTATTATAATTTCTTCTTTCGTAATACATTTTTTATGCTTCTGTACTTCAGAGCGAAGCTTGGTCGCTGATATTTTATCATTTAATTGTAACTGGATGATATTGCATAAATACACTACTTGTATATATTATAGCGTGATTTTGTAATTGGAATATAGATATTAATAAGCTGTTTGTAAGTCGGAACAGGCATTAACCTAATCCTTGTACGTAAGATGATGATGATGATGATGATGATGATGATGATGATGATGATGATGATATTGCACAAGCTTGTAATTTCGTGTGGAAATAAAATTGAATTGAGCTAGAAATCTACAGTTACCACGATATAGCGAATTTTCTATCATCTTAGAAATCTAAAATCTAAAGAATGCAAAGTAACATCTGAAGAGAATAGCATTGAACTTGGCGCTTGGAATGTCAAGAACCAATTGAAGACTTGGAGCAGACAATGGGGCACTTGGCGCTTGTAGCGGACCATTAACGATGTTATTGGGCCGTAGTGCAGAAATTGAGATACGGTGACCCTGATGAACTTAAACTTCTTGTTTAAGAAGAGAAGAAAGATCAGAAAGAAGAAGAAAAAGAAAAGAAGATCAGAAAGATTATAAGAGGGAGGGGAGGAGTGAGAAAGATGAAAGCACAATAGAGAGAGATTATTAGATCAGACTTCATTATTGATGTAAGTCAATTCTGGCTTATGCATCCATTTAAAATTTACAGAGAGATAGATTAATTGATTGATTAATTGCCTTTATTAGGGCAATATAAGAGAGAATTAGAGAGAAAGAGAGAGAGAGAGGAAGAAAACGAGTGAGAGAATGGAAAGGGACAGACTGAGTCTGAGTGTGTGACTAGCATGAGAGAGGATTCAGCTTCAGATTCCTTTATTCATGTGTTTAACAGAACATAATTCAACTTACGTTCTAGCGTTAAAAATAAATACCAGTAGCGGTGAAATGACATGGTGAATCATATTAAACTAATGAGTTCTACAATAATATTGAGCAGGAAAAATGATGAAAAATGCAAAATTTGAGAGAGACTGAAATGCAAGGATGAGAGACTAGAAAGAGAGTGAGAAAGACTGACTTGGAAGAGAGAGAGACAAGAATTGAATTGAATTTGATAGTTGCTCTTACTCTCACAGAGAAAAATAGAAAGTGAGAGAGGGAGCTAGTGAGCGAGTGAGAGAGTGTGAAAGGGACAGACTGTAACTAGGTGGAGAGAGAAAAAAAAGAGAGATTGGTAATAGGAAGAGAGATAAAGAGAGACTGAGAAGAGAGTTAGGAAGATTGACTTGAGAGAGATTGACTACAGGAAGAGAAGAGAGTGAGTGTGTGACCAGGAAGAGAGAAAGAGGAAGAGTGATTAGATGTTGAGGTTGTAGTGTGTGAGAGCCTTAGGAAGCAAAGTGATTGGTGTTCATCAAGACCACCCACACACTGGAGCAGCAAGCGATTCGCGTTGATGAGAACGCGCGTTCATCACTACGGTGAGTAAGAGAGAGAGTGTGTGCGTGAGACTGAGAGAGCGAGAGAGAGAGAGAAAGATAGTGATAGATACAGGACGAAATAGAAAGATATACAGAGAGTATGTATAAGTGTAACAGAGGTATAAAATATTTAAAAAGAGAGTGTGTAGAAAATTAGATTTCTTGAGTCAGAGAGTCTTGACAGAGAGAGAGCGAGATTTATTTATCCATTGAAGTTACAATAATTAAGAGAGAGAAAAGAGTGAGTGGGAGATTGTAAAGGGAGGGGAAAGATTGGTGATGAGAAAATAAATCAAATCTAATTACTTCATTTGTATGAATTACAATTTCTTATGAATACTGGCTTAGAATCTAGTGTTCAAATAACAATATAGCTTTTAATTTAATGAGATTTCACAGAGTATGAACTGAAGAATAATATTCTTGAATTATGTGTATATGCAAACCAGGTGAGATAATACAGAATATAATTATTGTGTAAACACTCTGATGTACGGAGAAGTTGGGAGGTATACTGCTCATTCTCATAAATTGACTCTGGGGTATCCTTTCTTTTTTGAAGGGAGAAGGACTTAAAGGAAATAACAACATTGAAGTAGAGTAGGCCTATCCGGAATCCATGATTAGATTAGTAGATCACATGTTCAAATATTGGCAGAAATATAAAATTACAACATCTTAGAAATACATAATAAAAGCAATACAAATTTTACATCATGGGAAGATACTATTACAAAATAGAATGCAATGCCAATTGAGTATTTGCATCTCGAGGTACTAAACCTGTTTGAGATGGTGATATAAAATTGATTACAAAACTAGCGCTAAAAAGTAGTTACTGAGGCCGACAGTCGCATATGAAGTGACACATATTACATAACAGTATCGATGATTTATCAATTTTAGCTTCGAAGTATATTGTACAATATTATGATATGCAAGTCTACATGAGAATTCTAAAAAAGGTATCTATATTCTCACATTCCATTACAAATCTCTTGACATCTTTCAAAAACCTTGATCGTATCTTGCACTGCCTTATCTCCAAGGGCAGCAGGTTGTAGAGCTTTGGAGCCAAATGAGAAAAAATTTCATGAACTGACTTTTATTTGGTTTAGGTATACTCCCCAAGATCACATTTTTCTCAATAATTTTAGATTATTTTGAATTTGAGGAATATATGTTGTGAATTCTCAAGAATTTTTCAATATTTCCTATGGATTTCGCGAATAATGAACTTGATAATCCTTTAACAATAACTGATATCCCAATAATTTCACTAACAATGAACTAGACAAAATATGAAGATATTCGATTAATTGTAACTATGATGGAATATAGTGTCGTTTATATCCTTATTTAAACATGAAAGTAAAAGAGAAAAGTTGAAGCGAGAAAGTGACTATCTATATTATGAAAGTGGATAAGAGTGTGAGGAAGAGAGACTGAGCGAGAGGGAGAGTATATGTGAGTATAGTGTGGACACCAAAAATAGCTTGTTGGCCTTATCGAAAAGCAGAGGAGTCTCGGCATTGACAGCAGAAGAGCTTCGCAAGCATCAAGCAGGTTTATCACACGATAAAACCGCGTGCTTCCAACTCTATTAGACAATCTTCTCTGCTTCGAAAGGTCTCACCTCGCTTTTCCACTCCGATAAGATTTCATCGATTGTGATCGAGGATCGAGGTTTGCTTCCGTATCTTGTCACAACGATTAAATTGTTCACTGAAAAGATTGGCTGTGTCTTCAGTCTATAGTGAGATTCATGTTATCAAGTCAGTGGGGATGATAGGAAGACATTGTTGCCACTTTCTCATTACCATCGACTTCTACAGTATATAGCAGTGATTCAAGTAATCACAGTATATCTGATAATTGTTGATTCTTGTTAATAATAATCAATTAGATGTAGAAGACAAAAAAGTATACAAACCGACTCCAATGGCTTTCTTATATTACTGTTGCATCTCTTCAAGATAATATAAAAATATAGTCTCGATGAGATTCCGACTACAGAAAACTGGGATCTTCCACTTCCAAGAAGTTGTTGGGAACTCACAAACTTTGGAGACTTCTATTCGATCTTGACAGTGATAAATATCAGGATATTGAAACAGGGAAATATCTCTTCCCCTAGTTCTGAGACGATTAACTTAAGTACCAGAAAACTACTGTCATACCAGACTTAATACCTCCCCTGAAACTAGTATTTTCCTACAAATCTTTCGAAAACAATCCGGATCTCTTATAATAATCAAGCACTGCCACTGCTTGAATTTCTAGAGGGAAAGCATAACAATTATTATTGTAGTATAACTATTATTCTCTTGAAATCGTGCCCTGATTACGCAAAGACTAGAATGATTCCAGTATTTTTACCCGAAACCCTTCTAATCACAGTCTCTAGCCTACTAATGATGGTGCGACGATCATAAACTATTATAGACATAATGACAGTACTTCAGTCTAAAGTACTGTCATTATGTCTATTACTTAGTCCAAAGTACTGGTTGCTAATTATTCTGGAAGAATCTGGTCTGGAGTGTATAAATAAAGGTCTTGAGGCGGTGATTCGAAGAGTTTGAGTAGTTGAGGATATCCTTTCTTGGGAGCGGTTTCAGTCACAACTCTTTTTGACGGGATCTTTACTATTCTTTGTTGAGTAGGTAATAAATAATATTATGTATGAGATAAGTGATGAGATTTTTATAGTATTATCGTTCAAACTCATAGATTAAAAAATATTATATTTAGAATTTTAGACTAAATACATCCCAACACATAGACTCTATAGTGGGATGCTACACGATAGTTTAAGGATATAGCCGAAGATAAACCTAGTTTAAGGATATAACCTCGATATATCCAAGCTTTATATGTTTGGCATAGAAGATGTTCAATAAGCTTGAGTGATAAATAAATGAGTAAAGAAGTATTGTACTGTACAGTAAAGTATAGAGTTTACCAGGAGTATTTCTTATAAGCGTTTTTCTTCTAACAGTTGAATACCTGAAATAATGTTAGCATACTGGAGATAAGTGGTGTTCCTTTGTTATCATGACGAAAATGAAAATAAATTAAAACTTTTTCAAGATTTCTACTTTTTTGCTTGATCACTTGAAACGTTCAGTCTCTCAAACACACTAAAGTGGAACCTCGATATAGTACATTCTATCATAGAGAAACAATAGCATAAGTGGATATCCCATGGTATAGGGCGTTTATGTCGAAACTTTTACTGTTATCTCAAGCTGATAGTCCACGTAGTTCTTTCCTGTGAAGCTTTATGACGCTGATAGTCTCTCATATTGTGCCGTTCATACACTCTTAACCGGTCAAAACAGTAAAAATCGACAATAGTCGACAGTAATCGGCTTGAGATAACAGTAAAAGTTGCGACATAAACGCCCTATACCATGGGATATCTACTTATGCTATTGTTTCTCTATGATTCTATATTGTGAGGTCCACGTTATAAAGGCAGTAGTTGATTAACATTGCTGATGTCCCTGTATCATTCAACAAGGAGATGGTGCTTTCCTTTCTTATCACTACAACGTTGCCAGATCTTTTTTTAACCATCTAGCAACAAAATATTTCATCTCAGTAGAAATAATCAATTTATTATCATTGGGAAATATATTATCTTAAAATATAATTCATCATTTTCAACAAGATTAAAGAGTTGAAACTCTATCAGAATATGCCTGAATCAGCTATCCTCTTTAGGAATGAGAAGGCAGAGAATAGGTGACGCTGTTCTCCTATCTTTCTCGACTGTTATAGTGCATAACGTGGACTAGAGGGTACAGTTCAGAAAAAGTACTATTACGAGGTCTGTACTAAATCGGGGTTCACTGTATCAAGGTTGAAAGTGCTATGGATGTTTCAAGGGACTTCATAAAAAATGTACTATAACGGGGAATCTACAATAACGGGGAATCTACAATAACAGGGTGTACTATATATCAAGATTCCACTGTATTGTATCAATAGCTTTGTAGACTACAGGTAGAATTAATTTATCTGTTTGAAAATATACAATTTTTATTTTTGTTTCACAGAGAAATGAATCAAACTAGGATTCAACAAGCATCAATGGAAAGATATATTCAAGAAAACGATGACAATTTTGTTGAGTCTATGGGTGACAACACCACAGCCAACGATGTAACTCGTTTGTCAAGATTTCTGACATCATTCGTGGATGGTAGTAATTTGCTAAGCTGGTCAATTGCTACCTTATTCCGCATATATTTGTTGGCCTACCATGTTGATCTTGTGGCAGGTGTATTGAAATTGCATGACTTTACAAGCCGGTGAGTGGAAAACATTTCCGACATTCATGACAGAATTATTAACAAGAATACAATTATTCCGATAACATTTTTGTTTTGAAAAAAAACCTAAATAACACGATTATTGAAATTGTTAACGAGAATTATTCCAATTTCATTTTTTGTTAAGAAAAAAAACAAGTTAAAATCACTATTGACTCGAGAATTGTATTCATTACCTTATTCAGTAGAGAAAGCATTTAAAAGAAGTCGTACACTTAGAAATGTTGGTTTGCAAAAAAAATTAATAGTATGTGAGAAATAAAAAATACTTATTTCATCTTCAATTGCATCAATATAGAGTTGTAAATTATCTGTATAGTCCAATGGAGTTGAACAATAGAACATTATCTTTTTCTATTCTCGTATATTGAGAATTATTACCACTTTGGAGACTCCTGGATTTGATATCGATGAGTTTCTAGGATGTTATATGTATCCTGTCCAACAATTGGAAATTGCCCAAACATTGGAAAAACTATAAAAATAATAACAACATATCCATGCCGAATTTGAAAGTTGCTAGTAATGGAGAATATCCATTCTTGTGGAAATCAAAAGCATATTAACTATAGTGAGGTCCACGTTATAATGACAGTATTCGATTAGAATTCGTGTTGCTATCCTTGTCTATCACTCGACGAAGCAGATAGCGTTATCCTTCCCTAGCCTCCTGAATGTTGCCAGATCGGTGTTAACATGTAGAAATTTAATCAATTAACAGAATGTTTTATCTCGATCATGTAAGTTTATTATTAAATTATTGAAAAATAATATATTTCCTTGAAGAATAAATATGATTGATCACCTCATCTTAGACAGAAATTAACAGTTGATATTTGATCAGATATACTGATATCAACTCTTTTCTATAGAAGGCAGTGGCAAAGCAGAGAATCTGCTTTTCTCCTATTCATTTATTTATTCATACAATATGGCAATTTCCACTGAATCTAATAAGACCCAAAGTGGTACAAAACAAAATAGCACTGTAAATTAATAAACTATAAATCAATGTAAAACTAAAAGTATAATAGATGAGCACAGTAATAATTAATATAGATTACTTCAAAAACAAGATAAAAATAGGAAAATGAGAAGGAAAAAAAGAAAAAAAAGTCATGCAGTTCGTGAACCCATGCAAAAATCATTATCTACATTTCATAAGTAAGTAATTTAAAAAAAAGGAATACAACTTCTCCTATCTACCCCCACTGCTATTATTTATTTATTTATTGGATAAAGTAAACAATAACAATAACAATACAGTAGTAGGAAAAGAAAAAACAGGCTATTGCCCAAAACTTCTTCAATTTACTAATTTTGTCTTACATTGTTCAAATATTATGTAGGACAAGTCCATTCCAATTTATACACTAAATCATCAATCTGAATATACAAATCAGAATAAAACAAACAATTTTAAATTTGGATAGATTAATTAAACTTCCGTAAAAACAAAACAAACTTCAAATTCACGAAAAACTTCATTATAACGAGCAACTCACTCTAGTTATCGTCCAATAGTTCAATTTAGGATGAAAATTCAATAATATTGAAAAAATACCACAGATTTCTAGCGATTAAGGAGCTGAACATAATCTGGTTCACATTTGCGGTGATGAAATCCTCACCCGAGGTGTCCGCTCTCTGTGACACCATTGACCGCCTCCAGAACTCCACCACAATCCATCCTGTGACGTCATCAACCGCAATTTCAAAGAGAACCCAACTGATACAGGAGAAAAACAAGAAACTACAACAATCCTGCAGATTCTATGCAAAACTGCTGCCCGGCGCCTTCATTATCAGCGGTCTCCTACCGTTCTGTCAAGTAGTTTTCCAATTTTGCTACTTCACGTTTGTCCAAAAAAGAAACAACGAGAACTTAGATGACCTGCCTTTCGCGATGTTTTTCTACTATCCAGATAACTATAAAACATTGAACACTTACATGGTTGCTCAGTTCCTTATTTGTATCCTGCTCTACATTGTGATAATTCATTACTTGTTGCCTGTTTTTACGTCTGTTTCACTGGCCACTATATCTATCATCTATGAGATAAAGTTTATCTGCCTCAGACTTGATCATTTGAGTGATTTGAGAGATAAAGGAAGGGAGCTGTTGAAGTTTCATGCATCGGCTCTAGTCAAATCACACGTTGACTTGGCAAAGTAAGTACTAATATAACCTACCAATTTCAAACACAAAAAAATATCAACTACCCTTGATAATGGCTATTGAAGATTTGAAACAAGTAGTGTTGCAATGATGCAAAGGGTACGTGTTCAATTTTATTGTGTTTGAATTACAGTAGCTCTAAAAAAAGAGTGGATATTGAAATGCCTACGAACTTTATACGTTTCCATAGAATACTCAAGTACAAGAGTTGGCCCAGCTCTACAGGGCTGGGCTCTCAACACAGGGATAGACCATGAATGAATTGGAAAGTCATACACAGAAAAGTCTCATAGTGAATTGAAAATTGAACAGCCCCACACAAAGTGGGCTTTCGTCGATTCAGTATATGTATAAATACATCAGTATTCACGACAGGTATTGCAATAAACAAATGAATATTATTTTGAAGTGCTCCGAAATATGAGCTTTCCTGTCATTACTGCTTTCATGAAGATTTCATCACGTCTTTTCATTAAATATTACAATAATTATTAATATTATTCCCTCCAGAACATAATATCGAGGCACCGAGCTTCGCTTGTTTTTCTTCTATTTATTGATAAACAGAACACATTCTCTAAAATGATCGTGTTTATTTTTTTATAGCCGGCTATTAATACGTCAGCTTATGAACTTCGTGGATGCGATATTTTGATTTTCCACAGAATCACTCGCTCACTTTTTACTATCCACAGACGACGAAAGTCTCAGCTGTTTCAGTCAAGGATGAATTATCCTTTTTATGTCGTTCAGCGAGTTTTCCCAAGGATGAGATCTAGTGCAATCTAATTTTTATATCATAAACCTACTATGTTCCAAATTTCGTGAAAATCGTTAGAGCCGTTTTCGAGTTCCGTTGAACATAAATAACCATATAACCAGATTAAAAAATAGCCAGATATAAAAATATAAACAGATATACAGAAATTGCTCGCTTAATATAATAGGATAGACTATCCAGATATCGTCTATTATAGTATTATTCATATGCATCTCATCTTGTTTTCTTTAATTATGATAGCTGAAGGTTAAATTCGAAATTTCGGATTAGTGAATCTATTTGGAGAATTTGAAATAAAGTGGTTCCATGTTTCCCAACTGGAAGTTTTCCAAACTTATAGATCAGTCCTCAATTATTTCGAGATGAAAACATTTACGTTTTTTCAACTGAAACGTTTTCAATCCTATAAAACATTTTGATGGAAATTTCTGAGATATTGAATGCTAATGAATTAATTCAGAAGTCTTCGGGGTGAATTACAGCATTTAATTTGGATATCGTCTAATAATAATAATTAAATCATTTTGAGATGAATTATTTATAGTTTAACTCACTAGTCATGTTCTGATTCTAATTGATACTGGTATTCTATTAATTTTCATTATAATTCATTTATTTCTGTTGATTTATTCCGTTTCAGCGACATCAAATCTCTGAACAAATGCATCAACGGATTGGCAGTTGGGTACATGAATGTAATGGCCTTACAGATATGCATGTATCTTTTCTGTTTACTAGAGGTAAGTCAACTTTCAAGTCTCAGTATGTAATTAAATATTTTGTTGAATTGAATTATTCGAATGTATACCTCCTTAGAAAGGTGGAATTCGATTGAATACAGATTTGAATCTCATACGATTATGAGAATGGAGTTATTGGAAAATAAAAGATAAGATTTTGTCGATGTCCAGGACTAATGCATTTTCCATTTTTCGGAACAACGTATTTTATCATTCAATCAGGTGTAATGATAGTTAACAATACTCCTCCAAACTATAAATAAATTATTACGAATCAAATCGAATCAAGTTTTATTTAATGACATAATATAAATATCATAACAAATTACATTATACACTAGTCCAGTCAATATATAGACATAAAAAGGGGGTGTTTCACAAGGAAATTTTTCATGAAGAAATTGGTTCTGGACTTTTCTCATGTATCCAAATAGTATATAAAAAACCACAATATATATATTGCAAGCACCAATGTATATAGTGACTAGACTACATTCCATTTATCAACTTTCTTATTTTATTCACAGTTTGATGACATAGTAACCAGGCTAAAATATGCTTTTTGTATTTTATTCGTGATCATGGTGATGAGCGTATGCACATCGTTTGGACAGAGGATAATTAATGCGGTGAGTTGCGAAGTTAAGTGTCATTTTATTTGAACATAATTGTACATTTTGCAGGTGTTACTGCACTGAATCTGAAGAGATACTATTATACAGAATCGGTACATTGCTCAAAAATAAAGGTTAAAATGAACAGTTACTCCAAAACAAACTGATGAATATTATATTGTCTGTGTTGTTGTCTAGGTTATGTGGTAGATATCCATGAATCCATTTTGTTTGGAAACTACTTGATATTGTCAAAACCACTGATTCATTAAAACAATTTGAGATACTGGTTTCCGTTGTTACATCATTACTTTGTTCTGTCTTTCAGAGGAGATGATGAGTCGTCGGTCTCGACTACCTAAAAAGTAGTCGTCATCTCTCTTCATAATCCCTCTTACTCATTACCCACGCACAAGCCTATGAGCTTATGTGGGCATAACCCTCGGTATTATTATTATTATTAGTTATTATTTTTGAGAGCTTAGCCAACAATTAATTAGTTAATATCAAGTTAGTATTATAACTGTTAAGTAAATTCTTGTAAAAATAACGCTCACTAATTATGTAAATTTAGATTTGAATTTACATGTTTTGTACAATAGTACCTTGTCAAGCAGCCTCTTTGAGGTTCGCTCAAGGTAGCTTATTTATTGAATAAACATTTTCTCTATTCTATTATATTATCATTATCAATTATAGTGAACTGAAAATTGAAAATATTCAACACAGATAATAGAGTACAACAGAAATTCGTTATGAGGATGTATTGGTAGGTCTAATATTATTTCATATATGCATATTGAATGAAGACAACTTGAAAATTGAGTAGCAGAATATATAGTATGGGAAAACCCCTACGATTGGACATTAGCTGTTGAACAATGAAGGTTGACCTCTACTGTCATTGGCCGAGACAAGACACGCCCAAGTAGGCCTATTCCAAATTGTAATGCACATTATATTCAATGCTCGAAGTTCTTGTCCTGTTTAATTCGATATGATTTGTGATAATGTATTTATTTATTTATCGGCAGAGACATCATTTCGAATGTTCTGCCGTGCCGTATTACCCTTAGACCAGTTATAGAATAGACACGGCCCATTGTATATTCATTCTGAAAGTCGATGAAGCCAACATCTACTGCCATATCACCATATCGTGACGTCAGCATCGGATAGAAAACTTTTCTGCAGAGTTTGTTTACATTGTTTTCTATCCGATGCTGACGTCACGATATGGTGATATGGCAGTAGATGTTGGCTTCAGAGGCTAGACTTCCCAGCTTGTCTATTCTATAACTGGTCTAAGATATTACCCAATGTCATTTCCTATCAACACTCAAGTTTATAGGTTACTAGCCGAAAGGCTCGCTTCACTCGCCATATCCGTCTAGCCAGAACCCCCGACTGGATCGTCCAAAAGTGAGATTAGCGGGCTCGCTTTGCTCGCCTGCATTTTTCATTTGAGCATGCTTCATTCCATCAGAAAGTCAAAGTACTGAGGAAACACAGAAAAACTGAGAAAAACGCTGATTTTGGGCGTATCTTTCTTTGATGAAATATTAAAGTCACCTCATCACAAAATTTTTAGACTCTAGCTAAACTTTGTACCAAATTTGAACATTTTCTGTCTTTTACTTGATGATAGAACCGAGAAAACGTAAAAAAACCGCTAATTTTGGACGTATCTTTGGCGTTATTTCAAATTCCTTCTAACACAACATTATTACACCCTAGCTGAGCTTTTGTACCAAATTTGAACTTTTTCTGTTCATTTGTTCTCGATAAAGCTGAGAAAACGCTGGAAAAACGCAGATTTTGGGCGTATCTTTGGAAATTTTTCTAAATCCGTTCTAAGTGCGCCTCTAAAGGGCCAACTGAACATACCTACCAAATTTGAACGTTTTTGGTCCGGTAGATTTTTAGTTCTGCGAGTGAATGAGTGAGTGAGTGAGTCAGTCAGTCATTCAGTGAGTGAGTGCCATTTCGCTTTTATATAATTATAGATATATTGGTCTCTTCATGTTTTCTCACTAAAAATTTGCACTTTCACTTCCTGAGTTTCTATTTTATAGAGTTTAAAATCAAGAAAACTATTTTCAAACACAAATGTATACTAATACTGTGATAATGTATGATAATATTACATTATATCAGGCCTACTAATACATTGTCATAAGGGATTACTGTTGTACTCTATTATCTATGTTTATATTGGAAATGTACAGTGGAATAAAACTGAGAAAAGGATGGATGAAATGCTTTATTCACTTCATTCCAGGGAGACATTCTAAGCTGGGAGCTTTATAACTGTCCATGGTTGGAAATGCCAAATTGGTTCAAACGATCTTTGCTGTTAATGATGACAAGATCTATGAGGAAAATGGAGTTGAAACCTTATGGCTTATACGTACTCGATCTCAGATGTCTAACTAGTGTGAGAGTTGATTCTTATTATCATCAATATTTTTGTGGAATAGAATAGAATAATGTTTTTTCATCAAGTTAACAAAATGCAATTTATTAAAAAATTTACGGCTCAAGGCCATTCCACACAGCACGTGGCGTGCGTGGCTGGACGCACGCTAGCTACTTTTCAAAACATCGCTTCCCAGCTAATCAGATCAAGCAATTCACATAGCAGCCACGGCCACGCGGCAACGCTTGCTATACTAGCCACGCGTGGCTACCGTTCGCTCTCTGAGCGATCTTTTCAAACGTGTCCGGCCACGTTTTGGTCCGAGCATGCGCAGAACGTATACTAGATGTATACTATCGTATAGAACGTATACTATCATTGTCAGCCTAAAGGTCGCGCATTAAATGATGGAATTTGCCATAGGTCTTCCTTTTTTTATTGATTGGATGTACCCACTGGTCCCATGCTGTCACCGAATACAAAAAAAAACAGCTCATTATCATTACTACCGCTGCTGTTGGAGTCATCAAACCAAATTTATCAAATATAAATATGTACATGTATTGTATGCCAAGTGAAAATAAACGAATTGAATTGAATTGAATTGAAGGTAAGCCACAAGAAAATCCAGATTCACACCACGGGACCATCGGAGTTGACATCTTCCTACATACTGACGGGAAACGTGGCCGGTATAGCATCGCAACAGTCGTGGCGGTGTGAATTGGCATGTGGCTAGCGTGGCCGGCGTGGCGTGCGTCCAGCCACGCACGCCATGTGCTGTGTGGAATGGCCTTTAGACAAACGTCGCCTACATTTGATATGGTTGTATGGTATATGAATATTCCAGAACATTTCGAATTGTTGCAATACCTGAAGTATAGCACCAAATCAAAAATATCACGTCCCCTGATAAATTTGAAAGCACAAACAAATCACATATAAGCTAGTGGTCTCCAATTCACTCTCTAACACATTGAAATATGATCACTTTCTTGGTAAGAAAGTGAAAATTCAGAGAACCCTTTCCTGCCAAAAAAGGGTACTTGGATTTTTGAATTTTATACAGATTGAAACATGTATATAATTTTGAAGTGTGGATGTAAATACAGTAGCCAATATTCAAGGTGAGGTCCTAACCTAATTTAGTTTAGGTCCAGCTCGAAAGCATTTATCGCTGTGAGGATGCCAGTTTTGAATTGGGGAACACTAGGCTGTTTAGCGGGGAGGCATGCAATGTTGAGAGTGTGACGATAATTGCTTGTCAAATAATTATCAATATAATAACAACAATTCTCAATATAAGGTCATCTGAAATATCTTTGTTGAACTTGAAGGAATTTGAACACTCTCTTATTGTTGTAACAAAAAAATACGTTTGATTGAATGATTCAATTTTCTCAAAAATAAAATAAGATGAATTTATTTCTATTACAGATTGTAAATGCGACATACTCCTACTTCAACTTCTTTCTGAAAGTTTGAGTGATGAATATGTTGAACCAATTCGGAGATAATCCGGTATCTGAGTGAAGATAACATTCTAATGATGAATGGTGATCATAGAATTTACTCAAGAATATATCATGATTCACCGTAACTTATTGTGTGCTCTATCATACCAGTCATGTGATAGCTGTAAACCATTGCTTTCGAGACTACTTACAGACACTATAATATTGTTGTTATGTCAGACGACATGCAGCTATCATAGGCAGTAAGCTTTGTTATCGACATGAAAATGTATGTCAAGAAAAGTGAATAAATGTGATGTTCACCTAATACAAAACTTTATTCTTATAAATTTTTATATTTTTCAAATGCAATCTTATACTAAGATAGCACTTTCAAAGTGGCTATATAGAAAGCTTTTTCTGTATGTACTGTAGCTCATTTCTTATGAAAAATCAGTTCAATTTCCATATTTTTACTGTTCCAATTCACATTTCCCATTCATACTTCACCTGATTCAATGAGAGACTATTGTCACAGAAAAATAGTTTGTATAATACTGAATTGGAATACTAGATACTGTCCAACCACAGATACGTATAATACACTCTTGCTATCAATGTAGACGAGCAATGCTTTCTGCATATATGGGGTTTTCTTTTTTTTTATTTAAAATTGGTGTTGTATCGTTTAAAGTTGAATCCTATACTATCAAACGAGCAATTTATGTTCATATGTTTAGATGTTTATATGGTTGTATTCCACCGGAACTCGAAAACGGCTCTAACGATTCTCACGAAATTCAGAACATAAAGGTTTATAATATAAAGATTCGATTGCACTAGGTCTCATCCCTGGGAAAACTTGCTGAATGACATTAAAAGGATAATTATTATTTATCCTTGGGAAAACAGCTGATAATAATTATTTTGTCACCTGTTGGTGATGAAAGTGAGTGAGCGAGTTCATGTGTGTGGGACTGTGTCAAAATTATGACTCAGCTGTTTAACTTTTGTAATCATCCAATCAGGTACTTAGTGTCGGTTGCAAAAAAACCGGGTTATTTTCAATCCTGATTAATTCCAGTAGACACATCTTTTTGGAATGATCTTCCCTGATTTGGTTCACGTGATTTAACCGGCTTTTGTGTAACTGAGCCTTTGTGAGGAAAATTTTTACATTCCTCTGGGAATTAATCTCAATTTACTGTGATTGGATAGAACATTTCTGTATGAATGTGATTTTAATTCCTTCTTTCGTAATACATTTTTTATGCTTTTGTACTCCAGAGCGAAGCTCAGTCCCCGATATTAAATAAATAAATGAATAAAAAGAGAACCGTGTGTGACCTTTTCCATGAAATTACCTCTCCCAATTACACTCATTGGCTCAAAATGTTCTTCTTTTTGTTTGTTTGATATTTGATATTGAGCATCAAACAAACAAAAAAGGAGAATATTCTGCATCAACCCTGAAATAAGTGTAATTGGAAGATGTAGGCTAATCTCATGAAAAAGGTCCTTTGCAAGGAAGTAGATTTCCTGATGAGATTCGCGAAAAGAAAGAGAGGGAATGATGTAATTCTATACTGAGCAACCTACTACTTTCATTTCCGCTTACAAAGGCTGTAAAATTCAACCAGTTCCAGCCTCATTCAATCGGATTTACTCTAGATCCTTTGAAGAAAATAAATTCTATGGAAGAGACTGCATCATTAATAAAACCTGCTAGCTGTTTTTGTAGTCGGCTCTCCACGTAATCGAACAATGTGATCCTTTTTCCCTTTAAAAGCAGGGAAAATCATTTTCTCACTCTCTTCCTCAACTGAGCTGACTAATTCAATAGACTTGTGTATTATCATTCTTGAGAAATTGGATTAATTATCTACAGAGATCAGCAACTTCAAGCAGCCTTGATAAGGATACAAAATCTCCACACTGGACTTTACTTCCTCCATGGATGAAAATGCAACTCTTTCTTAATTTTTTTACAATATTGACTCCTAGTAAACTGTTCAATGTAGGAGAGATACCGTTAGGCTACCTACACACACATCGATTTTTGTTCGTATGATATTTTTCCGTACTTATAAATTCTGTTGCATTAAACAGATGATTTCAAACAGATGATGTCTGTCAAGTTCCGTTGAATCTTATAGAATTCATGAGGACGGCAAAATATCGTATGAACAAGAATCGATGTGTGTGTAGCTAGCCTTACATGTACTATACGTTTAACAATCACACACGTTCTATTTGGTTACATCATAGAGAAAATAAGAAAATATGACATAATAAGATATCCCATGGTATAGGGCATTTATGTTCCAAATTTCACTGTTAACTCAAGCCGATAGTCCTATTACTGCAGTTATTTTTCGTGAAGCTATTTGACGCTCGTGATCTATCATAATATTATTGTGCCGTTCTTACACTCTCACCCGGCCAAAACAGTAATCGGCAAAACAGGCTGTAGTTGACAGTAATCGACTTGTGTTAACAAAACATCGACATGAGATTTGTAACTTAAACAACCTATACCATAGGATATCTACTTATGCTAAATTTTCTCTATGATTATATTATACAACTCTTCGCCAAAATCTGTGAATAACAATCCAACAGAACGTACAATGAAATATTTAATTAACTGATGTATATTTGAGGATAATGATCTCAATTTTTTTTTAATTATTATCATGTGATCAACTGAAAAACGTCTAACAATAATGAACAATATATTCTCTTGACCAAGAACTACACAACATCTCAAGAGATTGGGAATATGCAGTGTATATGTGGGTCTTTGGAACTCATGAGCTTTATATGTGTTGCCTATTTGCCATGCGCTATATGAATAAATAAACAATATGGTAAATATATGCAACATATTCGCAGTGTATACAATAAGTGTGGCAAAAACAATACCACGTTAATCTTGTTCACACTCGTAACGTAACTTATCATCAACTATACTACTGTACTACTATGATACAAGTCTTTTTCTGTCGCTAACAAGTTACCAACAGTCCAAAGAAAGCAACATCCAGTGTTCAGAGCTTTTTAGACAAGCGGACTGTCGATAGAATTTCCGAGAGCTCGGCACAAGACTGAGATGAACCGCTTCTTGTTAGCTAATTGATTCTCCTGGGGAGAATTCTCGACACTGAACAAATCTCGCCACAGTCTAGCTCATCTTCCCCCCCCCACCATGTATTCCCCCCTTTCAACCCCCTTTCCACCCCCTCCCACTCTAAACCAACCCCTTGTTGAGAAAGCAAAACTCGATTTGTTCCGTTGTACCATTCATTATAATTTCTCCCCCGAGTAACGTAGTTTCAACCGCCCGCCAAAACCCTGTAAGAATTATCTCAGTGTTGTTTTGTGATTAGCTTCTAAAGCTGACAGTTTCTGATTTTCATAGACAATCTAAAAGGATAATAGTGAATGATAATAGTTGAAAGTTCCATTGTTAAATTATAATTGGCTAAGAATAATGACTGAACTAATAACATGGTGACAATAATGAATGAAATTCATCGACTGCTTTGCGGTTGAATGGAAGATTAATTATTCTTGTCATCAAATTCGAAAAGTTCAATATTCATAAAAATTTGCAATAATGGGTAGTTTTGACACTTGGATCTTGTTCAATGAAGATATTGATCCGAAGATTTGGATTCTTTTCGCTATTCTGCAAAAATGCATTGTGCATTTTGGGATATATCGTACAATGCACAGAACATGAACTTAAAGCGTGTTTATTCAAAATGTCAGAGATTATTTCAAATTGAGGGAATCGGAAGTTCAATTACATATATTGTTCGTCTTAATAACATTATCATGGGAACCAAGGATAATGAGAGGTAATTTCATTTTCTTGTGAAGATGATATTGTGGTAGTTATCCATATTGAATAGAATGGCTAGATAATTGCAGTTTTCACACTTACCGATTTCTCGACGAGACGTCACAGCACGACAGGACAGGAAGCTCTTTGATTGGTTGATTCTTGATACGTCAACCCAATCAGCCAATCGGAGAGTGCCCTGCCGTGCCGTGTCGATCTCGATTTAACAAATCTGTGGTTCTACAATATCTAATCTTCTTATTCAAAATTTCGATGATTTTATTGAAAATATGTTCTACTCTCCTTCTTGTACATTCATTCATTCATTTATTCATACATTAATTGACTGAGCGAAGTGAGGCTTAGAGGTGCGTACAGACTTTCGCTCTGCTCCGCAACCGAACGTCACTGCAGCAGAGCGATTGATGATCGACCGGGGAGCAACACTGGTTCGACCGGGGAACGCGAGAAGATCTAACATCTTCCGTAACGTTCATGATGGGTGCGTGGGAGGAGCGACTGTGGTTCGATGGAGAAACGAGGGCGGTACGAGGGCGGAGCGTGCTCGGTGCGGGTTGGAAGAGCGTATATGTGTACGCAGCTTAAGATTCAAGTCGACGGTTTGGCATTTCTCTTAATGTTCAAATGTTTGAATGTAAAAATGTTTATATGCTACGCATTTACGAAAAAACGCGGTAATAGATTTTCATGAAACTTGACAGGTATGTTCCTTTTTAAATTGCGCATCGACGTATACACAAGGTGTTTGGAAATTTTGCATTTCAAGGATAATATAAAAGGAAAAAGGAGCCTCCTTCATAAGCCAATATTAGAGTAAAAATCAGACTATAGAATTATTCATCATAAATCAGCTGTCTAGTGGACTATAATACTACCCGTACAAAAACATCGAACATCTTGAAAATGTATCTTTCCATCAACGTTAGTAGACAGTTGACTTTAATACTACTCGTTCAAAAACATCGAACATCTTGAAAATGTATCTTTCCATCAACGTTGTAGACCGTTGCAGCCAGACCTGATAACAGCGCTCACACTCACATTCCGGGACGACACGTCACGGTACGATAGGACAGAAAGCTCTATGTTTATCTAGGATTTTTTCTAAACATTTTAAATTGATAAATTATCTAGTATTTTCGAGAAAACATAACAACAGGTCAATGTAACTTACTGAGCGCGAGGTCTACTGTTCACAGAACTACTAGTATAAACCATATAACTATGACTGTTAGAGAAAGCAAAAGGCTTTGCTTGATGAACCACATTTGATAATCATTAACATCTCCATTAATACACTGATTACCGAACAAGGATAAACTGAGTAATATTCGAAGTTTCAGGTCTTATCAAATTATTTGCACATTGCATATATATCTTATTATATGTGCTCAATTAGTTAATCCACTTACGTGCTTTGAGGTCTGAGGCTATTTGATTTGCATTAATGAGATTGATCTGTTCAATCGCTCGAATGTAGGCCTACCTACAATAGCATATATTTGCTATACATACATGTATCTGCTCAGTAAAGGCCTATTTCGAAATTATGTGATGAGTAAGCTATGTATTAGTTGCTATGCTATAAGTAGCTAAGAGTAATCTATATATTTAGATGTGATTCTCAATAATATATATTATGTGGAGCTCTCAATTCAATCCATACCGCTTTTGATATAACTTCTGTAAAGCCCGTAGCCTAATTTCAGATTGATATCAATTATTCACTGGATGCGGAGTTAGTTACGAATTGATTGATGCTGTGGTGCTCTGCCAGGAGTATATGTCATGATCATTAAGGCTGTGCAAGGGTTAAAATTAAACTTTCCACTGGTGATATTTTTTAAAGTTTTTCAATTGGTATACTATCAAGCTATCAAAATTGAAAAGTTTTCTCAGGAAAACATTTTTTTCGATCATTACTTTTTGAGATATGAGCGCCTAAAGTTTAAATTTTTGTGCCAGAACATTTCAAGTTCGGTGAGAGATAAAACATGAGATTCTAAGGATGGATTCTTCATAGTATTAATTTTTGATCTAATAAAACAAAGATTTTCTAAAAATATTAATTTTTGAGAAAGTTATTCAATTTACCGAAAATAACTCAACTAAAAGTTATTTTTGGACATTTTCAGTAAATTGAATAACTTTCTCAGAAAAGTTTTGTTTTATTAGATGAACAAAAAAATGATCGAAAAAAAATGTTCTCCTGAGAAAACTTTTCAATTTTGATAGCTTGATTGTATACAAATCGAAAAACTTTGAAAAATTTCACTAGTAGAAAGTTTATTTTTAGCCTTTGCACAGCCTTAATCTATATATTTCATAATATCTACAAATTTATTGTAGCGAGTAGAAATATATTACGATATAATATTACACTATGAAATATGAGATAGCGAAAACTGTTTATGCAAGAGGAAAACAAAATAAAGTTTAGAGAATTATTAAAGCATTCCTAACACTACCGCGACTCAAATCGCGAAGCGACTCGTTCCCATTTCCATGCTCCAGCTCTTCTGGCCGAACTTCTTCTCCTATAAAACACTACTTGAGGTCTTGAGAAAAGTGAAAATTCATCTAAGTGAAAATTGTTGGGAATTCGTTGAATTCTCAAAAATGATTCTGACAAAGGCCCGCATGCAGATACTTGATTTAAACGTAGAAATGTTAGCTTTTCGTTTTAAACCCTTATGAAACACATTATGATAAATGCATATCTAAAAGTAAACGTGGTTTAGCGTTGAACTTAGATTATGCATATGACCCACAGCCATGTAAGCCATGTGTATCAACAGAAAATTCAAAGGAACTGTTTCACGACCTCTTTGTTCGCGAAAAAGTTCAAAGTTCGAGTATGAAGAACGAACACAGAAACAAGCACAACACTGTTTTCGAACGAATTTAATTGAATCTCGTTGCAATGTTGACTCTGTGGCATTTGAATTTCTACCTCGACGATAGATGGCTCAGGTTGGTTCATCTATTTTCATCTCCTTCTATTTGGTTGGTTTAATCTATTTCTATCTCCTTCCATCTGGTTGGTCTGATTTATTTCTATCACCTACATGAGAACGCACTCAACTATTTCAATTTCGAGAGAATTATCTCAATTATGAGAGAATTATTTCAATCATGAGAGAATCATCTCAATTATGAGAGAATTATTTCAATTATGGAGATATCAAGAGATCATACAAAATGTGTGATTTCTGATAGTCATTGTAACTCAAGAGACAAGTTTCAAGTCAATTCCAATTGATTAACCACTATTAAAGATGAAAATATTACAAACCAATGGTGTTTATATTTATGAGATATCCTATTAAGGTGCGTACAGATATACGCGCCGCGAACATGAGCAATTCACTTTTAATCAGCTGTATATATCTGTATTTTTACAGAAACGGTAAGATACAGACATTAAAAATGAATTGCTCATGTTCGCGGCGCGTATATCCATACGCACCTTTATATTGAGCGAGCAATTTCTGTATTTTTATATCTGGTTATTTATGTTCAACGGATCTCGAAAACGGCTCTTACGATTTTCACGAAATTTAGAACATAGTAGGTTTATGATATAAAAACTCGATTGCACTAGATCTCATCCTTGGGAAAACTTGCTGAACGACATTAAAAGGATAATTCATCCTTGGAAAACAGATTATAAATTCGTCGTCTCTCGATAACAGAAGATGCGTGAGTCTGTGTGGGAGAGAGACAGAATTATTTCCAGCTGTGTAATCATAATCAATCAGCGAGAAATTTTATCTAGCTAGACAATTTGATCGACTTGATCAACATAATCTGATTTGTTGACATGACGTCATGATAGTCCTCCTAAACTAGAGTATATCATAATTTTCAAAGTTGATCATTATTTGACAATTTTAAGTGATTAGTGAGTGTTATTTTGTTATTCAATTTGGTTTGTAAATAATCTAAATTATAATTTTTTGTTTTGGAATGTTTGAACAGAAAATTGAACCTGAATTCAAGTGTATGGAACATAACCTACTTTCTGGTGTATAAATCAAAATTCGGGGAGGAAACAGTTTTGGGCTGTGCCTGTTAGTTCTTCCCCAATCATTTTAATAAATTGTGTTCGGTTTATCAAAAGTCAATAGATAAATAACGAGCGAAGCTCGGTACCTCGATATTTAGCATTATACGAGTAATAGTGTAAGGATAATATTATTCTTATTTCTATTCTGTATATTATAAGAAATAAGTTCAACAAAAAGTTTTCTACTCATCTACATATTCATTCTCTGTTCTGATTGAGTTGATTTTTCCATCCATTTTTCCAAATAGAAAATTAATGTAGTGTTGGATAGTAATGAGTCTTACAAGACCTGGGAAGGCACTGTAATTTGTGATGAAGGATCAATCAATCAATCAATGCCCACGTTTTACCATGATGCTTTTTTATACTCTCCTAAATTAATGAGACACTAGTCCCAATTTTGTTATAATTTCATGATTGAATACGTCACAAATATACCATTATTCTAGTTTCAAAACTGCTGCGTCAAAAACATACATAACACCACGTTTCCATGATTATTTATGCTCTCGAACCTTGTCATTCGTGAAAAAGTCGACAGAAAAACGTTTTAATCTAAACTCCCATTCTATAAATAAACACAGGTCATCTAATAAAGGATGTCAACCATGAATCAACAAAGTCTGTCTGGAGAACAATGAGAGAAAGCAGCTGAGTGGATTCACTCTCAACTGCCAGTATTGCTTGAATGAGAATGGAATTGATATTGTTTTGAAGGAAAGCTGCCAGTTTAGAATGGATCTCATTTCCAATTTTCATAACGTTCTGGTGACAGAGCCTGACACGACATTAATTTGATAATGCTTTTTGGACTGATGTGACTTCTGAAGAGAGATTGCTGCAGTGCTCGTTTGTTAGTGTTCACACGATTTCAACTGAGTTCTACTGTGGAGGAAACATAGCATGAGAAGATATCTCATGTATAAGGCGTTTTTTCAGGCATATTATCAGGGCATTTATTTGTTTTCAGCACATCATTTTGACTGAGTTCTACAATACAGGTGAGATGGCATAAGAATATATCTCATGGTATAGAGCGTTTATGTTCCGAATTCTACTGCTACTCCTATAGCTATCTTTCGTTAAGCTATGTGACGTTCTTACACTCTCATCCGGACAAAACATTGATAATAGACAGTAATCGGCTTGAGTTAACGAAAAATCGGCTTGGAATTTGAAACATAAACAACCTATACCATGAGATATATCTTCTTATGCTATCTTCTCGTGTTGGCTCTACTATTAAAGTTGAGAAATAATGAATTTTGCACTAACCGTAATTTCTGTTAGAGGAGGATTTATGGAATGTGGATTGCTATTCAATGTGATGTTCATCAATAATTATTATTCCACTAAATTTTCCATCCTGAGATCACAACAATATTCTTTATGAGGTTCGCTCACTCCAAATAACAGGCTTAAACTTTTATATATTCAATATAAAAAAGACAAGATTGAGAGAATCTGATAATCTAAAGACTCTGAGTAGATCTTTGCCCACACCTTTCTCTATCAGAGTTCCCAGTGTCGCTCTGGGCCGGCTAAACTCAGTCGGCGACTGGGGAGGGCCGCGGCGGGGGACGGGGGTCTTGGTGGGGCGTCCGTCAACCACCCTCGTTCGAGTTGGGGGTTGAAACAGGGTTTTGAGTGTTTTGGAGAAATGTTTCCCTCTTTTAGGAAAGAGGGGCCGTGCTTTCGCACTGCCAAACAGGGTTGGTCGCGGAATGAAGGGAATAGGAACCTTGCGGTGCCAGTCGCGAGAAAGGGCTTCGTGTCGGGACTAAGTCTTAGTACTTGGGCACCGGGTGTCTTCCCGGGGTCCGGGTTGGTCGCGGAGCTCTGGTAAAGGCCTTCCCTGGCCTTCCCAGAGGTCCTCTTTCGGTTCCGCACTGGATTAGTGCGCTGCGGCGGCTCGCGCTCTGGACTTTCCTAAGTCCTACTTGCGGGCACCAGCTGTCCTCCTGGGGTCCGGATCGGTCGCGGAGTCGCGGGAAAGGTTTTTCCACACCTTCCTTGAGGTCCTTTCTCGATTCCGCACTGGATTGGTGCGCTGCGGCGGCTCGCGCTCTGGACTTTCCTAAGTCCTACTTGCCGGGCACCAGCTGTCGTCCTGGGGTCCGGATCGGTCGCGGAGTCGCGGGAAAGGTTTTTCCACACCTTCCTTGAGGTCCTTTCTCGATTCCGCACTGAATTGGTGCGCTGCGGCGGCTCGCGCTCTCGACTTTCCTAAGTCCTACTTGCCGGGCACCAGCTGTCGTCCTGGGGTCCGGATCGGTCGCGGAGTCGCGGGAAAGGTTTTTCCACACCTTCCCAGAGGTCCTCTTGCGATTCCGCACTGGATTAGTGCGCTGCGGCGGCCCGCACTCTGGACTGTCCTAAGTCCTACTTGCCGGGCACCAGCTGTCCTCCTGGGGTCCGGATCGGTCGCGGAGTCGCGGGAAAGGTTTTTCCACACCTTCCTTGAGGTCCTTTCTCGATTCCGCACTGGATTAGTGCGCTGCGGCGGCTCGCGCTCTGGACTTTCCTAAGTCCTACTTGCCGGGCACCAGCTGTCCTCCTGTGGTCCGGATCGGTCGCGGAGTCGCGGGAAAGGTTTTTCCACACCTTCCCAGAGGTCCTCTTGCGCCTCGATGTTCCACTGGTGGTCTACCAATGGGGAGTCAGGTTTCGACTAAACCTGACGTGTCGCCGTTGGTCGAAACTGGTAGCCCGTCGTCTAAACGGGTTAAATGTCGTTCAGCATTCGCCCAAACGGGTGTTGAGCAATGGAGTTCACCGTGTTTGAGGCTAATCGTCTTTAGCCTCAACACAACTCCCGGTCGCTGAAGAAATCGGAGTTCACTTCAGTACAAGACGTACTGTGACGTTGCTAGCTGCTCGCTGCTTCCTTCTCACCTCACTCGACCGCTCGCCCTGGCTCTCCGAACTCGACTCCTTCCTGCAAGCCTTTCTCGAGCCTCCCTCAGTGACCGAGAGGGAGGGGAGAGGGGATGCGCAGCACCGCTGAGCGGTAGGCCAGTGGCTGGCTTGAACGTTGACCCCTTAGATTCTATTAATTTAATAAATTGAAAAAAAAATATCAAAGATAGCCGAGCGTCAAATAAATGAGCCCTAAACTCAATTCCTTTCTCTAGTTACGATATACATCGTGACAAGACAAATAGAGAGTAATAGACAATAATTCCACATAACTCCATACAATAATTCCATAACAAATAGACAATAATTCCACAGTTGGTCAATAGAAGAATAATTTATTATTTATTTATACTAGTACATTATGATGTATGATGGCTTACTGACAACTATTCAGGCGCAAGATAGGCTACCACCAACGCAGACTAAAATAGAGCCTTGAGACAAGCTAAAATTAGGGATGGGTATCGAAAGACAAAACATCGATGTTTTGAACATCGATGTTTTTTTCATCCTAACATCGATAAGTGAAAAACATCGAACAGTAAACATCGATGTTTTTGAACATCGATGTTTTTAAACATCATTTATTGCCCTACGTTTTTATGGATGATACTATTAGTCCAGTCAATATAGACATAAAAAAGAGGGTGTGCTTGCAATTTATATTGTAGTTCTGATTTTTTAATATATTATTTGGGTACATAAGAGAAGTCTAGAACCAATTTCTTCATGCAAGATTTCCTTGTGCTAGATACAGGATAGCCCAAAAACTTCGTATTTTCGGCTCATTTTCCAGTTTCCAGCTATTTCTGCCAAATCTCTCCCAGATTATTTTATAATTCTGAAAAAAATGAGATCACTCGGAACTCTCTATCTCCAATGAGTACTTTGTTATAATTTTTCAAAAATGAGTAAAATTTCAAGAAAAAATCAATTTTGATGAATTTTAGTTTTTAATCAACAATATCTTCCGATTGTTACAATTTAGATGTATATTTCAAAATCCCTCTAGGCGTATTTTTGTGCTATACAATCTGAGATCAGGTAGAGCACTCTATGTCATATAGATTTCCAGGTACACCTGACAACAATGCTCCTTGTATTGTGGAAAACACCTAATTTTCAGCTTCAACCATCATCACCATATACTTTGTCCTCACATTGATATTTCGCACAATGACATAAGTTCATGGGTAAGAATCACCCGTTAGATGCACTTAATTTCAGCATTTCCTAGTGGAGGCACGCTTAAGGACACCTCAAGGATCAAAATTTCAAACACTTATAATTTACTTTAGACACAATGCTCAGATTTCAACGTACTACACTTCATTCTTCTCGGCTCGCCAAGGCGGTTCAAAATCATGCATCAACAGTCAAATTCGGTCAAAAAATAGAAAATTTACTGTTGAGTGTAGGTACTTATCCATATTCAATACATAAGAAATGACCAATTTCTATACCGTATTCAAAGCTATTTATCTCGGTAACCCCTTATTATAAAAATTATTACATGATCTTGAAATGTACAATAGAATTTTCTATTTCATCTGCTGTATACAATTCATGAAAAGATATGTTCATAAAGTGATATTTGATTGTTGAAAAAATCCGGAAATTGTAGATATTTTTCTCATATTAACGGTTTTGGCAGTTCTATGATAGCGAAAAGTGATTCAAAATGGATTTTAGGCAACTGAGCTTGTAGAGGATGAATTTATCTACAATTTGTAGTCAATCGTAAGTTTCTATGATGTATCAGACTCGTTTTAGAAACTCTTGATCAACAGTAAAATTACGAAAAAAATGTAAAAACTGAAATTGCCATTTTTAAAATCTTAACTTCCAAATTGTTTTGGAATCGAAAGTATTATTTATTGGAGTGGGTAGAGGGGGACAATTTTCACATTCTCACTAGATTTGGAAATTTTATCAGAAGTATTTCACAATACATGCAACTTTGAATATAGAAATTGGTAATTTTCTGTGTATTGGAATATGGGCTTAAGTACACTCAACAATAAATTTTCCATTTTTCGACCGAATTTGACTTATTATGCATGATTTTGAACCGCCGTGACGAACCGAGAAGGATGAAGTGTAGTACGATGAAATCTGAGCATTGTGTCAAAATTTATGTGTTTGAAATTTTGATCCTTGAGGTGTCCTTAAGCGCGCCTCTCCACTAGGAAATACTGAAATGAAGTGTATCTTACGGGTGATTCTCATAGAACATAATCTCAAGAACTTATGTCGTTGTGCGAAATATCAATGTGAGGACAATGTAGTTGGTGATGATGCTTGAAGCTGAAAATTAGGTGTTTTTCACAATACAAGGAGCATTGTTGTCAGGTGTACCTGGAATATGAGATAGATCGCTATACCTGATCTCAGATTGTAGAGCACAAAAAGAGCTTCTAAAGTGACCACAATTCTATCTCAATTCAATTCAATTCAATTCAATTTATTAATGTCAACAAAAAATTAATATACAATTCATACTTACAAACATAGAATACAAATTCTTTATAAAATAATGAATATAAAATAACATATCAAATAATATTGTTGCATCCCTCTTTAAGCAAAGCTTGTGATGAGGGATGGTGTATCTCTAGAATGTTGGATAGCATAAGATACTAATATACATCGTAATATTAATAACATAATTAGATTTTATAATTTTACATTACAATATCAAGAAAAAAGAAAAAAGAAAATTCCACTCTGCTATTTTCATACAAATGTTGCTCTTGTAATCAGTATAGGCCTAATTGAGATTCAACTATATGTTCTACATCAAAGATAAAGATCACCAATATTTAAAAATAAAACAACAAATTCTCTTCTGCTCTGTTATACTAAGTAAGATATGTATTTTAAGAATAGAATTGAGATTTACAAACAGATTTGAAAAATAAATCAAAATTAGTCTTCATTTTGTCTCCCTAATAAGTAGTGTCGAAGATACTGTCTAAAAGTTTTGAAAGTGAAAGAATAATAACAAATTGGTATACATTGGGATGCTCCAGAAACTTCAAGCAACAGACGGTTTAAAAGTCTAGGACCATAATACGCTGCATGAGCACTGGCAGCCGCTGTTCTACAAGGTGGTTCTAGCAAAAATCTCTCAGATTGTCTACGAGTAACATAGCCGCCATGAGGGGCTATAGGGAATCTATTGGGCCACGAATAGACAAAACTAGCTAGGTCAAGATCATACAAGTGCTCAATACTGAGAACATTAAATTCTTTATAGAGCAAATTTGTTGGATATCTAACCGGTTTTTTCAAGCATATTTTAATAATTTTCTTATACAATACTATAAGAGGCTTAAGAACGGTAACACCACAACCACCCCAGCCAATTATACCATATCGCACAACTGACTGCACAAGCGCAAAGAAAACCATTTTAATTTGCTCAACTGTAAAAATATTTCTCAGTTGAACAAACTTATACAGCGTCTTCCTCAACCTAGAACATAAATATGAAATATGGTCTTTCCATTTCAAATGCTTATCAATGATTATTCCCAAGTATTTGGTGCTGTTCTTAAATATTATTATAGGACATAGACAACTATTATCATCGCATCCAGTTTCATGAAAAGCCAAACTCCCCTGGTTATCTGGCTGACCTGCTGAGGTCAAAGAAAATGACACTGCAGTAGTTTTTGCTATATTCAAACTAATTAACTAAGTTGAAATCTAACCAGTTTTTTATAACTTTCAAACCCTCATTAGCTCTACAAAAAACATCATCCCATTTTGATGCACAGAAAATAGCAACAGTGTCGTCAGCAAAAGAAAACAAAGAACAGCTCTCAAGCTCTATCTTGAGTAAGTCATTAATGTAAATCAAAAATAATATTGGACCCAGAACTGTTCCCTGTGGCACACCCATCGTAATTTCTAATTCTGAGTTCATTATACCATCAACACTAACCACCTGTGATCTACAACTGAGATAGCTTTTGAAGAAACCCAATGCAACACCTCTAATTCCAATACCTTCTAACTTTCTAAATAAAATATTGTGGTCCACTGTATCAAAAGCCTTCTGGAGATCTAAAAACACAGCTATACATTTTTCTTCCCTGTCCAGTGTTTCAATAATTCTCTTAGTAACCTTATATACAGCATCAGAAGTACTTACACCCTTACGAAAACCAAATTGGCAATTAGATAAAATTTCATATTTTTCCAAGAATTCGACCAAACGAGTCTTAACACATTTCTCAATCACCTTTGACAAACATGAAAGCAGAGAAATTGGGCGATAGTTCCCTGGATCACTTTTGTTACCATTCTTATGCAAAGGAATAACAGTGGCCTTTTTCAACTCGTCGGGGAAAACACCATTCAAAAAGCATAAATTTATTACATGAGCCAGAGGAACTGAAATTATGCGAGAATTTGAACTCAGACATTTAGAAAAAATTCCATCAAATCCTGGTGCTACCCCTTTCTTCAAGTTTTTAATACACATATCAATTTCCTCTGCTATGACAGGAAAAAAGAAAAACGAATTACAAAACAATCTATTAGTTTTTTCCCTAAAAATCTTGTCCTTTACCTTAGTAATTTTTTCAGAAATTCTTCTACCAACACTCACAAAATGTTCATTAAGCTCCTCTGCTATTTCATTTACTTGATAAGATCTCAAAATGCGATTATCCTTGGTAACCAACTCTTTAATAGAACAATTAGTTTTACAAGGGTATCTGTTGCTTCATTCACAACCTTCCATACAGCCCTTAGATTATTTCCACATTCAACTAATTTATTCTTGAAATACTGTTCCTTTAGAGTTCGCAATGCCGACTTCAGTGTTCGATTATATGATTTAAAACAATCCATCAGCTGTACATTAAATGGTTGTTTACGAACCTTAAGAGACATTTTGTCTCTTCGCCTCATACATCGAAGAATACCATTAGTCACCCAAGGTTTGATTTTCTTTGTATTATTACTAATCCTTCTCCTAACAGTTTTTGCAGAGTCAAATAATGAACGAAGTCTATTATAAAACAAAGAGAAAGCTAGTCTGGGATCGTTCTCCTGAAGAACATCGTTCCATGTTTCTGTTTTAATTTTTGATTGAAAAACATCTTCATTAAATAATAAAGCCTGAACATCCTGGGAATCAGATTCAACATCTCTGCCATATGACAACCGGCTCTTACGTTCTACACAACACATAACTGCATTGTGATCTGTGATTGCACAATTATATATAGCTGATTTGAATAGACAATGCTTACTTTTCAAAAAGATCTGATCGATACACGATTCACTTAAAACAGTACATCTAGTACTGCCATAGAGATAATTTATAAAGCCATATTCAAGAAGATTATCCAAAAATCTATTACCCACAAGAGACAAATTTTTATCAAGAATATCAATATTAGAGTCACCAACAATTAACCTATTTTCGAAATGTGCTGTCTCATTCAGAAAAGTCTCTAGAGCATCCACAAAACACGCTACATCAGTTTCTGGTGACCTATATAAAGCTGTGCAATAAAACTCCAATTCATCATACACTAATTTGAAATTCAAAACATTGGCATAATCTATATCTACTTCCAAAATATTAACAGTCTCACATAAAAATACAGAGAGCCTGATTGAAAAATAAAAATAGCAATCTGCAGGAAATCAAAACTTATGCGAGATCTTTCACAAGAGTGATCTATATTCACAAAAAACACTAAACAGAATACTACACTAAATATGATAGAGATAATGATTGTAATTCTGTTATTATTGCTTATTGCTCTCAAGATAATCCTCTTCAAACAAAAAAATAAAAAAAAACTTGTATCAAATTAAAAAATTAGAATTGTTTTTACTTTTTAGTTGGGAAAAACATCGGATGACCGATGTCTAGGTAAAACCATCGATAAGTGAAAAACATCGAACAGTAAACATCGATGTTAAAAACATCGATGTTTGATGTTGAAACATCGATGTTTTTAAACATCGATGTATCGATACCCATCCCCTAGCTAAAATAGCCTACTATCATCACTGACTATGCATCACTTCATAAGAAGAATGACTTCTCTTGCATAGGCTCTTGAATTTGGAAAATCTATCGGCAATGGCCTACCCCAGAAAGTGAGACATTTTCTTTCAATTATAGCATTTCGATATACTACAATCAACAATACACTCTCGCCTTAAAGTAATAGCTTGGCTATTTCGTCAGATAAAAATGTGGTTTCTTCTTTACTAGTTGTGTTGAATTCATCTTTCAAAGATAGCGTATCGCACGATAATTCATAGTAGTCCACACCTACACCTGTACTACATCCTGCACATTGAATGATTTTCGCCCTGATTCATCATAGAGATCATGTTGATGGCAAGCTATAATTTGCTAGTTTGATCTGTCGAGCTAGATCTGGATCAATCGAGTAGAATCGTATATTGTCCTAGGAATAAAATATAGTTAATGGGCATTTCAAGGTGGATAATCTTGCTGGAAATTAAAAATCATGACATTTTTGAATGTAGTGTATTCTTCTGTGTCTCTAGGTAGATTAAGATGTTTGGAGCCAAAACTGGAAGTATTCGTTCTTTCTACTCGCCCCCGCTCAGAATCAGATCATTGTTATCCAGGTGGACGAATATATTATACAGCTCTTTCCTCTTTCCCAGCACTGATAAAGATTGTAGAATCCCATGTAAAATATAGTTTGATCTTGGAAATTTGAAAAATAAATAATCAAAAAGGAACCACCAGTTGGTGCGATTGCTGGATTGCACTTGAAAAGCTTTTTTCCGGTCTTCAATGGTGTGCCAGAAAGAAAAATTTGTATCGTGCTCTTGTTGAAAAAGCAAGCAATTCAATTCAACAACACTCTGCTTCTTGGTTATCAAATATTATTGAAACTACTAATTTTCCGTACACATCAATACGCTCACTCCAGTACAGAATATTCTCGCATCTTGGTGACCAAGCTATGGCTTCCTCCACTTTGAAATAGGTATTATACATGTGAATGAATCTCTTAGGAAAGTCCACAGTGCTGGAGTTATCTGCATAGTATGTATCTGTACTGGAAGAGAATCGCTTAGAAACTAAACTTCTCAGTCGTGAGATCTCTATTGAGTATTAAGATGTAGTGGTGACTTTAAACGGACGAAGTCACTTGAACGTGAGTTAAACGGGTGAAGTCAGTTAAACGGGCACTGTCAGTTAAACGTGAGTTGAACGGGCGAAACGTTCCAGTTGAAAGCAACAGACCATGAGGCGAAGCAGCCGTATCAGGTTTTGAATTTTCCACGCTGGATTGCACGTGAAAAGCTTTTTCCGGTCTTCACTGGTGTGCCAGAAAGGAAAATTTGTATCGTGCTCTTGTCGGAAAAGCAGACGACATTTTTGAGGAACCGAGCTCAATATCTGAGACGATTTCAAATCATCTCTTTTGGAACTAGCAAGCATTCAGATTTTCTTTTCACAAGTTTTTGAATGTTGAGGTAGTATGGTCAGAAACCATCGAGGTAGGAATCTCTATTTTCTATTCACTGAACTATCTCTAAATAATTTTCTACTCTTCTATCTTGTAGTGATGAATGATGAATTATCAGTCAATCTTTTCAACTTTTTGCGTAGTTGAGAAGTGATATTGTGGTAATTATTCATATTGAATGAAATATGACAATAGGACAATTTCTCAGTCTTTTTCATTCAATCTCTTCAACCATGGAAATGATAACTAGAAATTATAATAAGATAGTTTATAGCTGTATCTTAATGTGTGTAAGACGAATGATTATGACATTGAAAACTTTGTCTTGACGAGACTTTATGTATGTTATACCTTCCTAATCAAGTACTATTCAATGAAATCACTTACCTAACAAATTCCGATACGAAGTTTATACGGTATTACAGATCATTGAATTCAATACTGTCTGCTTAGTGAAATTGATTGATTGTATTCACTGAAATTTATTCTCCAACTTAAAGTTAGGTCTTACCCACGAATACAATTAAAGCTGGACCCTCACATACCAGTATCAGTGCACGTATCCAGTACAGTGGAAATATTATTCCCATGAGCTCTAATGGGACTATTTCCACTGAGCACTGTCAAGCTGGCATGAATAGTCCAATTAGAAGCTATAGAAATTATTGTGTTTCCACTGTACCTGATACGTTCATTGATACTGATATGTGAGGGTTCAGCTTAATGAGCTATAGCAATAGTGATTGGTATTATTCCAAGTTCGTCTATTTGGATATGAAGTTTCAATGTAATTAATTCATACTCAAGTATTAATATTCTTATATAATCCAACATCAATTCTAATAACCGTAATTTCAATGGCCCACAGTTCCTATCGCTGGTAGCCTTGTTCAATTAGAATCTAATTTCATCGATTCAAAAATATTATCTACTACTGAAACCATTGAATTGTAATCTACTACAATTCCATATTGATATCAACCCTCCAGAATAAATATTTTTCAAGATCTAAATACTCATAAATAAGAAAATCACTCTCAAACTCTTGATATGAGTCACGAACAAGGAACGCCCTTGCCCTTCTATAACTGAGTTTCTCGAATTCTATTGGTGGATGCGATATCTAACGATCGACCAATCACAAGCGAGTACACTTCCAACGCTTCGTTTAAGTGCACGCCCCCTGCACTCCTGATATCCACGCCATATTAGATATTTTTCTCGGGTCACTACCGTGTTTCGGATGGATACGTCAAGCCGTCGGTTCCGGCTGCCGAAAAAGCAGTCGTTAGATCATGTCAGAGACCCTGAAATTGATCAGTTGTGACCTGAAAACTCTGACAACAGACCTGAGCCAGCCAGGTCACACGATATTATCGACGCCATTTCGTTGAGTGGCCATTTTGTGAGATGGTATTGCAAGTAGTAGTTCAATCCGTTGACGGAACTAATTATTTTTTTGTAAAATGTATTCCAATGTGACTTTTATTATGAATTCGGAATTAGCAACTGCATCTCAGTACCTTTGTTGATTTATTTAATCACAACATGTCTCAACATTGATTTCCAAGTGATCACTTGAATGGTTCAAGTGAATGTTTAATCATTTCTATCTATAAGTGATCACTTGAAAATGGTATCAATGTTGAAACATGTTGTGATAGAATAATTTAAAAAGGGTACTGAAATTTTTATTTTTATTTCAATTTATATTACAAGTAGCGCTATACAGTAAAGAGATAGCAACTGCATGTATAGTCCGGGTCCTGTAGTCTTGCCTTTCGGCGGAGTGCCACTAGACTACAATACTACCCGTTCAAAAACATCCAACATTTTTGAAAATGTATCTTTCCATAAGCAACAGATGCTCTTTTGTATCTCCTCAAAAGCAACTTGTTGCATCCGAAAAGATACACAAGAAGATTTTTGGAGCTACGTCCTTTTAGCACAACACATCTGACATTCCTTCAAAGTGCTCTTTCCATTCTTAGTGATCTGTTGCAACTCTCTCATTCATGAAGAATCTCTGTGTGTAGGGAGCTTTCTCCATCTAGGGATCTAGGGTCTCTGAAGCCTGATGTTTTTGCAAAGCCGTGAATATTACCCCGCTCACCATACCTTGCCTATAAATGCCGTTTCAAAATCACGGAGGCAAAATACGGGATGCGTACTGTAATGATGATGCATATGGTATAGGGTAATGGAAAAGGATTAGGATATTACGATCAAGTGGACATGAAAAGAAGAGAGAAAACAGAGAGGGGAAGAAAATGGAAGAGAATGGGAAGAAAGAGAGAGAGAGAAAAAAAAGAGAGAAAGGGAAAAACAGAAAGAGAGTATGTGCGAGTGGAAGAAAGGTGAGACAAATACGGGTGAATGATTATGAGAAGATAGACACAGAATATAAGGCAGATATAATAAGATTGTAAAACAGAGTTTGAGAGTATGAGACGTAGGAAATGAAGAAAGAGAGAGAGTCATCGTGATATAGGAGAGAGACAAACGGGAGATAGAGAATAAAATAGAATGACTGCCTTTTTTGACCTAGGAGGGCGAAGTTAGGGCGCAGTCAGCCCTCTCTTACATTTAACCCTCTTATACAATACAAAATTATAATTTAACAACGATACTCAGTAGAAGAAAAATGAAACAAAGAGAGAGAGAAGGAGGAGAGAGTCGATGAGAATCTTATTGGATTGCTGTAGGCTACTAGACCCAATCTACTCCATACCTTGGTAGTTATCCGTTTATTTCCAGTGCTGCATCTTCAACCGTGGCTCTAATCTTAGGAATTATCCCACAGGAGCCAGATGTGCTCCTAACCTAACCCTAACCCTCATCCTCACCCTAACCCTAACCCTCACTGCTCCAGTTTCAACGAGCATTTTTCAACCATTCACAGTGATTAGAGGTAATAAACTCGAGTAAAGAATGAGGCCTCAAGCATATTACGTAGTTAGACATGCTACGTGATCATAATGGAATAGATATAAAGTTGTATTTTACTCCTGCTTCTGATTTTCTAAGGCAAACAGGGAAAAAAAGAATACTTTCCTTATAAATCGATATATATAAAAGCGAAATGGCACTCACTCACTGACTGACTCACTCACTCGCAGAACTAAAAATCTACCGGACCAAAAACGTTCAAATTTGGTAGGTATGCTCAGTTGGCCCTTTAGAGGCGCACTATGAAATCTTTTGGCGATATTTTAACTCTAAGGGTGGTTTTTAAGGGTTTAAAGTTCTTTTAGCATGTATATTCTTCTTATTCCAATATCTTAAAATTATAATTGAAATGTCCATACCATATGTTAATATAGAACTATAATCTAGAGAGAGTACCTCTTCGAAACAGTTGTTCTGGTAACTAAATTTAAAATTTTGTCAGGTTGGCATTAATTTGAGTTGACTTTGTTAGGTTGGCACCAAGTTGAAGATTGAAATGCATTTATCCAGGACCTCCTAAATACCAATTTATCCAATTAGCCAAAATTAGCGTTTTCTCAGCTTTTCTGCGTTTCCTCACCTTTTTCAATAATTGATGGAAATATATTTAAAAAAATCCAGTACACAGGTTTAACTGAGGTGGAAGAATTTTGTTCGCCAAAGATACGCCGATATAGTAACAGGTGTTTTTCGCGATCAAATTGACATAATACGTTCAAATTCGGTACAGAGGTCTACAATTCCGTTGAGGTCTACATGCAGGCGAGCGAAGCGAGCCCGCTGATCTCATTTTTGGACGATCCAGTCGGGGGTCCAGGGGGCGGAGCCCACTTCCTAGACGAGTATGGCGAGCGAAGCGAGCCTGACGGCTAGTAAAAATATAAATGCAAGTACCCTTTTCAAATTATTTGATCACGACATGTTTCGGCTATATAATGTCATGAACAAATAACAAATCTTAATTTATTAGACCCGACAGAAAAAAGACAATAGTTACCTTGTTTTTACCAATGTATCTAAGTGTAAGGCACAGTTGCGCAAAATTATAACCGTGATTAACTAACTTTACGAGAACCAATAAGAGAAGGCGTTTTAGTAAAGACGGGTTCTCTGATTGGTTCTCGTGGAATTGATCACGGTTAAAATTTAACCGGTTTTTTTGCAACCGGTTCTGAATGTTGTTAAGACTTGGATAAAATAAAACAAAAGAGATCAATCTTGATAGGCTAGGGCTAGACCAAACGAGCATATCAGACCTGATAATAAAAGATGTAAGCATTCAGGAATAACAAAAAAATATCAAAATCACTCTCTCTCTCTCTCTCTATCTCTCCTCCTCATTCCTTTCTTCTGTCAATCACAAACTCTTTCTCTCATCATTTCACTCATCTTTTCATGAATGAAGAAACTCATGAAGGAACGCGGGATGACTGATGGATGAATAGACGGGTTTGAATTGAATGATAGAGAGAGAGAGAGAGAGAGAGAGAGAGAAAGAGAGAGAGTGAAAGAGAGAGAGAAAGAGGAAGATATGATGAATAGCTGTATCGATTTCAAAGACGCTACATGAAAGAACAGAGATGATAGTGTTTTGAAGTCCTCACTCTCTAACTATCTCTCTCTCTCTCTCTCTCACTCTCTCTCTCCCAAACTACACTAAGCAATACCATCCATCGAAAAGCTGAGGTTCGCTTATTTTTCATTCGAGTTTATCGTGTGAGAGAGATAGCCTTTATACTATATCTTGGAGGTATATCTTGTGGTATATATATTTTGTATATATGAATATATATTATTATATGAATGTAGTGGTATCTATCTTGTGTGCATGCGTTGCATATGTGAAGTTTCGAGCCCTTTTGGAGAACGGATCTTTAGATGGACTCTCATCGTATGAATCTGTGTGTATGTGTGGTATACACCAGTGAGATATGTATGAGTTTTGGGGGTTTCTATTAAGAGCTGGACTGATGAAGCTTTCTGACTGATGGACTGGAGCGAAATAAATGGACGCTGATGAAAGCTTGTACATCTTGGACCACGTTATTGAACTGTACTAAAATTTAAAAGCTTCCATTGCAGCAATCAGTGATGGAGAACAGATCTATTTTTCCACTAAAACGTGTACTCACTTAAATTTGAAAACTCTCGTTGTAACATTTATGGTACATAACTTTGCACTGGCTTTATTGTTATAAAGGTTTTCAATCAATCATGTTACTGATGTATGGGCTAAACCAATTATTTCAATCTTTGCTTCAAAAAGACAGAAGTTTTGAAAAAACTACTTTTGAAACAATTATCGAGGTTTGAGGATCAAGAATACGAGAATCTCTCAAAGACTACCTACCTTACCCTGGTCTGATTCTAGCCTATACTATAGTAGATAGATAGATAGATAAAGAATTTTACTTTCATGGCCCTATTACCATAGGTAAGGAAAGTATTGCTTTCCGAAAAAAATTAAGGTACCCCAATTACTAAATTTCTTTACGTTTCAAGGTCCCCTGAGTCCAAAAAAGTGGTTTTTGGGTATTGGTCTGTATGTATGTGTGTGTGTGTGTGTATGAGTGTATGTGCGTCTGTGTACACAATATCTCATCTCCCATTCAACGGAATGACTTGAAATTTGGAACTTAAGGTCCTTCCCCTATAAGGATCCGACACGAACAATTTCGATCAAATGGAATTCAATATGGCGGCTAAAATGGAGAAAATGTTGTCAAAAACAGGGGTTTTCGCGATTATCTCGAAAACGGCTCCAACGATTTTGATCAAATTTATACCTGAAATAGTCATTGATAAGCTCTATCAACTGCCACAAGTCCCATATCTGTAAAAATTTCAGGAGCTCCGCCCCATCAATGCAAAGTGTGATTTTAGATTCCCAATTATCAGGCTTCAGATACAATTTGAACAAAAATTTCGAGTGGAAAAGATTCAGCATGAAAATCTCTACAATTTATTTCCAGTAACATTTTCACCTAAAATTGAAAATAAGCTCGAAGTTCGAGAAAATGTAATTATCCAATTGCAATTTGTTGGCAACTGTTATTAAATTGATGATTCACTATGAAGAAATAGCAGACCTCGTATGTCTCCAGCGTTATTGTCCTGTCACCAGCTGGCTCAGATCTTTGTTTATAAGTAGACTTGAGATGCGCGTGAACACTAGCGTCAGGTGATCAATTTTCATAACGGCAAGGAAAGTTGTGTGAGTGCGCCACACCAGATTTTTTATTTTTCAATTCAAGCATACAATACAAATTGAATACACTAGATACAAGCTCCAACAACATAATTAAAAACTGATACAATCAAAAATTCTCAGGCATGGCCGAAGCCGTCAGCCAGAGTTGATAGTTATTGTCTTTAGGTGGAAAACATCATCTTTATCTTATCAAACAGGTGACGAGTAATTATCACAAATTCCATTCTTGAGATAAAGTTCAGAAATAGAAACACTGATGCACTATATACTACAGTAAGGTCCACGGATTGATAGGGTGAGGCTCTAATTTCCTCACACTGTTCAGAACCCTATTTTGAAGTATTCAGATTCTGATTCCTTAGGAAGGCACATGGATCGCATATTTGTTGCTCAAATTTTTTCAATAAATGTGACCTGATATTAATTATTTATTACTGTTAATAATTATGATATCTCCTTGATTTTTCAACAGAAGTTTATAACGGAGATGAAATATTTTTTTGGTTCATCATATTTCTACTCAGAAAACAATTCTACAACAGTTCGGAGTTGAAAAAAGATTCAGGTATCCTCTCTGTCTAATGATAGACAATTTGTGTTTTTTGGATAGTTACAAATTTTCTTAAATAACTCAATATTATTCGTTACAAGTGGTAATTGAGTGGAATATTTCGAATTTATTCATCAATTTGAGCCATCTAAATTCAAAATTAATAGTTTTAATGTTTATTTTGGACTAAAATTTTATAAAAATTGTACAAGTGGAATTCTAACCTTATCTTGGACTTTGACACCTATAAATTCGGAAGAAAAATAGCACAAGGACTACCTTATTATTTTATCTTTCAATGTTATTACATTAGTATCATTTGCATTGTAAATAAATAAATAAAATAGACAAGGGAAGCAAACCAACTTGAATCAGTTGCTGACTCCAAAACATGAATTTCACGATTTTTCAGTCACACTGGTTCAAGTTTTGAAATACTACCATTGTTACCAAAGTTTAGACTCCTGAGAATGAAGGCAAGAGCATATACATCAAAGTGGACAGTACAATTTGTATTTTCTGTTGTTTTGGAACAAATGGTAGGTGGAGGGAATTTGTTGGAGAAGCGAGAAGAGAAATTTTGAGGAAGAGAATGAGTGAGTAAGTGAGAGAAATAGAGTGTTAGAAGAAATGAGAGAGATTGATTGATTGCCTTTAGAGAGAAAGAAAGAAAGAGAGAGAGGAAGAGTGAGATATCCTGTCTCTAGAAGAGATGAATTCTAGCTCTACCTCGGATGAATTCTAGCTCGACCTCAACTCCAGCATACCGTTCTACGCATAGTTGCAACACAGTGGTTTTGTTTGTGAGTAGTTAGCTTAGTATTGGCGTCTGACTAACGTATAGTGAGAATATTTTGGCGGAGATAGTACTACGAAAACAAAACGATCCTGTAAACAAAGGCTAGTGTTTGGTTTGACTGTGAGATCTCATGAGTTTCCATGGCCGTATGCAATATTCCAGAGCCCAGGTACTGAAAAATGGCTGGTTGGGGAATTAAATACGACCTCAAATGCAAAGATAGAGAGCTTGTTGAATAGGAATTGATATTGTATAATTTATCCATGATTGAAGAAACACAGTTACCAGAATAAAATACAACTTTGTTTTTTCAATTGAAGAAAGAGAGCTCCGAAAATTTTTATTTCATTCAAAATTTCTTTGTTTACATTCAAATTTCGGATATTGGATCATTGACATAAAATTACTTTTTTGGTGAGTTCTATTTCCACATATAATAATTATTCTTTGGTATTTTCTGAGAGAAATGATGCATGATACATTATCTTATGTGCTTTGGATGTATTCCTACAATAATTATTCAAATGAACCTCTGCAAACATGCCGAATTCGGCTTGCCAGTTGTAGGGATAAGAATTGATATTGTATAATTTCTCCATGATTGAAGAAACACAGTTTCAAAAATAAAATAGAACTCTGTTTTTGAAATTAAAGATAGAGAGTTCCGAAAATTTTCATTTCATTCGAAATTTCGTTCTCTAAAAAATAGCTTGAGTGATTTTTTCTGTCCGACGGCTCAATTTTGCAGAAGGCTGGAGAAGGAACCGGAAATCCGGGGTTTTGGGGCAACCTGTAAAAAGCTCCAGGGCTCGAAGGTCAGCGTTATGTCTTGAAGTTACCCAATACTTCAGAATACTTGGAATACAGTGGCAAGGCACTATATAAAGGTTGAGGAAATCGACAACGCTGTCCTCCTATCTTTCTCCACTTTCATTAAAACGTGCACCTCACTATAGAATAATAGTACCAATTCCGTCATTCCGAACTTCAATAAGCAAGTCTATATATTATTGTCTATGGAGTTTGAATTCTCATTGCTGGGACAATATATTTATTCCCACATTGTATAGGAAGGGAATTTCTCCAGTATCATAGTCTCTATGGTCTTATATAGTCTTCTATAGTCTCTATAGTCTCCTACAGTCTTCTATAGTCTCTATATTCTCTATAGTCTCTATAGTCTCTATAGTCTCTATAGTCTATATAGTATCTATAGTATCCTATAGTCTCTATAGTCTCCTTTAGTCTCTATAGTCTCTATAGTATCCTGTAGTCTCTATAGTCGCTATAATAGTCTCTATAGTCTCTATAGTCTCCTTTAGTCTCTATAGTCTCTATAGTCGCTATAGTCTCCTACAGTCTTCTATAGTCTCTATATTATCTATAGTCTCTATATTCTCTATAGTCTCTATAGTCTCTATAGTATCCTGTAGTCTCTATAATAGTCTCTATAATAGTATCTATAGTCTCCTTCAGTCTCTATAGAGTATGTAGTCTCCTATAGTCTCTACTTTCTACAAACTTTATATTAGACTCTAAAGTTCACAAACCATTCTACAGTCTAGACTCTCTTTGAACCTTTGGATCCTTGAAGTCTTCAAAAACAATAAACAATACAGTCGCTATATTTGTCTCTACAGTCATTCAAACTAGGTACGTACACGTAGTATTATCTGTCTTTTCAAACCGTATTCGCAATCTCTATAGTCTTTACAGTATACAAACTACGTACGTACACGTAGTATTATCAGCTCTTTTCATGCCGTATTTGCAGTCTATTATGAGAGGTGGACTTGACCGGTTTGTTGTTTAGGAAATGAATAGCCCCCGGAAACAAAGCTGGCTATTATGTCAACCATGATGTCAGAAATGAAGGTGAATTCGAACGCTGCACTTCCCACGGATGCGCCAATGTGCAATCTATTCGAATTGTTGTTTATGTACTCCATGATGATTACTGAGGCGAGTTGGTCCAGTTGGTACTGGAATTGGTACAGTGATTAATGTTTATTGAATACTATCATAGAGAAACAATAGCATAAGTCGATATCCCATGGTATAGGGCGTTTATGACGCAACTTTTACTGTTATCTCAAGCTGATAGTCCACGTAGTTCTTTCCCGTGAAGCTTTATGACGCTGGTAGTCTCTCATATTGTGCCGTTCATATACCCTTACCCAGTCAAAACAGTAGAAATTGACAATAATCGACATTAATCGGCTTGAGATAACAGTAAAAGTTGCGACATAAACGCCCTATACCATGGGATATCTACTCACGCTATTGTTTCTCTATGATACTATTCAAGACTGAATAGTTGTAGTGTTGCTGTTGATACTAACAACTATCTCATATCAGTTATCGATTCATTTTTTTTTGGACTCTCCACATAATAGATATGGAAGCTTTCAATTTTGAGAATGAGTGTAAACTTGTGAATTAAGTGAAGTGAACAACCAAACCTTCAAAACCCATAGCATAATTATTCTATAGTGAGGTCCACGTTATAATGGCAGTGATTGATTGGCAATGGTATTGCTATCCTTGTTTATCATTCAATAGAGAGAATAGCGCTATCTGTTCCTCGCTTTACTCTCAGATCGTCTTTTAACAATGTAGAATTGATAATTAATTAACAAAATATTTCGTCGTAATTATGGAAATGCATTATGGAATTATTGGAAAATACAATATCTTGCTTAGTAAAATATAATTGATTATTTCAAACGAGAATGAACGGTTAATTTTACAGAAATAAACCTGTATCAGCTACCGTCTATAGAAGGCATTGACAAAACAGAGGATCGGCAACGTTTTTCTCCTATCTTTCTCCACTGCCATAATAACGTGGACCTCACTATAGAACCAGGACAAGATGAGACAGAATTTCAATTGATATTAAACTTCAGGAAACAAAATGGAGGAAACTCAAAACCAGCAGTAATAGCTAACTCCAACAATTAATGTTGAAAATGATATGCTTTGATTGATATAAGAGGTCATGTGTCCAATTTGAAGACTGAATGAAAATAATTGGATTTTCAGTTATTTGTAAAGAGTTATTTGATTTCAAATTCAGAGCTCTTCAATCCCATTCTTATCAATGTTGCACGTTTCTTCTGATTTTTTTTAATATTCCAAGATCTAATTACTCATGGAATATTTATATCAAGTTCTATTCAATTTTATCTATTGATTCTCACCATACAGTTTTTGACACAATCACATAGATACGGCCGTCTTTCGGAGGAGACAATCAGCCATCGGTCCAGTCTACCTAAAAAGTGATCGTCATCTCTCATCATTTTTCCTCTCACTCATTACCCACGCACAAGCCTAAGAGCTTATGTGGGCATCAGCCTCAGTATAAGAAAAGAACATTACTGTCCAAACTTCGAGGCGCCAACAAATAAAAAGTCATTCATTCATTCATTTACTACGTCCACTTCTTATATTTGGGTTATAAAATAAAATTTCAATATTAATATTCTTACACAAATTCCACGTGTTGATCGTCATATAATTTTCATATGTTCCCATGAATTTAGTAAGCGAATTTCTATGAGTGAGAGACTATAATCGTCCTCTGAGACTGTTATCAATAATATACCTAGTCGTACTATCTATAACTTTCATCTTCAGCTATGAAAACCTATGCTACAGTTCCAATATGAAGAGTATAATTACTATATTGATATATTTAAATAGTAACTGTATTCTGTTTGAATTGTTTATCCTCGTTGGAAAATCTTCCAGAGACATTTTTACATTATACTAAATTTCAGCTGGAATTGGAGTTCATTTTCAACTGATGATATGATAATTCGTTATGATTTATATATCATTAAATATGTATGAGACTCAATAATCAAATAATTATCTTGTATGAAATTTATCATATTATACAAAAATTTTAATATATAACATTAATGTATTTTCACCAGTATTTGTATCCAAACCAACAAGTGTATCCCACTCGAAACCTACGAATTTAGAAATATCCTTCTTCAAAAGAATGTATTCTCCCATTGAAGAAATAATCAGACGACTCCCTCGGTCTGTGAGTCGTCAGTACAGTGTACCATGTCTCAGAATATTCCAAGTTATGCATAGAGAGGGACATGAATATGCTGGAGTAGTGCGAGGAAGGATGCTTGACATGGATTCTGCTGGCCAAGTCACCCCTTCGGAGAAAGAAAAAAAAAGTTATTTTGGTCCACTCTAATGAGGTAGGAGAGACACGGTGTCACCCCTCTCTCTCCAACATTTGAAGAGCAGTGGGGAGACACGGTGTCTCCCCTCTCTCTCCAACATTTGAAGTGCAGAGGGGAGACACGGTGTCTTCCCTCTCTCTCCAACATTTGAAGAGCAGAGAGTGTCAACCGTTGTGAATGAACAACATTTTTCATTGCGACAACACCCTCATACTTCTATATCTCTTCAACTCTTATACTTCTCAGACGTTCATCCTTATTTAACTCTCAAACTTCCAATACCTTCATCCTTCTTCAAATCTAGAACATCTCATACTTCCATCTTCCTCCAACTCTCATACTTTCAATACGTTTATCCTCCTTCAACTTTCATACTACTCTTCTTTCCTATTTCCATCCTTCTTCAACTCTCATATACTTATCATACTTCCAATACGTTTATCCTCCTTCAACTCTCATACTACTCTTATTTCTTATTCCTATCCTTCTTCAACTCTCACACTTCTCATAGTTCCATCTTCCTCCAACTCTCATATTTCCTATACCTCCATCCTTCTTCCTATGATCTGATCATGATAAAGCTCACCGTGAGAATACACTCAAGATTAATGTCTAGTCATATTGCAGGTAGTATTTCCCAATACATCATAAATGGCTGGATGTCGCCTTAGTGAAATGCTGTGTCATCAATTTTTCATTGGATGTGCGTCGGAAATCCATTTTGTGAATGTGGGAGCCTGACAGTGTCTGACAGTGGTTTTTGTGGGATCTTTGAAACTGCTTGGGTTCCTCATCTTTCTGTATAGAAGCAATGCTCGGATAGAAGCACTCCACAATATTTTTGTAGATATTATATTGTGCCGAAATTTTTTTTTTAAATTTTAACTTTTTCAATATAAAATTTTATTAGAGTGCTGGATTAACGTTGTGATTCTCACGATATCGGAGTAGTTTCATGATGTAATTCAGCACATTACGTAATTAAATTCTAATATTTCCTCTATTGTTTTCCAACGTTTTCCTCGAGTACTTAGAATTGTTGTAGATGCAAAAAAAAATCATACAAAATCAGTTGAACGTCCATTCTATTGCTGAGTCTTCTACTTTGACCGAGGGAATTTTCCTGTATTCTGTCCTTGTTAGTTTATTCCTTTCTCGTTCTATTGAGGAAAATTATTGTCATCCCCACCACGTCCTTTGTAATTTGGTATTTTTTAATGCATAATATTGCTAGTCCTGATACCTATTTTTTGAGCCTGATTCGGTCGACTTGGAGACCTGAACAGGAGACCGCTTTTAGATTCTGTAGAGTATAGACATGTTTCCTGAGCTATATTATTTAATTGTCTGATTGTATTATGTCTTTTTCATCTCTTAAATACATGTTGTGTTGGTCTCTTGAAGACAGATTGGTTATTAGATTATCCATGTAAAGATGTATTTTGTAATATTTTCTATATTATTCTCATTATTATAAGAGCAGTCAGTCAACCGCATATCTATGTTTTTAATTCCAAGACCCTCAAACCACTAGAATTAGGATCACTTTATTGATACGATTCAAGCCCGCAGACCTCAGGGCCTAGCACAATTTCAACAACTAAGCCTTCTCCGACAAAATCATTTGTCACCAGGAGATCGGCTTAATATGAAGGCGAGTATATATAAAGTATAATATATAAAGTATTCTTATTGATTTCCATTGAAACCTCAATTGATCATATATTTTTTGAGATCTATGGAAACTGGAAAATATCAACATGGCTTAGGTAGTATAATTTTATAGTTAGGTATATTTATATACTTTTTATATGAACATTTTTATATATATTTTATATCTATTGAATTTATTCATTCATCCACAATATTGTTTTATAATACTTTAAGCACAACTTTCAAAAAAGTTCCACAGGCTCTAGCCCAAAAACCCAGAAAGGATCCATTTTTAATTCTACTCATATATCACCATAAATTACATGACCATCATGAATTTGTATGTGAATTCACACCATTATTTTATTATTCACGTGCTTTTCCACGTCAGAGTTGATTAAAAGTAAAAACTCCTCTCATACCAATAATTTATATTGGTAGGCTACAATATAGTAACTAATCTATTCATTTTTTTAATAATACAGAATTAGACAACTTTCAGAAAAGTGCCACAGGCTTACGCCCAAAACTGTTCCATTTCTAATTTACAACAGTCCAAATCTACAGTGCATCTATCTTTAAACAAAGCAATTAGAATAATTACTCTCAGATCAGTAGAGCAAGAGAATAATATTGAAAACTCACCATACCTCAATATTCCATTTCTACATTTTGTGTAGCAATTATATTCATCAAATATATATAAAAAATCTGGTGTGGCGCACTCACACAACTTTCCTTACCGTTATGAAAATTGATCACCTGACGCTAGTGTTCCCGCGCATCTCAATTCAAAGATTTGAGCCAGCTGGTGACAGGGCAATAACGCTGGAGACACACATGAGGTCTGCTATCTATTCATAGTGAATGATTTAATAGAATAAACAATAATTTGCAACTGAATAATCACATTTTCTTGAATTTGAAGCTTATTTTCAATTTTAGGAGAAAATGTTACTGAACATTTAGTTCTGAAAACTAGATGCTCCAATTGAAGTCTCATTACCTACCCACAAGCCCCAGCAAAAAAAATCATTTATTATAGATAAGACACTATTTTGAGCAGATGAAAACCACAGGATATTCATTTTTATTTCAAACAAGTGTTATTATAATTCTTGGGCAAGAGGGAAACATACGTGTTACACTATAATAATATAATATTATTTTGTACAGAGAAAAATTGCGCCTTATATATATTTTTATCACCAAACACTACTGTCGGTTGGAATTGATTACAGGGAATCAGACTGTATTCATCCTATATCATTAAACGAGCAATTTCTGTTTATATGTTTAGATGTTTGGATGTTTGGATGTTTCACCGGATCGCGAAAACGGGTCTAACGATTCTCATGAAATCAGAACATAGTAGGTTTATAATATAAAAATTCGATTGCACTAGGTCTCAACCCTGGGAAAACTCGCTGAAGGACATTAAAAGGATAATTATTATTCATCCTTGGAAAAATAGCTGATAATAATAATTATTTCGACGTCTGTTGATGATGGAATTGAGTGAGCGAGTTCATGTGTGTGTGACTGTGTCAAAATTATGACTCAGCTGTTGAACTTTTGTAATCATCCAATCAGGTACTTAGTGCCGTTGCAAAAAAACCGGGTTATTTTCAATCCTGATAAGTTCCAGTAGATCCATCTTTTTGAAATGGTCTTCTCTGATTTGATTCACGTGAAATTAATCAGGATTAAAATTTAACCGGCTTTTGTGCAACCGGGCATTAGTGAGGGAAATTTTTGCATTCCTCTGGGAATTAAACTCAATTTAGATAGAACATTTTTGTATGAACTATGAATGTTAATTATAATTTCTTCTTTCGTAATAAATTTGTTATGCTTTTGTACTCCAGAGCGAAGCTCGGTCCCCGATATTAGATGATAATAATATAATATTCAGCATATGGATACCAGACTATATTATTTATGGATGATGTGATATTATTTTCAACAGAGAGAAAATTGCTGACTGCACACTTTTCCTAGAATCGAGCGGTTTTGACATGCTGTGCAGCAAAAGTTCATTGAAAGGCACCTACCTGTTGAGTACCGGCTGAATAAATTTATTCAGCTGGCGCTGACGTAGTGCAAAATCAGCAGCTGGTGTGGGGAGGGGGTGGTACAGGGTGCTATTTGCGCATGCGCAATACCCTTCTGCACCAATCCAGGGAAAAGGCCACACAATGCACATTTCTCTGTTCTCCCTGAAGCCAGCTAGCAAGACGGCGATGATACTAAATAAGCGTCTTTCACTCTTGTCTTGGTTTGGTTACTCTTGTCTGTCTCTAACTACTTCCATAGCTCCATCTTCTTTCATTAATGTACGTGTATCTCAACCTCACTCACAGTTTCTTTCAAAAAGCTTCATTGTGAGTTGGAAAAGTTTCAAAATATACACAATTTCTGAATAAAGGGACTGTATATTTCAGTATGGATGAATACCATAAAAAAATACCACAATATTTCCTTCACAACTTCTCAGGAAGGGAGAAAATACAGAGTTTCTGTGCACTGTCAAAATATAGCTCAAGAACACAAGGTTACACGTCTTAAATTCAGTTCTTGATCAACATCGGTTTGCTATCCTTGTTTGTCATTAGACAAGCAGATAGATTCATCCTTTTCTAGCTCAGTACTATTACCAAATTGTCTGTAGAGTTGTAGGTAGAGTATACTCCGTAAAAATATAATGAACAACGAAAATATTCAATCTCAATTATGAAAATGTATTATTAAAACGAGGAAAGAAATATTCTCTTATGGCCGTTTCCACAGTGACAGTTTAAACTAAATTTCATTTTAAACCGTATCGTTTGTTATATAATGTGGTTCATCTTGAGTTTTAGCCAACAGCTGATTGAATTCAGTTTAAGCTTTGACTGTGCAAACGGCCCTTGGTGGAAATAATAATATTTGAGGTACAATATTCATCATTATAAACAAGAATCAAAATTTTATATTTTACAAGATATTCCAGGATGATTAGATTCATACTGTCTACTATAGAAGACGGTGCAAATACGAGAGACCTGGCAACTCTTCAATCTTATCACTTCCTCTTTATAAACATAAATCTCTTCAACCTTTAATCTCTTTAATCTTTATAACATATCTATAATCTTTATAACATAATTTCTTTAATCTTTATAACATAAATCTCACTATAGGTCTACGATGGGAAGAGAAAGTCGAAATTATACAGTGTCAGAATCAATGTTAACCTGATGAATCCGAATTAACTGAACACTGAACCACAAATTAAGAGGTCATCGACCCAGACAGCAGAGCGTGTTTGAACTGACAAACAAAAATTACAATGTCAAATAGAAGTTTGTAAGTGCAGAAGGTCTCATTGACCCCGAAAATGCGTGACAAACAGCTATTCCCAAATTCAAATGTCGAATACTGTCGAAAAATGTTCAAGGGCAGGAATTGAGTGCAGTAGTTTCTTCAGCACTATAATATAACGGTTTTTTGGGAACTAGGTCAAATACCTGGGACAAACATGGATTTCTCAAATTTTTTACTACATTTTTCATTACACTACTGTATTTGGTTTCTCCTTCTCTTTCACGTCTTGCTCCTGCTCCTGCTCATTCTCTCTCATTCTATCCTTTCTCCACTTTCTTCTTCTTGTCATTTCTCTCTCCATTTTATTAATATTCCTCTCCTTCCACAAGTTCTTCTTCTCCTTTTCATTTATCAACTCCTTATTTCTCCTGTTCCTACCCTCATTTTCCCAAATAATTTTCAACATTTTCCCATCCACACCACTATTCATTACATACTTCTGTTTCCTTCCATTCTTTCTGCTCTCTCTACTATCTCTCTCTCTCTTTCTCTCTCATCCTCTCTCACTTTCTCACTCTCTCTCATTCTCTCAACTTGTTTGACGACGCACTGAATAATTCGAGCCTTTCATCCACTGTCAAGATAAACGCCTGTCATAACGCATTCAACTTTGTTCTCACTGTTTACCATCATCACTTTTCACCTCAATTGTCTTTCTCTCTCACACTCTCTTACTCCCTATCACTCTCTCTCTCTCTTTCTCTTTCTCTCTTTCTCTGACGTCATCACTCTGTAACTCACTCTATCTTTCTATCATCCCCTCTTTCTCTCTCTCTCTCTTTCTCTCTCTTCTTCCTCTGTAACTCACTCTATCTTTCTATCATCCCCTCTTTCTCTCTCTTCTTCCCTATGTAACTCACTTTTTCTTTCTCTCTCTTCTTCACTATGTAACTCACTTTTTCATTCTCTCTCTCATCCTCTCTTTCTCTCTCTTCTTCCCTCTGTAACTCACTCTATCCTTCTCTCTCAAATCCCATCTCTCTTAACTCTGTAACTCACTCACTCTCTCTCTCCCTGAGAGAGACCAGTGATAAGTTTGGAGTTCGATTTGACTCAGCAAAGCGCCGCCACTTGATGACATGCAGTGAGATTCACTACAATCTGTCAGAATTTCTAATGGATAACATCAATGCTCTCCGTGCAACTGATGCTGCTACAGTTTTAAGAGAATATCACCATAGCAGTGTCACTTATGACTCTCCCTCTTTTTGTTCAATTTCTCTACTCATCACTCTTCCTCTCTTTGTTCAGCCTTCTCTACTCATGACTCTTTCCCTCTTTGTTCAGTCTCTCTACTCATGACTCATCCCTTCTTTGTTCAGTCTCTCAACCCATGACTCTTCCTCTCTCTGTTTAGTGTCTCTTCTCATGACTCTTACTCTCTCTTCCTAATATCTTCACTCATGACTCTTTCTCTCTTTCTCTAGTCTCCAGATTTATTGTTCCAAAGTCCCGAACAGGGATCTGTCAAGATTGGAGGAATTGATTTATGAAATTTACTCTATTTTTGACAAGTTTAAAACTGTTCTGTTTTCCCATTTCCAGGGGAGAAAAGATATCACAAACTTGTATTTCGTATCTTAGAGCATATTATCTTCAAAGCCGGAAGCTATCGATTTCGATATCAATCATAACTGAATTCATAATATCAATTTCAGAGCCACCGTTCAAGTTGCGTGTCAACAATTACTAATTATTGGTTTGAAACATATATAGATACTGATAGATACATCGATATTGGAAAAAAATAATTGTTTAGATTATTTCTATACTTACACAGGTGAAAACTGCAAACGTAGCTCTGAAAACTATCAAGTACTGCAGCTTATTAAACAGGTGTAAATTGAGGTTTCACTTTATTTCAGAGCTAATCATGCGACATCTCAGAAACGATAATGTTCATCTGAATACAGCTAGAAGAGCAGTAGATTGTCGCTGATTTTCGTAGCAATATTTTGCCACGAAAATAGCTCAAAAGGATTGAAACCTCCCAGAAACCCCTACAAGAATTGTTTTTCCCATTTTCTCAAGTTCTATTCCATTACAACTTTTTTGAGCAAGAGATACAGGGAAATACAATGGAAAGTAGCCAGACTCTCCGTAAATAGAAACACTTTCTGGCAGTATAAATATATATTAGCCAATTTTGGCATGACATTTCACTACGGAAATCGGCTTGTCTGGTCAATCTCTACCTATATTTGTATAGTGAGTGTAATCTCGAACGCTGATCTAGGAAAACTGATTAATATTGAATCGATTGGTCCCATTTATTGTAATGGGTTACATTTTGACTTTTGTTGATCACTTGATTCGATTGAGTGTGGATTTGCACTTATAAACGGCCCTAAACCGTACCTCAAATTTATTTATTTATTTACAATGCAATTATGCAAATGACACCAATGTAATAACAATTACTGATACTAACAATTATTGATTTGTTTTATGTAATGACATTGAAAGATAAAATAATACGGTAGTCCTTGTGCTATTTTTCTTCCAAATTTATAGATGACAAAGTCCAAGATAAGGTTAGAATTTCACGTGTACAATTTTTATAAAATTTTAATACTCTATTAATACACAATACAGTTTATTACTCAATACTAATTGAAGCCTACTTTCAGATATTCTCATACTCTTCAATAATCTAAAACTTTCCAATACTTTCATCTCTTTATTACTCTCACATTTTATAATATACTCACACTCTCGAATACTCTCAGGGTGGCCACTAACGACAGGACAAGTATGATAAACATGTGTGTACACACATGCTCATTCTAACAAAAATTTTTGAGCATACATTTTTTTATCTCCGATTTTTTGTTGTTCATTTTTTCTTCGCTGCTCTATTAGATGGACATAAAATTTTTAAGTTGAAATATTTTAATATAATTATGATTTTTGTCATTTCCCAGAGGTTTATTTATTGTTAAGCTGCGTTTACACCAAAGTTATGAAAAAACTTAATCCTTATAGAGTCCATTAGATTGAACATAACTTATGATCCACATGATGAACATATTATGTATTTGTCAAGTTTCGTTCCATCTGATAGAATCTATAAGGATTGAGTTATTAACATTTTGTTAATAACTTTGGTGTGAACGCAGCTTTATTGGTTGTTTATTTTATGTTGGAAGCTGCTTTCAAACAGCTGTTATTTGTTCGAAGCCTCTCGTTGATGATACAACATGAATGACGAGCAAGTTTGTACACACACATGTTCAACACACTTGTTCTGTCGTTGTTGGCCATCCTAACTCTAGGTATTTATACTCTCAAATAATGCTGTACTCATATTCCTTTAGTAAGCAATGCTTAGATTTGGAGAAGGGATTAAAAAGTAATAATAATTTTAATTCAGTACATTCCTTGCATGACATTTCAAGCCTCAACGTGCAATCTGTCGTAAGCACTTTGTTGTAAATCCTAGAACTGCCCAAGTTTTCAAATCACTCATAAGATCTACAGTACAATACTCCCCTACGAAACGCAATTTGTTTTCCAGAAGTTTCCCCTGTTAGCGGTGTTGTCTCCAGAAATACGTCCTGATAACAGTGTGACTGAACAACATGTTCTCTGAGAGATACCACTGCATGTTCAAACTTTCCAACTCTAATACTACTAGGACTGTAGTAGTTACCCTTCTAACAAACTCTAAATAGCCTCCTTAACGGAAGGATCAGGCAATTAGGCCTATCAAAACAAGTGTGTACAAAGTTTGTCTGTAACATTCCGGCTAAGATACTTTCTCAGCCCCTAAGCCAAAGGCTAACTTTCTGAAAGTTTCTATTTCAAGTTGAACAAGTTGTGAAAGAATCTGTTCAGTTCGATAGGAGAATCGTTCGTTCCATTTAAGGTTTATCTCGGACTAATTCTGTAATTCCTTCTTAGGGAGTACAACACTCGACATCGTTCAGAGATTAGACTTAACAGAAGCTTGTATTTTATCACTTCAATTAGCTGGAGAGTGGACGGTTAATTAGAACTGAGCAGAATCCCAAACTCTTCTACAAGATTCCCTGGAAATGCTCCTCAATAAATTTATTGATTGACAATATTATTGATTGCACGTCTTGATGATTAATAGAATATTGTTGGTGTAGTAGAATCGAGTATTATCGATTAATTTGCACTGAGTGGGATCCCAAAATCCTCTTCAAAATACCCTCGAAATGCATTCAATGATTAACAAATGATTAATTTGCAATGCATTCGATGATTAACAAAATGTATTACACGTATTGATTAATTGAATGAATGATCTATAGAATATAGTGTATTTGGTTTGTAGAATTTTGTTTATCAAGCTTATTTAGACTTCTCTTACACTTGAGATTCATAATTTATTCTTTTATATGTAAATATTCTCTATTTATAACATATTATTGTCCGCTAGCGATCAAGTTTTTACTTATGCTAGTCGTGTCACGATGAATATATCACGATTGTAGGCTATTTCATTTTAAATTTTGAATCTTGTGCATTTTTCCAGTATGACAAATGAATTAAATTTCAATTTGAAGAATGACTAATATAATTCAAGTATTGCTACATTATCAAGATCTTCAATTATATAATTTCTAGAAAAGTATAATAGAGCACTACTATATTCATGTAGTAGTAATTAATTTATATGAATTCATAAAACTTGAAAAACAAAATTCAGTTTCACACATTGAAACTAAAGATGTTTTCAATACATTTCATTCTAGAGCGGTTTGAAAATTGTCCCGTTGGTGTCACCGTCGATTCGCACGGCGTGACGGCAGCTGAACAATTTTTTAAACGTGGTTAAATTGTTTAAATTGTCACACTTCCGTCGTAGTCACACATTTAGCACCGGTGTACGCAAGACTTATTGATAAAATCATTGCATTTTGTCTCCTTGATTCATAATTTCAAGGCAAACAAATCATTGGATTCGAAGAATGACTTATATCATTCAAGTATTGCTACAATATCAAAATCTTCAAGTAAAACGGTGAATCATTACTAGAAAACATCATTCGAATCATATAATCCTACGATCATATTCCGACAATTTTGTGTACCTCGCGGTATTTGGAATTAAGTTTTCAATCAACTTTCAACAGATTTATAATCGTCAGATTCCAATCCCATGTTGAACGCTGCTTTACGATTGGATTTCCACATCGAATACCAGATACGAATTACAGTGAGATTTCAGGAATATTTAAATCGAGTTGGTTCCCCTCTAATTGAGCTTTCTACATCATGTAATCCAATATTTCCAAAACTCAATTTATGAGCTGTCAACTTCAACAGATATGACCCACCTGATAATTCATCTGAATTTCTGAATATTTTGGATTTTTCTCTGTAAAGCCTCATGCATATCGGTACGAACCGAATGCCGGACGCGGGACTAAGGTTAATTTTAACCATTCAAGATCTATTTAAACCATTTCTGAATAAGCCATTTAAACCATTTTTGAATGGTAGAGAGGACTTGAAAGTCCTAACTCTGTCAAATAAATGATCAAATCAAATCAAATTTATTGCCAAATTTATATGAATTTACAAAACACGAAAAACAAAATTCAGTATCACACATTGAATGTTTTTGATTTTTCTCTGTAAAGCCTCTCCATATCGGTGCGAACCGAATGCCAGACGCGGGACTAAGGTTAATTTTAACCATTCAAGATCCATTTAAACCATTTCTGAATAAGCCATTTAAACCATTTTTGAATGGTAGAGAGGACTTGAAAGTCCTAACTCTGTCAAATAAATGATCAAATTGAATCAAATTTATTGCCAAATTTATATGAATTTACAAAACACGAAAAACAAAATTCAGTTTCACACATTCAAACTTAAGATGTTTTCAATACATTTCTTTCAAGAGCGGTTTGAAAATTGTCCCGTTGGAGTCTCCGTCGATTCGCACGGCATGACGACAGCGGGACAATTGTTTAACCGTGGTTAAATAGTTTAAATTGTCACACTTTCGCCGCAGTCACGCATTTGGAACCGGTGTGCACAAGCCTTACGTCTGTCAAAACTGTGATAGTTGGCAGAATTAGAAAACTCAATCACCTTCAACCACGTTAATAACAGATAATTGATGCTGTAAAAGGTACTTTTATTTCCACTCTTTGCTTTCAATTACATATCAACTTTGATACTCATCATCAAAAGTTTTCAGCCACTTCACTCCCATGTTATCGGATGGGCACGTTATATAGTCGGTCCCGGTTGATATATGAAGTCGTGAGGCTCGACTTAGATTATGGCTTAGATTAAAGACCGTGTGATTCAAAAAGGACTTTATAACTTTGAAAATTCATATAAATCATATTAAACAAGGTACAGAGCTGGTTTTGGTGTTGTTTTAAAAGAAACAATCCAATTTTTTATTCGCGTAGTCCGCTAGAGTCTGGTCGCACTAGCGGCAGTTACGTCAAAGATGGCTGCCTTCACTGGACCTGAGCGTGCTAGATGTGTGTTTTGGTTTGAAAATCGGTATAGTGTACCTTGATATATGTTGCAAAAAGTTTTGATACCACAGATCGATTTTTGACCGAGAACGATTTTTTTTCTTTATGCAAGATGGCGCACCACCACACTATCTGACTGACGTCCGGGATTTTCTTAATGACCGCTTTCCAAATCAGTGGATTGGACGTATTGCATGGCCCCCTCGCTCCCCAGACTAACACCGCTGGATTTTTCTTTTGGGGTTTCATAAAAGATATGGTGTATGGACCTCATTTTGCTTTCTTGTTCGATTCGCAAACCTCCACTGGATTATTTTGTTCAACAGTTGAATAATAATGATGAGAACTTAATACAATAAAGTAATATCACACGTAAATTATTTTTCAAATATGATAGTTTTGGGGATAAATTCTATTAGGTTGAGAGTATTTAGGAGTAGCTCATGGAGTATAATCCAACTTTACTGTGATTGAATTGAATTAGCCGGTCGGGTTACAATTATTATAAACTTTGGTAGAGTTACAAACTTCGGTCTGCTAGCACCGTCTGGTTGGTGGGTTCGAATCCCGCCGATGGCATGGACGTTTGATCATCTCATCAATTCTCTAACTCACTTCCCATTGCTCACGCACAAGAAAAAGATAATGTGGGCATCATTAGCAACAAAACAAGAAATTCAAAGGTGATGAGAACTTTTTTCAATTTTACTCGTTTAGGAATTTTATTGAATCATCATGTAATTCGTGGAGAAATTTAATCAAGTATTTTGATTTGTTTGTTATAGTTTCTTGAATCGTTCACGTTGAGTATGATTCACGTGATATTCACGGTAAAAACCAGTGAGGTAAAAGAACAAAACTGCGTAGCATGCAGAGTCCCTACTGAAACAAGAATCAATATTCTGATTAAAAAAGTTTTTTGGCAAGTTTAACGCTCTCTGGCTAAGCTGACTCTCACACTGCCCCCCCCCCACCATACAACCTTCAACCACCTCCCTCCCCCACCCATTGATTCACCCATGTAGTGAAAGTTTGGTATTTTAGACAGCCATTTTAAATATTTTGGAGAGCACCCAATACCGTCCAATAATGATTCCATTTTCAACATCCAATACAGCATTTAAAACTCAGAAGAGCCTGCATTCTCGGAAAGATATGTATGTTTTATTTCTTGCTGGTGATAAATATATTGAGAGTGACTGAAAGTCATGAATCATTTATGTATTCTTGGAAATTTTTATGTACGTATACATTAGATCATTGACCGAATGTCTAGAGTAGGTACCCAGAGTATTCAGGGAATTCTGTATTGGAAAAATAGAAGTTAGAAGTTGTAGGAACATTGAAAAACCTACAGAATCAATCTTCTTAATAGTGCGAAACTGAATAGGCTTCACATTCTCTTCACAATCATGCCTCGTATAGAAATAATTTATTATTGAATAAATGAGTAACTCAAATAACTCCAAGTCATAGGCCCGGATACACAGAAGCCTGTTAAATTTAGACCATGATTAACTGCCACGAGAATCAATGAGAGAAGGTTTTTTTTGAAGAAAGGGATTCTCTGATGGCTCTTGGCATTTAATTATGGTTAATAGTTTACAGGCGTTTGCGCAACCGGGCCATAGTTATCATTCATCCACTCATTTTTGCTCTCTTCGAATTACGCATTAGCTATCCACCCTGTTGTCAGTATTTGCAATGGAAGAAGTCTTCAGGGTGATTAATAGTGTTCGATTTGAATTTTCCTTTAAATCAGTAATGAATCTTTGAAAAAATCATAGAGATTGAACATTGAGACACTCAAATTAAACAACTGATTACATCAAAGTAGTAGGAAAATATTAAGAACATTAGTTCCCAAGTCTTCTCTAGGTAACTTTTTGATGACATAAATGATCAATTAATTCGAGCAACAAGTGGTTATTGTAGTGGAAGAATATTGGAGAAGTGTCGGAAAGATACTGAGAATAGGCTGAGTATTCCTTTAGGTGACTTTTTGATGACATGAATAATCAATTAGTTGATTTACTCAAGCGGTTGTTGTAGTGGAAAAATATTGAGAACAAGTAGTTCTCCAAGTTACTTTCTTGATGACACGGATAATCAATCAATCTCAAGCAACAAATGGTTGATATAGTTTGTAGTGGAAACTATTGGAGAAATAGTGAGAGAATATTGAGTACAAGAAACAATAGTTGATGACATCAATTGATTGCGAGCAACAAGTGCGGTTAGTATCTGTTGATTTGATTTTTTAATATTGAGCGTCCACTTGAGTCTTATCCTTTTAAGACTTTTTTGGTGGCATCAATTAATACCGAGCAACAAGTGGTTGGTATCTATTGATTTGTTTTGATTTTTTCATATAGCGTGTCTATTTGAGCCTTTACGTTTCATTTTCAATGACTTTTCTGATGGCATCAACTAATTCTGAGCAACAAGTTATTAGTATCTATTGATTTGAATTTTTAATATTGAGCGTCTACTTGAGTCTTTAGTTTTCAATGACATTTCTGATGACATCAATTAATTGCGAGCAACAAGTGGTTAGTATCTATTGACGAGTGTCCTACCTATAGCATCATGCAGCCGCGGTTCGCTGCTCCCAGAACGCATGCTATGATTGCTTCCGCCGATGTCCTCCCGTCCCGCCGTTGCGACCGGCAGTCTCCGTCGCACCGACTTTGCCGTTCCCGTCAACCGCGCCGACTGCGACCGCGTGGCCGGTCTCCGCCTCCTGCCGCCTCCACCGCCTCCGTCCGGGGGCGGTGTGCCCGGACCGCCTCCGAGAGCCGCCTCCATGCTCGAGAACGACGGAGCACAGATGGACGCCGAACGTCCCTTGCCCTGGCGAGCGGCCAGATTCGCAGCGTCTTCCATCGTCATTGACGGTTCGCGGTTCGCGCACTCACTGACCGGCGACGCGTTCGGACGCCCCGCGCATTCCGACGCCGACGCTCAGGGCTGCCAACCCTGCGCCCCTCAATTTCTCGCACCACCCCTGAATTTGCGCGTCGACCGACAAATTTCCCTGCACTTCGGTCATCATTTTGTGGTTAGTTCAATTCAGTTTAAATTCAAATTGTTCATTTTCCATGATTACCATATTTCCACATTACAAATTGATTCATTTCAATGTTCATTCAAACACACATTAAAGAACAAATATAAAACAATATACTTTACTTTAATTTCTTTATCGATCATATTATGGAACTACAACAAAAAAGCAGCGCTCCTGCAGTATAAGACACGTCAAAGTGTACTAAAATATTAGTAATAATATACTATATCTACCAAACATAACAGACAAGATAACACAACAAATTAACATAACTAACGTAAAGGAAAAATCATCTTTTAAGGAAGTCCGTTAATTTGTATGGACACAATACAATGAGGAACTCCTCAAGTGCTCTTTTGAACTTCCTCAATCCCACTTCTCTTGAGATAATCTCACTTATGTGAGTTGGGAGTGCATTGAATATATTCACATATAAAACGGGCCTCAATTTCTCTTATGTAAGATGGGAAAGAATTGAATGTTTTCATTCCCATATAAAGTGGAGAAAGTATATGAGGTGGTTATATAAAACCTCTAAATTAACCTTGTATCAATTATCCATTTATTATGGGGATGATTCACCTGGTTCTCCTCATATACCCGTCTATATTCTTGAAGACGATGTTTGGTACACCAAATATGTGAATAGCTGGAACCTTCAGAAACATCTTTTCTCCAAAATGAGTCCTGCAAGAACACCTCCACAGTTTCATACAAATAGCTGTAGTAATACCCAAGTAGGGTAGCCTAGTCACTCCACGTAGTTGACAAGAATCATAGCCGTAATTACTGTTGTTTAATGATTATAAACAAAACACAATTCATTAAAATGATTGGAGAAGGACCAACATGCATAGCCCAAAACTGTTCCTTCCCCAAATTTTGATTCATGCACAAAAAAATAATCATTTCTTCTAATGTGAATATCATAAATATCTCTACAATATATTCAACTAGCCGGCAGGCTCTCTTCGCTCGCCTTATCCGTCTAGACCCCCGGCTGAATAAACCAGGAATGAGTATGAGACCATCAGGCTCGCTTCGTTTGCCTTCATATTATTCCATTTCAGTTAGCTGGCTTCCGTCGGAGTAATATCTATTTTTTTTAAAAGTCCATGATTGGGTTTTATCTATTTACAGATGGAATTGAATAGAGAATGCATTTATTCAAATGCTAATTAATATATAATTATTATTAAACGAAAATCCTAAATAAATGCTGCAAATCACCCCGAAGACCTCTGCTACTGCAGACATTGACAACAGGGCTAACAGCCCTGAGCGCTGCTATCCAGAGATTGTCAGTTTGGTGTAAGGGCAAGCATTCCTGACTGGCAATTGGGAGGTACCGGGTTCGATTCCCGGGCTGGCAACTAATTTTTGGATAGTAGTTCTCATCGAATTTCCATCTAGCTGTTAGCCCTGTTGTCAATGTCTGCAGTAGCAGAGGTCTTCGGGGTGATTTGCAGCATTTATTTAGGATTTTCGTTCAATAATAATTATTTTTTATCTATTTCTTATTTTTTGAAAAAAATTTCTGATTGAATGTTTTGGGGGTATCAAGCCCCTTGACCCCCCTCCCTTTCTATGCCCATGCCTGCTACCCTCTCTTATGTCGGAGCCCTCTAGGCGCAAAAGCTCTTTATAGTAAAAAGCATTAGTCCCAAAGATCCTAGCACCCGTGATTTTTCCAATCCGTTACCTCGAAGTTGAAAAAAATATTCGTACAATGTGCTCCAAATTACATTCTTCTGTCACTTATATCGATGTGAAAGTTATCGACTGATTGATAGACAAAGTATCGATGACTGAGAATTCGACTCGTAGTTCTCAAGCTGCTCGCTTGATGGCAGAAGCTTATTGAGAATTCATTTTCAAGTACTCAAAATTAGTTCTCAAAGTTCACAGCTAGATGGCATAGATCATACATTGTGACTACTGGGTTATTGGCACTGTAGCTGTAGTGCAAAGTTAGTAGACAGTCTACCAACGTTGGCTACAGTGTATAAAGTCTATGACTAATATTATTATTATTGACTATATAGCCTCTATGTAGCTGTATATAACTATTCCCACATATCAGTGACTGTGAACCTGCACTGTATAGTGAGAATATTATTCCCATAAGTTATAATGTGACTATTCATACATGCTGAAAGGTAATAGGCCTACGTAGTTCAATCATATCTTAAAACTTATGGAAATCATATTAACACTGTAATGGTCTATTCCACTGTCTCTCATAAGTGAGGATTCAGCTTATTGTCTTCCTATTATCAGAGAAAACTCCTATAATTCTGTGCTATTATTTAGTGACTGAGGTTTACCTACCTGTTAGATTACCTATTTTATTCTTGCAGTATGTTGAACCATAGAGGAATTTGTAGAGCTAAAGTTCTATATAGTTTATGAAGTTTTTCATTGTTTATCTATATTAATGAACAGCTCTATTTCCCGGTTTTGTTTTTTGAGCGGAATAATTAGAATCTTCAATTTTAAAGATATTCTATGTGCAGAGATTCATAATTTACAAAGTAGCACTGATTGGGAGAGAAAAACTAAGGATGTTCCTTGTACTGTTTCTCTCCCAAAAGTCCGAAATAGGGTTATGGTTTCACTTTTCTAAAATAGATACTCTGCTACAGAAATTTTCTCACCTTCATGTATTTCTCCAGTGATGATACATCAAAGATATGTATCAGTTTTATATGTCTTTACAATTAGAATAGAATAGTTATTTGTGCAACTAGTGCGCAAAGTGACAGTTTGCTGCACCGAAAGAAACGTTTACGCCCGAGCCGTAGGCGAGGGCGGAATGGTTTCTTGAGTGCAGCAGAGGTACTTTGCGCACGTATTTCACATTAAGTTTTTCCTACAGTTACCATTGAATATGAAAAGTGGGTAATTATGGGTAAAATTGCCTGAAATGCATCAAATGTTTTTCTGTGTAATTTTATTATTGATAAAAACCTTAATTTATTGTCAAATTGAATAAAAATGTTGTCCTTGGTTATAATATCTAATACTAATAATTTACTCGTTGTGCTTCGTTGCACCTCTGCTCACTATAGCAGCCCAGTCACTGCTGTTACCAACTTCATTTTGATTTTGCTGCACTGTTGCTCCATATAACCTACTAAGTATTTTGCGTTGCCATGTTGCAAATATGGAGTGCAGAAAAATTTTTCCTGCACTAGAGCGGAAAAGTGATTCTTTGCGTTCTGTAATCAGTGCAGCAATGGCCACTTTTCAACGTAACTGTAGGAAATAGAATTTATTCTACTGGTTCTCATGAACAACAGAACAATATTACAAGAGAGAAAGCACAACAAATATATCAAGTTATTAGCCAAATTTATCAAATGCTATGGCTTAAAAATATAACAATGAAAGAAAACAAAGAAATATTTTATATTCACACATCGCCATATGCAATCATATTAAGATTATGTCTACCTGATCCTGATGTAATTCTCCAGTGATGAGAGGCTAGTTTCAAAATATAGGTATCAGTTATGATATAGGCCTGTCTTCAAAATATTGAGATTATTATGTCTTCTTTATGAAGAATATGATGAATTATAAACACTTTTAAACAGGAATAAAACTAAAAGATGAATAGAATAGATACCTATCAAATTGTCTTTTTTCCTTAGGGCTATTCTTGAATAAAAATAAAAATAGAAAACAAGTACCCTTTTTAAAATTGTTTACTCACAACATGCTTCGGCTATATTATGCTATTATCAAGTATATTATGATAATGGCATCATACAGCCGAAACATGTTGTAAGTTAACATAAAAAAGGTACTTGGATTTCTATTTGCTCATATTAATGTGCATGCTAAGCAACTGCAACTGTAAAGTCGTGGAGAGTACATCTTCAATAAAATACCTGGGTATATCTTGATTCAAGGTTGCGTTGGGAGGAACATATTAAGATCGTGAAAAAACAACTCTTCATAGCATGTAGGAAGTTTTATTTTCTTAGAAATTTATGCCCAAATGATGTATTAGAAATGATTTACTATGCCACTGTAGAAAGTAGATTGTCATATGGAGTGGTGGCTTGGGGAGGTACTTATTTTTCCATTATCAATTTTTTAATAGTTGGACAAAAGCACATTGTCAAAGTAATGGATAAAAAACCCATGATACATTCGTCTTTGGCTACCGTGTATTTAGAAGCTGGAATTAATCTCAGATACCTATACCCTCTCAGATACCTATATATTTTTTTAAACTATTCTAAGATTTGGAAGAGAAAGAAAAACAAATTTAGAAATAGAGCGGAGCAGGAGACAGGACTTGTGATCAGGGGACATGCTAATACCTCCGCGACCATATAAGGAAATATTCCGAAGATTTTACTTGTATGTAGACCCCGAACATTCAACAATTTGCCGGTAGAATTGAAGCAAATCGATAAAAGAAACAATTTTTAAAATGAAGTAAAAGCTTGGCTTTTATTACAAAATGATGTGGAGCGTTTATTTTCAAGAGTAGAATAGATATGAATTTGCGTGGTTTTATTCGATGAATGTCTTCTTTCTCTCTTGGAAATTGTGTGAAGATAAATATTCAAGATACATGACTTGCTTTCGTATAATGTTGATAATATATAGACGGAAATTTATAAAATGAAATTTATGAGTCTGCTAATTGCTTGGAATGTCCATTGATTGTTATTCTTTTCAAATGAGGGAAAGTGGATTAAAATGTCAATATACATGTATTATCTAAACCAAAATTCCTTACCCTGTCATATTATGCAAGTTCCGACTCGGCAAAATAATTCATTGCTTATTTTTTTCTTAATTAAAAATATGATGGTGCCCCAAACAGGACTTCTAGTTCTCGGGGTACTTGAAATTTTTTATTCTTCTATTGATGTAAATGAGTTATTGTGATTTCTTTGTACAACATGTAGGCTAATTGTATTATTTTATTATCTTTATTTTCATAATTTGCAATATTGCTGTTGTGATATATTATCTACTCTACTTTTCATAATTTTTGATTATGTGTAATGTATAAATTGGAAGAATAAATAAATTTATTATTATATTATTATTATTTCTATTTAAATAGATACCTACTATAAATATAATACAGTAAATATAATAGCCTACTTACCAAACTATGATAGAGTTTTATGTAGCATATAGATTGTGGAAAAACGGGATAAGGTCAAGAAATAATAGAACAAACTGAATTTTATCAAAAACCAAATATGTCTTTTTATTACATTAAAATTGTACCTTCAAGTAAAAAATCAACAATATCGAATAGAATGAAACAAATAACTTCTATGATACTCTTAGTTATCAACTAAATACAATAACAACAAAACAAAATCCATTCAACAACAGACAACATTTTTGATTAAGGTTCGTTAATTCAAGGAAGCTTTACACACTCATAAGATAAGTTTTACAATAATTATTATTCAGACATACAGTTGAAGGGTATCCAATTCCAAAATCTATCACACTCATTAAAGCATTCTCTGATAAGTCGAAGTCAATGGAAATAGAGATCAGAATTTACAGTGTTAGAAATGGGAAAACAGAACATATGTGATGATTCAATCATTATTCGTTTGACAGGCTATAATTAGCTAAAGATATTGAATATTTGAAATGGTCCAAAGTCAGTAGACATTCAAAGTTAGTCTGTTTGCTAACGTTGGCCTACATCTACATGACTATTAACAAGTTAGTCATTTTTGCAGTTTTTTCAAATATCCAAAACTCTGTTCTCTACAGTCAAAAAAACATAGATACGGTATTTGAAAGGCTCAAACTGAAATATGTAAATGAACTGAATATACCTAATTTTTATCTTTATCCATCTCATTTTCACTAGTCATATTCATTTTAACGATAGAAAACCCAGATTCAGCCTTTCTTGTCTATGTAAAATGATTGTAAATTATGTTGGAGGGAGTTTCAAGTATGACTTTAGAAAATTGAAAGCCATCTTATTTTAAATGAAATCTTACTGAGATGACAATTATTGAATTTGTGCGTTTTATGCAGTGTGCAGTTATTTGCATGGCTTGGAAGCATAATATTCAATGGAAGTACGGTACTTGAATATGGTAGCTCATCTTTTAAATAGCCCTGGGGTGGTTTGGAGAAATCTCACAAGTCATTTGAAAATAGGATAGGCTAGTACTAAATCTATAGGAGTTTTAGCTTCCAACTTTGAAAATCTGGAATTAGCAATAGTAGATTTCAGAGTAATAATAACAATAATTAAAGAATTGAGAAAGTGAAGTACCTATAACAAAGTATTATGGAAAAGTAACGAATCTACGTACGATTAGGCTAATAAAGAATTGGACTATGTTTTAAGAAAAGATAAACTTATCTCAGATTGGATTGAGTTTTATTTTTGCATTAAACATTATAGGAATACTCGGATTATAGCATAATGAATCATTCTTAGCATGAGTTGAGTTTGAATCCTTAGTAATTTTAAAAATAATTTGAGGTGAACAACTTCAAAGTTCAAGCCTATAAATGACATTCCTTCGCCTTATTTTCAAGATTCTGCAACTTCTATAATGAGGGGTTCCAATTTTTCAAAGGTTCTGGAAAAATTGAATATTTTCTGAAATGTTATTGCATTTACAACCACTGTACTCTATCCAGTACAATTATGAGTTACTACCAGATGGAACAGAATTTAGCAGTCCTTCAAAAATTGAATGAAGATCCCATACAATTCCTGAAAGTTCTTCCTGAAACAAATGATTTTATACTTATTCATCTCATTACCATGTACCAATAAGAGACTTTAAAATTGACTCTTTTTCACCAATTAATTTCTCTTGAATCAATTAAAAAATGTTTCACATTCATTTATTGAATTTCGAATTATTGAGAATATGTTTCAACATCATAATACACAGCTCTCATTAAGTTCTACAAATGATTTAGAAAAATACAATTCATGTAATAGAATGGTGTGATTGCGCAAGCCAAATTATTTTATCAAATTGAAATATAAAAAATCGAAAATGTTTAACTGAGAGAACAATATGATTATAATTCTATGTAATGAATTGATGATGAGTTATCTTGGATTCATATTTCTATGAATCAAAAAATATGAAAACTAACTTACATAACTTTCTAATATAATAGCCATGATCAACGATAAGTAAGCAAAATCATCAGCAGAATCGACGCTCAATCTTGAATAATATAAGTTTCACACGAAATTGATCGATTTGAATAAAGAACTTACTAAAGATCTAAACAATTAGGCCATTAATTATTACAGTAAACAAACTATCATAACAATTAAGAATTATGGGAGTAATTATTTGAAAATAACTGAGGAAAATAGGAACTTATAGGTAGGTGGTAGTTGAACTACACAAATATGAAGATCTGATAAAAATTACCATTGAGATAGTGTTGAACACAAAATGATAATTGGAAAAAGATGATTGTATTATATACGATACTCATCTTAAGTACTTGTAATGAGTTGAGAAATAATATTAAAATAACTGAGAAACGTGAAAAAGTTAAAGTTTAGATTCAACAGAGAAGTCCGACAATACACAATAATTTAAATAATATAAAATGAGCATAAAAAATAAACTCTAAAAATAGAGAGACAAAATAAAACACAACATTCACTGAAAAAATAGGTATCAAATCTAATAAAATAGTTTGTAATAAATAAAATGCGACAACAGTTTTCAAAAATCGTAATGTAGGTATTCATAGGTACTGACAAAGAATCAAGCCTCTATAAGTAGTAGAATAGTTGGAATAAAACCATACATGGTCTAAAAAATTGTATGATTTGTTAACTTTTTCAAATGGTCCAATAGTATGCATTTAAATTACCAGAAATAGGAGTTAAAATTTTAGTAGGCTATTATAAATGTTTTATGTTCAAATAATTCCATTTTCTATTGTAAGTAGGAGGGATTACATCCAAAAATATCGATTAGATCTTTGAACAGGCATTTTTACATATTGTACAGTAGTAACGCTATAATAATTTGTAACAACTAAAATACAGCTATAACTTTTCATAGAGTTGAATCGATAAACTGTTTTATATGGATAGGTTTCAATCATTTAGTAAAAATTTACACATTTTTAATTCAAAAGTAATTGAGTATAATAATAATTTATTAGTATTTGAACAAATGCAATCTCTCATTCTTTCCATCAATGAAAAACCTTCAAAAACACCCCTTTTTTGAATGATTTATAGTAATGAAGTAAATACAAAAACTAGGCATCTACTGGTAATGGAAAAGATGATGAATGAATGTATCTAATGTATGAAAAATGTATCCATAATATTTCATTATCTAATGTCTTATTCAATAAGGAATTGTTACCGTACCTTTCGATTATTTGGTGTATGAATTAATAATGTAATTTAACTGAAATTTTTGAGACAAATTTATTGAACGAGAGAAACATAAGCTACACTTTTTGAACCAGTTTAAGTATCAGAATTTAAGGGAGCAGGGGAGGGATGGTTTTGGGCTCTGTCTGTTGTCCATTTATCAATCACTTCCGTAAACTGTGTGTGATTGGCTCAATGAATCAATATGTATTTCATTTCAATCGTATCTCGTATCCTACAAACAAGTAAACAATTTCAGATCATGAAAATTTTGGAACCAACATTTTAAAAACATCTCAATGCTTGAAAGATCATGGAACATTTGGAGCCACCATTTTAAAAACATCTTTCAATTCTTGGAATAATATGACAAATTTGGAAAACAATTCTATAAACATCACAATGCTTGAAAGATTATGAAACATTTGTAGCCAACATTTTAAAAACATCTTTCAATTCTTGAAATTATATGACAAATTTGGAACAAAATTCTAAAAACATCACAATGTTTGAAAGATCATGGAACATTTGGAGCCAACATTTTAAAAACATCTTTCAATTCTTGAAATAATATGACAAATTTGGAACAAAATTCTAAATGCTTGAAATATCATGGTAAATTTCGAACCAAAATATTAACAACCTCTTAACGTTGAAAGAATAAGACGTTGATGTTGTCAATACCGCTTTAAATTATTCGTTTAATTTACTAATTTAACCTCTTAACGCTTGAAACCTATCCAGTACAACAGCGAATATACCTATGTACACGTCTTACAAAAAATACATATTTCCTAAATAAATTGCACTATAATTCATAAATATCTTTGGGTAGGTATTGGTATAAACATTTATAGTGAGATTCACGCTATAAACTCAGTGGAAATGATAGGGATACACTGTTGCCGATTCTCTGTGTCCACCGCCTTTTTTAGTAGATAGTCTGTGATTCTAGTCATACCAGTAGTAAATCTGAAATGATATTACTGTAATTTATTGTTGATTCTTGTTAGATAATGATAATCAATTCTATCTCAGATATATTTTATTCATCAAGGAAACATATCTAATCTTAATAAATTATATAAGTTTAATGAAATATTCTGGACTACTGAGATGGACTAATGAACTATCAGAATATTCTCTACAGTCGATTCTCCACCTTCCCACTGTTTTCTATAGAGGATAACAGAAACCGGTACATCTGATGGAATATCAACCGTTCCTTCTTGTTCAAAATAATAAATTGCATTTTATTCGCCAAGAAAATATTTTATTCAATGAATAAAAAATACATTTTTATGATTAGATTGAATATTTTGATAATTAATTTATATTTGTACATTGTTAAAAAAAGATCTGCTAACGCTGCGGAACTGAAAAAGGATATCGCTATCTCCTTTGTCGAATGGTAGACAAGGATAGCAACATCAAAGTTAATCAAATACTGTCATCATAACTTGGACCTCATTATATGTGTAATTAATCATACTCCTTAATAGCTAACAATAGCCAGATTTGGTAACTGTGCGGAGTTGGAAGAGGATAGAGCTATATCTGCTTTGTCTGGTGACAGACAAGGATAGCAACACCATTGTTAATCAAATATTGTAATAATTATAAGGTGGACCTCATTATATATTACTTTACTTATATTTTTTGATAGCTAACAAACGATCTGGAAACAGTGCGGAGTTGAAGAACGAAAGAGCTATCTGCTTTGTCATATGACAGAGGAGGATAGAATACCAATGTTAATTTTCTTCTTAGTGGCGGTAGTTGAGTTTGAAGTTCGTGTAGAATAGTTTGTTATAAATTTGTAGAAAGGTGTTTTGTAGAATAGTTCTATATTATTCTATCAAAATAGAACTGCAAGAATAATACGTTGATGCTGCCAATAACACTTGTTCAAACTCTTTTGTTCAAAATAAATCACAGAGCCAGGTTTCATGGCAACACATGTCACATCTTCAGCTGAACTGATGTTGATTGTTATTGTTTTAGGAACAGTTTGAACAAATAAGGTATTGTCAACATCAGCATCTTATTCTTTCAATTATGGAGAAATACGACAACATCTCATATTATTTCGTATTCAACGAAATAGTTAACCTCAATATTACTAGTAGTTCTGTGAACAGCTGATTTATTATGAATAATTCTATAGTCTGATTTTTCCTCCAATATTGGCGTATGAAGGAGGCTCCTTTTTCCTTTTATATTATCCTTGAAATGCGAAAGGTATTTCCAAAAACCTTGTATATACGTCGACGCGCAATTTAAAAAGGAACATAGTACCTGTCAAATGGCATGAAAATCTATTACCGCGTTTCGCCGTAAATGCGCAACATATAAACATAAAGAGAAATGCCAAACCGTCGACTTGAATCTTAGACCTCTCTTTGCTCGGTCAATTATTCAATTGAATAGTTCGATCAACCTCCATCAAAGAAATTCAATTGATCATTGCGTTATGATGATCATAACAGTAGAATTCATACAATAATCATGAAAATTAAGATAATTCAATATTTATGCCTATGATTTGTTCTCTCAGAACGTGGAATGTGGCTGACTTTATAACGTGAATCTGACTATAGTATAGGAGGTTGGTTAGGTATGAGAGTGGCAGGATTTACTGGAACTCATCATCCGAGCTCAGTAGCATGGTTTTCTCGTTGTAGCTGGTGCTTATGGTGGCCACCTTCTGGCTGCTGGGGGGGTTGGGCGCGGGGGTGCGGGACGAGGGAGGGTCGTCGGGGTCGTAGCTCTTTAAGCGCCCCCCGCGCTGAGAATGCGAACCACCTGTCAAACAGATAAATTAATAATTTATAGTCAAAAGCATAAAATGAAGTCAAAACAACGTCAAATTCAACATTTATTTAGTCAATAAATATTATAATTATTTCAGATACTGTATTTGTTGAAGAGATGTAGTTTTGAGATGTGTTTCATTTATCTACAATAATGATACACTGATTAAATTTTTGTTTGTTTTTTAGTTTTGAATTTTCACACTGAAGATGACACCATTGGTGTTGAAACATGTATGTAATTTTTTAATAAATTCGTGATATTTCTAGACAATATATTTTTCATGATGTTTATTCTTCAATCATTCATACAATCAGTACATCATCGAAATGATCATCATCATCCACGGCTCTACAATCCAAAACGGATCTTGGCCTCCTCCAGCAATCGCCTCCATTCTACTCTGTCCATGGCAGCTCGTCTCCAATTTCTTATACCAAGCCTCCTTGCATCTTCAGTAACTGAGTCCATCCATTTCAGTCTTGGTCGACCAGGGCGTCTTCTTCCTTCCATGTTGTGATTGGTTTTTGAAATGGAATACCATCCATTTCATCGAAATGATAGGGAGAGGAAAAATAAGATAACTTTGTGCTATTCCTCTCTAAAAATTAAATAAGTCTTGTAGTTCTTCCCTTCACAAAATTTTCAGTTTTTAAATATTTTCACAAAGTAGATTTTCAAATTAAGATGCTTCAAAACCAAACATAGATGAAGTAGTTCATATTATTATCACTGAAATAGGAAATATTCACATATTAAAGAAATCATTTTGAAGAAGTACTGGAAATCCCAGTGTTTTATTAATAGAAGAATTGTATATTACATGTATGCATATTAAAACATATTATGCTTCATTTATGATACTTTTGAATATATTATAATTCACAGGATCAATTTAGCAATTACCATATCTGAAAAGGAAGTCATACTCCTTGTATAGATCAACATCAACTCTCAAAACGTGTGGGTCACTTGTAAAGTATTCAAATAATTTGATGTTTTGCATTGAGCCTTCAATGAGTTTGTTAATGTGTTATTTATTGAAATAGCCTATTATCTTAGAATATGTTAGGTTAATGTGATCCTCCAAGTACATTCAAAAAATTCTACAACAGAATCAACAGAACAAATTTCATCTAAGACAAATAATTTCACGTTTTTTACCCTCATGTTTGTAGAAACCGTAATGACAGCCTATTTTAGTCATGTTTCTTCAATTACTCTGTGGAATCATTAGGGCCAAGCCAAACAAAGCGTTTTCAGACGAGTCGGCAAGGCAGGAAGCTCTCCGATTGGCTGATTACCAGCTGATTCCCAAACTCCAACCCAATCAGCCAATTGGAAAGATTCCTACCCTGTCGACTCGTCTAAAAACACTTCGTGTGGCTTATCCCAAGGTATCACACATCTCGAAAAAAAGTAGAGATGAATTGTGCATTCACAAACGCAGTGTGTAATAAGATATGAAGTACTGTAATCCTAAAGTGCCCAAGTATTTCTATGAAGGCACACACATACATACAAGTGTGATACATATGAATACGATCAACACTGTGCGGGCCATACGCAAAATACGACTTACTAAAAAGAAAAAAATGAAAGTTTGAAGAACCAAAACTAAGCTACACACTGGACCGAAATTTCAATTATTTAAAATAATTTCGAATATTTTTGTGCGTTTTTTGCTGCGTCACACCTTCACAAGTGTTGAAAATGGCTCAATGTGCGCCTAGCCAAGCCTCAAGTAACTTAGCTTTCACAAGTGTTGCAATGGTTTACATAAAACTTATTACAGTTGGAAAAAAGAGAAATTGCATTCGTTCAAATGCTGATGCATATGGAATTATTATTATTATTCAACGGAATTCTTAATTCAATGCTGTCAACCATCCCAAAGACTTCTGCTACTGCAAATATTGTTCACCCAGTAGTCAGTATCTTCAGTAACAGAAGTATTCGGAATGGTTTCAATCATCTAATAATTTGGAATTTCGTTTAATAACTATCTGAAACATATTATATTGTTGGAATTTCGTTTGATAACTATTTAAAACATATTATTTTGTTGATTATAATGTGCTTCAGCTGTTTAATCTGTGTGATTGGAATAAAACATGGAATGATGGAAGTATTCTTTCTGCCATGGTTAAAAATAATGTGATTTCATGATGTACTAAAAGTTTTTCAATCAAAGAAAGAGTGCATAGTGTAAAAAATGTAGATTTATAAAGTTTAAAACAAAAGAGATTATAAATTGTAATGGAAATCTGTGAAAGAACTGTATGATTCAGTCAAAAAGGATAGCTTTCCATTGAATTAGGTACCTTATGAGTAACGACAGCCTTACCCCATCACTTTCTCTTATTCATGTTTTGACTTTTGGACTTTATGGAGAAGAAATATATTTTGTGTTCATCTTTTGTTTTACATTTTTTTGTAATTCATCAGCAGCAATAAAAATTAATCTCCCATAATAGTTTGTGCTCACGCTATGAAACAATTTTAACTGATCAACTGATCATCTTTTATTGCTCGGATTAATTTTTTGTGAGATCAGATAGATTCATTTTCTATCTCAATAATTGTAATTAATAGTAGCATATCACATTAAAAATCCAATGAGTTAGGTTTCATACTTGAAAAAATGTCTTTAAGAAATTATACTTTCTACATACAGAAAAAATAACATAAGAAGATATCCCATGGTATAAGTCGTGTTTATGTTCCAAATTTCAAACCGACTACAGTCGCTTATTACTGTTTTGGCCGGGTGAGAGTGTGAGAACGGCACAGTATGAGAGACTACCAGCATCACATAGCTCCAAGAAAAGGAACTACTTGGACTATCAGCTTGAGTTAGGCTAGGCACACATCAGTTAGTCAAGACAAGACATAATCAGACACGTTCAGTCACAATACTTTACATAGTTGCTTATGGAGTCATGTCCAATTGCAATGACTAATAAGTGAGTTGCTTCATAAGCAGCTATGTGAAGTATTGTGACTGAACGTGTCTGATCATGTCTTGTCTTGACTAACTGGTGTGTGCCTAGCCTAAGTCATTGCAATTAGACATGTCTTCATAAGCAACTATGTAAAGTATTGTGACTAAACGTGTCTGATCATGTCTTATATTGTCTTGACTAACTGGTGTGCACCTAGCCTTAGCAGTGAAATTCTGAACATAATCGCCCTATACCAATATACCTATATCTTTTTATGCTATAATTATTCTCTCTATGATTGCTATGAATACTTAATTCTATATGAAGATAATAAATTTATATTAGACAAATCTACAAATTAATATAAGATTGTGAAGTGGATTCAAGCAAACAATGTTAGGTGACACACACTAAACAAATTAAGCTCTATGCCATGCAACTAAGGCCAAATATGCATGTGTATTTTAGAAGCAGACAGGCTACTACTATTGATATAGATCTACAATAACATTTTTGAAGGTGACTGATAAAAAGACTTACCGGTCATCTTTGAATTCCACCTTTCAGTTTTGTGACAGTAGTCTCATGTAGCAAAGCAGCCAGTGAAATATTTGTGTATGTATTTCTGTGTGGGGTGGAATCAAAAATGAAAATAATAACATAATGGAATGCTCTCTAGGTCTTAAAGAGCCAGGCCATAAAAGTAATGAGAATTGAGAAACGATAAATACAAATTTAAAAAAAATCTATCAAGAAATAGATGTAATAAATCAATTTTGAGTGCGATTTGCGATATTTTTAACTGATATACTCAAATAGTCAAGCAAAAGTCTCAAATTATATAGGCCTACTGTAACAATTATTTTGGAGTAAATGGAATGTAGGCAATAAGTAGGTAGAATACAGGCAGGGCGAACATTTTTTCAGTAAATTCCATTCAATACTTACTACAAAAATAAAAATAAAAATCTCAGTACCCTTTTTTGAATTATTTTATCACAACATGCTTCAACATTGATGCCATTTTCAAGTGATAAGGTGCGTACAGATTTACGCGCCACGAACATGAGCAATTCACTTTTAATCAGCTGATGCCAAGCTTTTTATATCTATATCTTATACCATTTCTGTAAAAATGCAGATATAGTCAGCTGATTAAAAGTGGATTGCTCATGTTCGCGGCGCGTATATCTGTACGCACCTATATGAAGTAAAGTGATAGTAAGCAGTATTTATTTATTTACTTTATATCACTTGAAAATGGCATCAATGTTGAAACATTTTGTTATAAAATAATTCAAAAAAGGGTACTGAGATTTTTATTTTTATTTCTATATTAAAAGTAGCCCTATACAAAAAACAGTAACTACTTACTACGTACTTATTTCAAGATTGTCAAAATTTGGATCATTGCACTATACTAAATATCGTTTGACAAGTTATAGGCTACAAATTAATAAGTGGTCAAAAAGTATTGAAGAATTTGATAAAAATGCCAAATGAATCAGTATTTGGTAAGATGTATTATCATCAGTAGTAAATACAATAGTAATTGATGGTCTAATAGAGAAGATTTACTACATTTATTCAGTCAAAAAGATATTTTACCCTTCAATATCACAATGAATGAATTTATATAAAATATTATTGAAAAAATATTTATAGACATTCATTTGGAAATTATCATAACTGGACAATACTATTCATAATTTTTTACTGATATTGCTTTCATAATGTGCATATATTTAATGTGCAGTTATAATTAAGTGTAATATTTTGTAATTTGGTGTCTTAATTCTTCTTAATTCAAAATTTCTAGCATACATTTTTTTGGACAAAAATCGAACTTAAGCTTCTTACAGTAGAATCATAACCTATTTTTTGAACATTTCATTATCAAAATTTGGGAATGGAATAGTTTTGGGCCAAGCCTGTTGTTTCTTCCCAATCATATTTATATGATTTGAGATTGTACCCACAAATATATAATAACTGAATACATGAGTATTATAAAATACTTTTCAAAATGAGTAAAAATACCAAACCGTACCGGGAAGCTTGCTATTTCATTCTTGAATTCAACTTCTTGGACCATTTTAACTGTACAATATTGTGTATTGTGTTGACTTTGATTATCCATTGAATTCAACTATTGTGTTGACTTTGATTATCTTGAATTCAACTTCTCGGACCATTTTAACTGTACAATATTGTGTATTGTGTTGACTTTGATTATCCATTCTATGTAATATGCATGTTTGCATTTTAAAATAATATTACAAGAAGAGCTCTCATTTTGTTCTCGTTTTCTGAATCAGAATTGATATTTTTACTAATTTAATATACTTAATCATTTATGTGTATTATAATATTATAAATTTCAGTAGATACAAATGAAACACAACAGCTTGCATCAGAGATTATTTATTATCCAATAAAAACTTTCAATAAATGAATACTTGACATTATTTCAAAAGCTAAGATATTGAATTTGTGCTTAAAAATATTTCACAACATAATACTTACATACTTAACGTTTACATTACCAAAAAAATAAGTACACATTAACATTTAAAATTATTGATACAATATAGAAAATAAAAAATCAACTGATTAGTTGCTAGTATGCATCAACAGAGTTTATGGATATAAGGCTCGGTTGCACAAAAGCCGGTTAAGTTTTAATCGTGATCAATTTCAAGACGGTCTTTTCAAAAACGCCTTCTCTGATTGGTTCTCGTGAAATTAATCACGATTAAAATTTAACCAGCTTTTGTGCAACCGGCACTAAGAGTTGAAAACATTTGAATCAGGCGTGTTAGTTCAATTAGTTTTTCTTGATTTAATGTACGGAACTCCAAGTATTAATTATTATGGCCTTAATATTATGGATTATTTAATATTAGAACGGAGGACCTGATAGAGAAAGAAGAATGAAAAATGTAAAGAAAGGTAATAATCATTAACGAATTAATAAAGCCATATTAATTTGAATCAACTTTAGAAATAAAAAAATTGTGAACAGACACGCTATTCTAAGAGAGAAATATCGAGTAAAATATGAAATGTGAAGAAAATCTTTATTTGAGTAGGAATTTGAAAATACAAGTGTATAGCAGCTATGTGATAAAGAGGAAAAAGTACTGGTTTATAACAGAGAGAATCATGTTTTCATTGACAATAGAATAGTTTGTTCTTTTTTAAGATAATCTATAAGAGGAAGTTTCACAAGTCAAAAAACTAAACCTATAATAGTTATTGCACTTTAATAGTTTAATAAAGAACACAAGCGGCATAGTACTAAGTTGTCCTTTGTTTGCAAAACCGTTAAAAAGCATAGAATTTATAGAATATATTTAGAATGATCTAGTGAATATATTATTGTGCAAGTTGTAACTACTTTAGAGATGTGTCGTTCGGTCATGACCCGTTCGAATTGAACGGAACAGTCACGTGAACGAGTGATCCGGATCACACTAATTCAAAACACTGGTTTGAATTGAGAAGAATACTCACTGGTTGAGAGCTGAGAAGAATCGCTTTCACCCATCAACTCATCAACTGTGTTTTTTTTTTTGCTCTTATTTATAGGAAAGCTGACAGTCGACAGACCGGTTCAATTGAACGGGTCGCGACAGTGAACGAGACCGATTGACCCGGATCAGTAAAGTGATCCGAACTTCCCATTTCTAAACTATTTCAGAGTTGGAAGAGTGAGCTACTTTCAAGTTGAAAACTATAATTCCCGAGTTGCAAAAAGCAATATCAATTTTGGCCTGGTATCAGCACTATGCTAGTATAACCGCCCTTCCTCCTTTCATAGCATGTCCATCAGTGATGATCTCGAATCGATTAAGGGATCAGTTTATTTAAAATAGTTAATCAAGATTTAAGCAACCCAAGGTTAATTAAATCTATATACCTTGAGTGCAAACAAACATACATTTTTATGATCATCTAGTACCATGCCAATATTATCGAAACTTAGTTGAGTATAATTACGTATCTATTAAACTTAACTTAAATATATACATACACAATACTTTAACACCAAGATTAGCAAAAAATGCAGACACTAAGTACATGATTGAATTGAATACAGGATCTGTCAATAAGGTTTCAAGACTGGTTTCACAAGTTGGGACAAATTATTTTCCCAAAATTATTCAAGTATTACTATCAATCTATTTTATATTTTTATTATATTACAATGTATTTATTTCGCATTTTATGCGAATGTTCAGTATATTGTAATTGGTTTGTTTCCAGATTGATTTCAACCATGATGCAGGTTTGATGCCTAGTGAGATCGGACTCCCTATAATTAATTCACATAATCATAAGGCTTAATTTTAATCCAACGGTTCAATTTATTTTATTACGATGGTTTAATTTAGCAGTTAATTTAAATTAATTGACGTAGTGCTATGGTTTAATTTTATTTCAAATTTATTTTATGACAATGGTTTAATTTTCAATTTAATACAAACTTATACAAAATCCAATGTTTATGGAAAAGATATTATTATTTTTCATATGTTCATTTTGTATGTATATTAACTTTCATTAACATATATTGTTTCAAAGAAAATGTGAAAGTTATTGAATACTTCATTTGGTTGTTTAGAAATAAACATCCAATGTATATGAAATCGGTAAGGTATTTTATTTTTCATATGCTCATTTTCCATGTTATTTTTGTATAGGCTATTCATAAACATATATTGCTTTAAGAAAATTAAAGCTATGAATACTTCATTGGGTTGGGAAATAAATATTGAAAATTCATTGACAGATCCTGTTAATCAGATTTGTCTCGAATTACTTGATAAGTATCACATCAGAATCTAGTGGATAGGAGAAAAAATTCAAGTGAAATGGATTTGTTCAGTTGTTTGAATGTCAAATAAATCTTTGTTCGCTGTTCGGAATATAGAAACAATATTCTCCCAAATATATTGCTCAGAAATATCAAAGAATTGTTTAAGATCAAAATGAAAGTAACAATTTAAAAAAATATATATCAACAATATTTTAAGTCATATTTTATTTGAAAATGAAACAATAGATGTTCATTTAATGATGTGAAATTTTCAATCTCACTTCTCATCACATTTAAAAACTCGAATGCAATTAATGTCTGTAACTTTGAAAAATTAGGAACAAGATTAGAATGGGAGTAGGATACTCAAACCTTGTCAATACTTGACAAGCTTCGAGAATATTTAATACTTTGAAACTAACAACAAGATTCTGATGTAATTGAAATGGCGGGAAACAGCTTATTTAGCTTAACATCTCGCACAGTCCACTTAATAAAAACAAGACTATTGCAATCACAGTCAAACGACGACTATTTTCGATGCACTTCACTTTTGGTCAAAAAATATCGAGCAAACCCTCTAGTGAGACTCACTCTAAATACTGTCAATGCTTCCCATTCAAGCAATTCTTACAGTTCGAAGTGAATCTCCCCACGGTTAATTTGGGACAAGTACAAACACACAGTCATGCAAGGCACAACCAAAGGATAAGGCTATTAGCGCAAAGTTGACGAAAAATAGGCTCAAAGTTGGCGATAAGTAGGCTCAAATTTGACGCAAATTCGACGCAAAGTAGGCTCAAAGATGACACAAATTGGCTCAAAAATTGCGCAAAGCTTGCAGCTAGATGAATGGATGAGAATTCCGAAGGCGCAAATTTCTATGCAAAGTTAATTTCCAACAACACAGAACTCAAACAACTGTCATGCTGGTCTTAATAAACACTTTATCAGCATCTTCATTCGTACGATGTCAGTTACTACAGCTTGTTGTATGGCTGACTAGAACCCACTTCTGTAAAACAAAGATAAAAGAAAACAAACGATGATAAGACATGCAAGCAAATGTTTACAGCCGTGAGGGCAAACAATGAAACTAAGGAAACAATGAAGGGTGGTTTGATGATAGTGGAAGTTATGACATAATAATTTTAGATGTTTATTCAGAGGGAAACTGCAATAAATATTTGAAATCACTACAAAATAATTAATAATTTGAAAATATCGTCTAGTATCCTATTATATTAAGCGAGCAACTTCAGTATATTTATATCTGGCTATTTATGTTCAACGGATCTCGAAAACGGCTCTAACGATTTTCACTAAATTTGGAATATAGTAGGTTTATGATATAAAAATTCGATTGCACTAGGTCTCATCCTTGGGAAAACTCGCTGAACGACATTGAAATGATAATTCAATCTTGGCTGAAACAGCTGTGGATGGTAAAAAAGTGAGTGAGCGAGAGAGTATGTGGAAAATCAAAAAATCGCATCCCCGAAATTCATAAGATGACGATCGTATAGCCAGCTGTGAAGTATAAAAACGATAATTCTAGAGAATTGTGTTCTGTTTATCAATAAAAAAAATATCGGGGCACTGAGCTTCGCTCGTTATTTATTTATGGATAAACAGAACACAATTCTTTAAAATGATTGGGGAAGGACTAACAGGCACAGCCCAAAACTGTTTCTTCCCCGAATTTCTATTTATACACTATAAATAGTCCAAAAAGTAGGTTATGTTCCATACACTTGAATTCAGGTCTAATTTTCAGTTCAAACATTTGGAAACAGAAAAGTTCTAATTTAGATTTTTTACAAACCAAATTGAATAACAAAATAACACTCACTAATCACTTAAAACTGTAAAATAACTATCAACTTGAAAATTATGATGAATTTGAAAACATCGAGAAAATATGTTTTTATTTTGAATATGATTATTATTTTTCATTAACTATGAATAATTTTACCTCTCAAACCCTTAAGGTTTCTTCATATTATAGGTCGTGTTTATATTTTACAGCTGACTATATGTCAGCTAATGAATTTCGGCGATGAGATATTTTGATTTTCCACAGACGCACTAGCTCACTCACTTCCATTATCCACAGACGACGAACATCTCAGCTGTTTTTCCAAGGATGAATTATCTTTTTAATGTCGTTCAGCGAGTTTTCCTAGGGATGAGACCTAATGCAATCGAATTTTTATATCATAAACCTACTATGTTCCAAATTTCGTGAGAATCGTTAGAGCCGTTTTCGAGATCCGGTGAAATACAAACATATAAACATCTAAACATCCAAACATATAAACATCTAAACATATAAACATTCAAACATCAAAACATACAAACAGAAATTGCTCGTTTAATAGTATAGGATAACGAGCGAAGCTCAGTGCCCCGATATTTACTTATTAAGAGAAGAAGTGTAATAATTATCTGAAATCACACAAACTATTCAATATTTTGAAGATTATTTTATTTGTGGTCATTTTCCAGTCGAGCTCACTTGAGATGAGATCACGAGGAAATAAATTTGCAGAGAAAATTAATATGATCAATACATATCAAAATAAGTAAATAATTTTACTGACCATCAGCTGAAGTGTATAAATTAGAATGACAAATTTCAATGAAATTATCTATTCTTTCATATTTTTCAATAAACAGTTAATGTGATGGGGGAACTTGAATATTTACCTTGTTATTTTAATCTATTAATATTAGCAACAATAGATCAGCTAATATTTTCAAAAATGCTATCTCATTTAACTTACTGAAATCAAACCATCTCTGAGAATAAAAACGAGGAGTATTTTGGAAATAATATTCAAGCAACCAAGCCCTAGTTACGAATTTGTAGTTATGATGTTGACTTCTTCATATGAATTAAAACCAGTTTCAATCTGTATAATTTTCAAGTATTTGGAGTTGATATGGATTAAAATGTAGCATATTTTGATGGAACATACAGCATCTTAAGCTATCTTACAGTATTTTCCAGCCACAAATGAGCACATTAAGAACACACTGGTTTATTGAATGAATCTTTCCCGAAAATTTCAGAAAATCATGAATATTTAAATAAACTCGTATTGACATAAACTTCAATACAAATATTTGAATACTTATCCATGTAATTTTGATAGAATAGTAGATAAATTATTCAAGTTTTTAAATTGTTTTTTCACGGTTGCCAAGTGATTTTGACCAATTTAATTTTCAGCATGGAACTTTGAAAAATATATTCAATCAATCTATTTGTTTTTTTTCACAGACCCTAGCGGACCGCTGGTTATACCTGCCAGTTCCACATGAATGTGACAATATTCTTATATTTTTCTCAGTTTCTATGTGTATCAGTGAACCAATAACTATAACAAAACTATATATAGGCCTAATAATAATGTTCGTATGGCTTTTATTGGTGAGGAGTTCCTGACGTAAGTTTCACCTCGCCTGAATATATCATTTAAGCCGTCTATGAGTCTTACGACTGTCATACTTCAACCGGGAACGACAGTTTAACGTGCCCATCAACAAAAATATAAATATAGGTGTTCACTCCAGCTGTGACATATTCTCATACAATAGGATACATGATAGATTAACTTGAGATGCATGATAGATTATCATTTTTGAAATTTAATTACTGTATGCTGAGGATGTATGAAAAAAGGCCAAAAACGAAAATAATTATGAAAAACCAAACTAATTTCTAGATTAGGGGAGACCTAGAGAGCATTCTCACGAGTTAGCATGCCAAGCTAATAACAGACCAAAGGATAACTATAGTCATACAGAGGGATTGAAACTTATCTAAGCTAGGTTTCTAATATGCAATAGGCCTAGTATGGAATGAACTGTTGAGCTTACCTGAGCTGTATTGAGTATACTGCTGGTACTGAGGATGGAAATTGTGGATAGCATCAGTCATTATGTCCTTGGGATTCATAGTTTCCTGAAACAGAAGATCCGATTAAATGAATATTGAAAATTATTGTCGTGCCAGAATATAGAATGATAACTTTTCTAGAAATTCTCCAGCTAATTTTGTGACATTCCATGTCTTTAAAGATCCTATAGGCTATTGTAGTTGAACTTGGGGAAATAGAATTCAGAGTTATTTTCCAATAAAGATCATATCGGTAGTTTTTTATTTCAATAGGATTCAGATCAGAGGGAGTAGGAGGAGGAGAAGGAGGATTCAGATCATGAAGGAGGATGTTTGCTAATCATGGAGAGGTTTAGAAGCAGATATTTTTAAGAATCTTATAAGAATTATAGTAAATTTTAATCAATTAAATCGTCACCCCACAAAAAAGAACGATTTCCGTTTCAAGTGTGCCAGGTAGATAAGAAACGCTTGTGTTCCATTCCTCGCCAACTTTTTTCAGCAACTAATCACTGGAGTAGCTATGACCATAGAGAAACTACAGCACAAGATATCCCATGAAATAGGGCGTTTATGTTCCAATTTTCACTGTCAACCCAAGCCGATAGTCATAGTAGTTTTATCCGTGAAGGTATGTGACACTGGAAGTCTTTCATACTGTGCCGTTCTTACACTCTCACCCGGCCTAAACAGTAATAATGAAACAGTAATCAACAGTAATCGGCTTGCGTTAGCAAAATATCTGCTTGAAATTTGGAACATAAACAACCTATACCATGGATATCTTCTTATGCCATATTTTCTCTATGGTATGACTAAATAACTGGCCCAAATACCTCAAGACTGCTATATATACTCTGTTTATGACTAAAAAGCTGGCCCAAATACCTCAAGAATGCTATATATACTCTGTTTATGACTAAATAGCTGGCCCAAATACCTCAAGACTACTATATATATACTCTGTTTATGACTAAATAGCTGGCCCAAATACCTTGAGACTGCTATATATACTCTGTTTATGACTAAATAACTGGCCCAAATACCTCAAGACTGCTATATATACTCTGTTTATGACTAAATAGCTGGCCCAAATACCTCAAGACTGCTATATATACTTTGTTTATGACTAAATAGCTGGCCCAAATACCTTGAGACTGCTATATATACTCTGTTTATGACTAAATAGCTGGCCCAAATACCTTGAGACTGCTATATATACTGCTAGATATAACTACAGTATAGTTGAATAGTTTCCGACTTGGAGGGATATGCAGAGATAAAGATGAAGAGAGATGGAAACCAGTTCAGCAAATTAAAGTGATAAATAGAGTCACAGAGACAAACGTTGTTGCCAAGTTTGCAAAACAGGCTCAGTCGATGCAGTGCTTTCAGAGAGGAAACGATGTATGCGTATCATTAGGTGTTGAACAATCATCAAAGGCTACAGAACACCTTCCGCTCTAACACAACAACATCACCGCCACTTTAATTACTTTTCTCTGCTCCGCATATCCTTCAAAGTCGGAAATAGTTGTAAACTGACTATAGTACCGCTAGATAAGGTCTGTTTATGACTAGTGCCCACCTTGAGACTGCTAGATATGCTCTGCATGGTGACACTGCGGCCGGACGCGTCGGTGATGCACCCCGAGGCGTAGACGCGGTAAGGAAAGGCGGCTCTCAACGCCAGGGCGGCGAACAGCATCTCCAGACAGATGAGGAAGTTCTGGTAGCCGGCAGACACTGTACCCGCGGTGCTGACCGCGCGACCGCTCGCGTCCACTATCGGGTCGATGATCTTCGCGTGCTCCAGCATGGCTAGTAGAACCCCTGCGGTCAGACAACAAATGATAAGCTGGCAATGTCGAAACTTTATTTATTTAGGGACGTTTGCACAGTGACAGTTCAAACTAAATTTCATTGAATCCGTATCAAGTCTAGTTTGTTATAATGTGTTTCATTTTGAGTTTAAGCCACCAGCTGATTAGATCGAGTTTAAGCTTTGACTGTGTAAACGGCCCTTACTGATACACAATTCATAGAAATAATTGGAAAACAACAGACATGGCACAAAACTATTCCATTCTCAGATAAAGAGGGTCTCATTAGACAAGGCCAACAACAATCAAGTGACAAATAATGATTAGCAACCGAAGTCGAAACTCCTTTCTGAAATGAAGACAAAAATTGAAACTCCTTTCATTTAGTGATACTATAGAGTAAACTATACTCTGCTGCCGAATTTTAATTTGTGAAAAGGGGCTGTAGAGTTGTAACTTAACTTTTTGTGACTTTCATTTCCATGTGGATTTGATGAGATACATCATAGAGTGTATTTATTTATTTTACTTTCAAGAAGTTAGAACTAAGTCTTTTAAATATAATTTTGTTCTAGTATTGACATGTCACCAGTCAAATGAGTGTTACTCAAAAATTGATGTAATGTGACGATAAATAAATGAAAAATGAAAATGAAAATAAATATAGCATAATTTTCCTATGCTATCTTTTCTCAATGATGATACTAAATTAATATAAATAATTGAGAAAACAGCACAACTTTTTCATTCTCAGTGGTGGAAAATACGATGCACCACTATACAAATAAAATTATATTTTTTACTTCTGATACTGTTTTTGGTGAGATAGGCCTGTAGTGATATTTATCAGATGGTAATCGCATTTATTAAAATTCTAATTAATGAATAATTATTAATCGAAAATCCCAATTAAACGCTGCAAATCACCTTGAAGATTTCTGCTACTGCAAATATTGACAACAAGATTAACACTCCCAAGTTCAGAAGAGTATACTTGGAGAGTATACCACGAATACTTGGAGATGTTCAAACAGACTTTCGATGAGAGACACATGATGTACGGTCAGCTGGAGCCATCGCGCAGCCGACTCAAGTCCAGAAATTTCATGAGATTCACACAGCCAGAACCTCCAGACTGCTACCCACTCTGGGAACCTGATACCACTGGAACCAGCCTGCCATGGAGATCCTGGAGGGGCTGAATAGGATACGAACTGGAGTGGCCCCTGTAAAGACCAACCTAGCTAGGTGGGGCTACATAGCAGACGATGACATCTACTGCGACTGTGGAGAGGCACAGGACATCGACCACCTCACACAGTGCCCACTGTGCCCTGTTCAATGCACAGCTGACGACCTCTGGAGGGGGAATGTACCTGCAGAAGACCTAGCCCACTTCTAGGCTGGAAAACTTTGAGAATGTCCGGACACGAAAAAGTAAAAGTAAAGTAACAGGATTAACAGCTAAAAAAAATTTAATAGCTAAAAAAAAGTTACAAAAACAATTAAGTGACACATAACGATAAGCTACAAAGACGATCTTCCATTCATTTAGTGATACACAATTCATAGAAATAATTGGGGGAAACAAAAGATATAGCACACAACTGTTCCACTTTCAGATAAGGAGTATAAGTTATCAGGTTATCAAATACATATTTTCTTGAGATACTAGAACAAATATGGGAAGTTGAGCCCTTCAGTTTGTCAGGTTTCTGTCATAAAGTTTTCGTTGCAGGCTGATACAAACTCAGCTACACCGAACTGCAACTACAGATGGAGTTTCAACTTGGTGCCATTAAGCCGACTGAAGCAGGCCTTCTGATAATCCCCAGTCCAGAGTCAACTATCCTCCGTACGCCTACATACAACACACTAAATAAAATAAATAAATAAATGCTTTCTTCAACAGAAATAAATTACATTAAAATTGCATTCGAAAGCACAAAAGTATTTAATGATAAAACATTCAATAATAAAGTAGTAAATAAACAGAATCCTATGTGTAGATAATATATACAGCTTACAAATAATATAATATTAAAACAAAATAAAATAGATCTGTGATTCAATGTAAAAAAGAATAAGATAAATAAAATATAAAATGGTTAATAATAATGAAAGGAAAGTACTTTTGAAGAAATATTAACACTGCACACATCCATAGTATTACTGATCTCCACTGGCAGACTTCGGTCTAGTAACTGGACTAAATTGAAAGATGTTTGCAGTTCCACTCGATGGACCGCTTTGGGTGTCGCGTAGCCGTAGTTGACTCTATAACGTGTAGACTTTTTGGCAGTATACTAGTATATTAAATCTAGATACTAGGCCAGGATAAACTATTTGTGTGTTATAGTATCTTACGTAACAAGGATGGGAAGGGGCCTTTTGTAGGCGAGAATGATGTTTGCACTGCAAAAGACATTCACGTCCAAGTAACGTATACTATTTTTTTGTCATAATAATCTAAAGAAGAAATAAAAACATTACCTGCTTGTGCTGGAGTTACTACATGCATTCTATAAACATAACCTAGTTTACAAATTCCGAATCAGGAATTTTGTGGAAGTTGACAAAGCTTCCACCTGGAGCGCTGAAGGTAGTTTTTTTGTAACAGTTTTGCTGTTCCTATTTCGGAACTAGGAAACATACTCGACTGTAAAGAAAACATATTGTTTCATGACAGTAGAGTATGCTGTAATGAGAATCATATTATGTTTATTTGTTCTGCAAACAGCTGTTTACCGGCTTGATTTCATGCATGGAAAAAAGCTGAGATTGAATGACTATGACAAAAAAATATTTACAAAAACTAGTAAACACTTACCTTGCCAGAAAGACAAGAAAATGACAGCCTTAATTGTGCAGAACTTCAAGACTGGCTGGAATGGCGTAAGCAGATCTCTTGTGGCGAAATAGAACAGGTACAATCCGTACAGAGCCAAACTCACCGAGATGTTGTAGATTATCGTCACATAAAGGTAGCCACCATCCACCCTGCAAATTAAATTGAAGAAACAATATAAAAAATTATAAATTACAAGCCAATTATTTAAATAATTCATTTACCAAAGGTAATTTCAAAGCTGTTCTGCTGTACTAGAAACCCGACAAAACACATTATTATAAAATTTGTGTAACTAGTTTTTTTTTGCTCTATATATTATGAATAAATAATATTTAAAAAATAGAATTATAGTACCGTTTCAAATTAATAAAATATTAAAAAACAAAAATACAAATTGTAACGTAACTAGTAGTTTCGGTAATCACACCATCGTCAGGTTATAAAATCTACCTGAATTTTACCTGACGATGGTGTGATCACCGAAACTAGTAGTTACGTTACAATTTGTATTCTTGTTTTTTAATATTTTATTAATTTGAAACGGTACTATGATTCTGTTTTATAAATACAAGAAAGTAGCCCTGAATTCATACATTTTAAAGAATAATAATAATACCAGTAGTCTAGTGTTCGTATGCACCATCTCGGTATAAAATGAGATAAGCTGTTGATTTAAAACCGAAATGTAACATATTATCATATACATGAGAAAATAGCTTTATGTAATCGTAGATTAGCGTTATTTAACAACAATGACACAACAACTTAATCATAAAATGATTGGAAACGAGAAAAACAGGCTTATAGCCCTTACTATTCCATTCCCGAATTTTGATTGCATATTAGTACAAAAAAGGTTAAACACATAGATTTTGATTCTAAAAGATTTTGAATTTAGAATGTTAATATAGAAAATTAATCGCACAATCCACTGTTATAAAAAACACTTCACTTGAATGGGCTACTTTTACAAATTAATAGAATCAATATGGAAACTCGAAGTATCCTGTATCATTTAAAATATTACAACAACTAGTTTCGACCCTAACTTAGGTCATTTTCAAGTTGAAATGTGGAAAATAAAATACAGTATCACTGTTATAATATATACCACTGTATATAGTATCACTGTTATACGTCATGTAGCATTTGCCCTTAGTAGAGCATAAAATTGACCATTTTGTGAGAGCATTCAATGTACCTACTCATTAAATTTATATTCTTTAAATTATCATCAAATATAATCTTCCACTAGACACTAGTTAAATTTATGATGGATAATCTATGATACAATAGACCTGTAAAATACAGGGTGTTTCAGCAGAAAACGGGAGATTTTGAAAGTTAAATAATTTCAATAAAACCAAATCTTTAAATAAAGTTTGTCATATAATTTAATGATTAGCCAAATTTAAGCCAAAATGGATAAATAAATTGAAACTAAAAATACCCGAGACTAGTCGAAGAGTCTGAAATAAAATAATATGAGAGGTGCTAGTGATTTTTCCTCTTGAACTTTCAAGAAGTTGTTTCAAAATACAGAGTGTTTCAGAGAAACGGGAAATTTTGAAAGTTAAATAATTTCAATAAAACCAAATATTTAAATAAAGTTTTTCATATAATTCAATAGTATATATAATGCCATTTTAGAATAAATAATACCTTGACATTTATTTTTTGAAGATGACATCTTGCATGTGTGTTCCTTTTCTATGCAAACATTCCTGTAGTCTCTGCATCACATTGTCCATGGTTTGACGTACGGTAACATTACAACTGGAATTTTAAATCTCTTCTCGAATCTTGGCTTTCAATTCTGCGGTTGTTGCGATTTCAAATTCCAATTGTAATGTTAGCGTACGTCAAACCATGGACAATGCGATGAAGAAACTACAGGAACGTTTGCATAAAAAAGGAACACACCTTCAAGATGTCATCTTCAAAAAATAATTGTCACGGTATTATTTATTCTAAAATGGCATATATATATTATATTGACTGATATGAAAAAGTTTATTTAAATATTTGGTTTTATTAAAATTATTTAACTTTCAAAATCTCCCGTTTACTGTTGAATGATGTGTAAAAATGTAATTAAAGATTTGTTTTTCTTGAAATTATTCAACTTTCAAAATTTCCCGTTTCTCTGAAACACAATAATTCCAAGTTCATTAATTCATAATTTTTTACAACGCCTCTATTTGCACCAGTCTTCATAGAGAGCTGTTACTACATAAATGCAGCTGTAGTGAAAGGTGAGACTGTATAGTGAATTGATCCTTGTAACTGAAAGACTATTCTGGTTGAGTTGATAATTTGCTAAACACGAATTTTGAAGGTCACAAACTGACGAAACAATTCTTCTTCACAAAGACCACAATAATATAATAGTCTGGGAATCCTACAGTAAACGATCTGAGAACCCTATAATTACTCTAATAACATTTCAGAGTTTTAGAAGCAACTCACAAAGAATGGTATCGAGTAGTAATAGCATTTCAGTTTTAGTTGGTATCGAATTGTAAGAACATTTCAGTTTTAGTTGGAGACATCATACAGAGAACGGCATCTAAAGCTTTGAAACACATTCAAATAATGAAGATGTTCTTACAAGATTTAAAGTATGAAAATGGGTCTAACAAACAATCTTATTTATTCAGGTAACGTGAATGGGAATAAGAGCTATTTCTCACGTTTAAACTATTAATTGACAATGGAATAATAAAATATTGAAAAAAATCAGCATTGCTCAGTGTAGAATTCACAATATTACAACTTACTTTATTCACATGATTATATCTTCAAGTCACTAGATGATAATCAAGATAATGATATTTCATGAAATTATTACTAATTTACTCATTTTTTTTTCAAATAGAAAATCAATAGTTGAATGTAAAGTGTAATTATTTATATGTGAAGATTATTATTATTAAACATTATAATTAAACGAAAATCAAAATTAAATGCTGTAATTCACCCCGAAGACTTCTGTTACTGCAAATATTGACAACAGGGTAAACAGCTAGATGGAAATTCGATGAGCGCTACTATTCAAAAATAATTTGTGAATAATGTCAGTAATTTCCATCTGTAAATGTGAAGAAGTGGTAATAAGTTTCAATTGTTTTCAATTCACAAATATGGAATTGATTATTGAATAATCAATAAATATGATATAGGCTAATTTAATATCCATTTAGTGGTTCAACATTTTGTGTTAACTGGAGTCATCTATACCCTCCAGATAAAGTAGGGTAAGATGAAGTTGATAATTTATGATAAAGTTAAGAACTTCAGTGAGATTCACGTTAGGAAGTCTGCACCTGATTGAAATTGGTTTGCTATCCTTGTCTGTCATCAACCAAAACAGATAGCTCTGTCCTTTTGTACCTCCTTACTGTTGATAAATCGTGTGTATGCTATCAAGAAATATAATGAACTACGTGAATAAATATTCAATCTCAAGTACAAAAATTTATTATTATCAAATCATGAGAAGAAATAGCGTATTTTCTTGTTTAATAAAATATAATTGATCATTATTAACAGGAATAAACAATTTATATTGTATCACATTTTCCGGGATCACAGCTATTTACTATTATAGAAGAAAGTGGAAACGGAGGATTGGCAACCGTGCAATCCTATCATTTCTACTGACACTATATTGTAAATCTAACCATGAATTCCCTAATAACCATTCAAATCCTTATAGTTTAGAGTTAATCAACTTTTTAACATTCCCTGAAAACCATTCTAATCCTTATAGATCCCTTTTTCTTTCAGACTACTCTTTTTCTTCAAATATAGTTCATTTGAAACTCTAAAATTTCCTTGGGTTTTGTAAAACGTGGATTGAGAATGAATTTGAAATTTTATGACATTTTCCTTTTAAACACTGGACACACCAACGTCTGCTAGAGGTAGCGAGCTCGCTCCCGCGGTGGTAGTTCAGGCCACACCAAAAAACGTCCGCTAGCGGTAGTTTGGTTTTGTTTTTGTTTTGATGAGTGTGGTTCTCTAGTAGTGGGGGAAGGCCGGCAACCACAGCGCGCTACCGAAGGCGAACTTTTAAAACTCGCTTTCCATGTTATTGAATTGTGCAGGCAGGCTAGACCGAGCTCGCTACCTCGGCGGTAGTACCACCAGCAGACGTTTCAAAAGTTCGCCTGGCACGGCCAAGTGAAACTACCGCCGAGGTACTCCCTCTGCGGGAGCGAGCTCGGTGTGGCCTGCTCAATTTAATAACATGGAAAGCGAGTTTTTTAACTTCGCTACCGCCGCGGGAGCGAGTTTGGTGTGGCCTGGGCTTTATGGAACTATTTTTTTCTTTAAACTTAGTTCATTCAAATCTCTCAAGCTTCAATAAGATCTTGTAAAAAATGGATTGAAAATATATACGATTTTTTATGACTTACCTCCAATCACCATCATGATAATGTCCAAATGACTGCAGGAAAATGATGACAAATGCCATCAGAGGTTTAACGAGGCAGAACTGCAGAGTGGCCTGTTTGCAAAACCTTAGGAAGCCTATTGTGTATGTTTTGCCCACAAGACAGCATGATCCGTAGATGCAATTAGACCTGCAACGGAAATAAGAGAGTTTGAGATTTTAACAATAACATATACAGTATTGAGCATTTCAAGAATGTAATTTTGATGATGAAATCGGTAAAATAGTTGAATTCTTATCAAATTTCACTTAGAACACTTCATTCACATGGGCTAAAAACATTATAAAAATCTTGAAGTACCCTTTATTTTTTAAAAACTTTAAAATAGTTCAACAACTAGTTGGATAATTGATTATTTAATTTTATAACCTGACGATGGTGTGATCACCGAAACTAGTTGTTGAACTATTTCAAAGTTTTTAAAAAATAAAGGGTACTTCAAGATTTTTATATTGTTTTTAATCAAATTTCACTTATACGGATATTTAGCACTTGAAAATTTACAAACGGATATTTAGCTCTTATACAAACAGCACTTGGATATTTTGTCAGGTGTGGACACGTTTCATGGCACTGGACCCCATCTTCAGCATAGAGAATCCAGTGCCTTAAAATGTATCCAGACTTGACTAAACATGTACTGTTAGTATTGTGTGATTATATACTCTTATATTATTAATAAAAACAATATAAAAACATGAAGTATTTAAACCATTTTGAAACTTCAAAACATTTCAAACAACTAGTTTCGGCCTACTTTGGCCATTTTCAAATTGGTACTTCATGTTTTTATTAATTTTAATGAAAATGGCCCATACAAGTGGAGTGATCTTATATTATTGTCTAATCCTAATAGTTCAATAGAGGATGAAAATTTTGATACAATATTTTTCAATAATTAGAATAGATATAGAGTTAATGGGGTAATAATTATTTCTTCAAGTTTAAATAACTATAGAACCAATCAAATTGAGTTTTATTACAAAACTGAGTTTGAGTTGCATTACAAATGCAGTACATGTATAAATAATATAAAACACTTGTGAATTTTCCCCACATAGACAAGTCTGTGTGTGGGGAAAGAGTTCAAATGAAAAATAACTTGGAACTGAAAATAGAATAATACATATTTACAATATAACTTGAAAAATTTAAAAGTAAATTAAATTAAATCAAAAAGTGAATATAGTTGATTTTGGTTATTTTTATAATTTGAACTATACTATTACAACAGACGTACTTTACGGAAATGAGAAATTAGGGCCTTATTTCTTCAAGATTGAATAACTAAATAACCAATAAAAAAGTGAATATAGTTGATTTTGGTTAATTTTATAATTTAAACTATACTATTAGAACAGATGTACTTTACGGACATGAGAAATTAGGGCCTTATTTCTTCAAGATTGAATAACTGGATCTGGGTTTACACCAACGTTATTAACAAAATGTTAATAACTTAATCCTTATAGATTCTATTAGATTGAACGGAATTTGACAAACACATATGTTCATCATGTGTATGATAAATTATGTTTAATCTATTAGAATCTATAGGATTAAGTTATTAACATTTTGTTGATAACTTTGGTGTAAACCCAGCTTAAATAACCAATAAAAAAGTGAATATAGTTGATTTTGGTTAATTTTATAATTTGAACTATACTATTACAAGAACTAAGTATTTCACGGCCTTATGAGAAATTAGAACCTTAAAGAAAATGAGAAATATCACCTTGTAATTATAGCCTAATTACAATGAAATAATTGGAGATTCAAGATACAACATAATACTCAACACGACTACTCAACAGCCAGCATGAATAAGGAAAAATTACTAAAATGTTTCGTATTATTATTTGTTTTCACCTGTGCATAGGCTGACATAATACGTTCAGTATTCAGATAACAGTAAGGAAAGCAGACGGTTGGAGGTTATCAAACAAGGAAACTGATAAAAATGCTAAGAGACTTAGGCCTACATTTGATTTAGATTCAACTCCTGAGTGTCAGTATCTTGATAATAAAGGATCAAAATATTTGTAGAATTGTCTACAAAAGACTGTTAATTTGACTTTAGCTGAGATCTCCATTTTTCCCTTTTTGTGTAGTTGAAAAGTTGATATTGTGGTAATTATTCATATTGAATGAAAAAGACTAAGAAATTGTCAAAAACCACAGATTTATTGATACTTAGAAAGACCGGTTTCGGTTATTATGTTTATCAGAGATTGACAATGGTGTAATAACCGAAACCGGTCTTTCTAAGTATCAATAAATCAGTGGTTTTTGACGATTTCTTAGTCTTTTTCATTCAAATCTCCATTTTTGATTTCATACCGATAATTCCATCTAGATTCAGCTCCTTTGTGGGATCTAAATAGTAACTAGATAATAAAGAATCAACATATTTGTATCATTGTCTACTCGACTGGACTGTTGATCAAACTTTTCCTGTTACCTAATTGAAATTGAGAAGATTAACATACCTTATTGGTTTACCACGAATTTCACTCATAATATTTCCTTCCCCTCCTAAGTACTCGTAGCACAAACTTAAGAAGTTGTAGATCACAAAAGCTGGAAAATAAAAAGAGTACAGAATTAATGTCAATACTACAATAAATAAAAAAAGAAATATAGAAGTGAAGTGAATACGAGTTCAAATAGGTTCTAAGTTCATAACTAAACGTTTTTCAAGTCTAAATGTATATATTACCTTCACTACATGGCAGGGTAATGTTACACTACTTTAGTAGCACAATATCAACTGAACTTTTATTCATTTATTTATTCAATCATTCTGTATTATATAACTTACAGAAAAGTACCACAGGCTAACTTACGCCCAAAACGGTTCCAATTCTAATTTATACAACAGTCCAAATGTAGCTAGAGGTTATGTGTGTCTTAACTACCATAAGCAATGCAACAATGGAAGTATAATAGGCTTTTCAACATTATTCCAATCGGTTTTAAAAGCAGGTACTTTGAAGATATGAATACCAAGCATAAAACAATCTCATAAACAAAACTTTTTTTTCAGAATTTGAGTAACTCTATGATAGTGTATAATGATAATAAACTATCAAGGATAACGTTTGCTCTTAGAACACAAAAAGGTGCAGGTATTTTGATCTTGTGACTTCAACATTTTCAATTGCGAAACTTCTATATTATTGTATCTAATAAGATATTTAGATCGGAGACATCTTTTATCGATAATTAAATTGCATCATGGATAACATTTGTGACCATAGAAAGGTGAAATTTTATCTGTGAGGAGCATCATGGATAGACATTATTTGATCTTATAACTCAAAAAATGTGGTGTGGCGCACTCACACAACTTTCCTTGCCGTTATGAAAATTGATCATCTGACGCTAGTGTTCACGCGCATCCCAAGTCTACTTATAAGCAAAGATCTGCCAGCTGATGACAGGACAATAACGCTGGAGACATACGAGGTCTGCTATCTCTTCATAGTGGATGATTTAATAGAATCGACAGTTGCCAACAGTTTGCAATTGGATAATCACATTTTATCGAATTTCGCGCTTATTTTCAATGTTAGGTGAAAATGTCACTGAACATTAATTGTAGAGATTTTCATGTTCAATCTTTTCCACTCAAAATTTATTGTTCAAATTGTATTTGAAGCCTGATAATTGGGAATCTAGAATCAAACTTTGCATAGATGGGGCGGAGCTCCTGAAATTTTTACAGATATGGGACTTGTGGCAGTTGATAGAGCTTATCAATGACTATTTTAGGTATAAATTTAATCAAAATCGTTGGAGCCGTTTTCGAGAAAATCGCGAAAACCCCAGTTTTTGAGAACATTTTCTCCATTTTAGCCGCCATCTCTAATTGCATTTGATCGAAATTGTTCGTGTCGGATCCTTATAGAGTAATGACCTTAAGTTCCAAATTTCAAGTCATTCCGTTAATCGGGAGATGAGATATCGTGTACACAGACGCACATACACTCATACACACACACACACACACATACAGACCAATACCCAGAAACCACTTTTTTGGACTCAGGGGACCTTGGAACGTATAGAAATTCAGAAATTGGGGTACCTTAATTTTTTTCGGAAAGCAACACTTTCCTTACCTATGGTAATAGGGCAAGGAAAGTAAAAGGTATATACATTTTGAGCTTGTAAATTCAACATTTTCAATTGCAATAATTCTATTTTGTATCGGATTTATCCTTTTTGAAGAAATGACATTGCCTGGAAACAAAGCATCACACCGTTCAACAACTCTTGTGGTGTTGCAATATTGTTTATGAAGCAACAGAATCAAGAAGGTTTTATTGTCACAAACAAAATAATTGCATTGACAAAAGTCACTTCATAAAATTGATACTTTGTATACAAGTACACAATATATATTATAATATTAAAATACCAATAGGCTACTTGAATATTTTAGCTATGGAGAACAGTTACAGACTAGAATTTCCTCGATTGAATAAAATGCTTTATTCTTCAACCATCCTTTTATTGCTCTCTTAAAACTACCAAGATCATAATTCCGTACTTCCAGTGATAACCTGTTGAAAATTTTCACTCCTATAGCGGTACATTTTTTGTGTTTTGGTAAACCTAGCACGGCCCAGATCAATCTGACTACCTGACCGAGTGTTATGCTCATGAAAGCTTCCCCTCAAATTGAAAACATTACAGTTTTTCTTTACAAATATTAAACAAACCATAATGTAAATATATGGAAGTGTCAATATACCATTGTCTAAGAATAAAAGACTTACAGGTCTCCCTCATGCCCAAATTAAATATAGCACGCTTAGCTCTTTTTTGACACAGAAACACCTCTTTTGCGCCACTAGAATTTCCCCACAGCAATGTACCATTATTGATGGTGAGAGTGGAACAGTGCGAAATATGCGTTTAGGGTGAGACTGATGCTAGTACAAGATTTCAACTTCCTTGATAAAAAATACAACTCTAGATAATCGAGTACAAAGTGCATCCGTATGACTTTTCCAAGTAAGTTTCAAATCAAGATTTATTCCCAGAAGTTTGACTGACTTTTGTTGACACTTCACAGTAGAGCTAAACGTTATAGTTTCAGTTTTGCTCTCATTGACAACCAACCCGTTTGCAGAGAATCAGATGTCAGCTTTTTCTCTCATATAGTTCATTATTATGGAATTAATATTAGGAGATATATTGGAGCTAAGCAGAGCGGTATCATCTTCATATAGCACTGATTTAATTGGAACATACTTTGGAAGATCATTTTTTATGGATACTAAAAACATGAAGGGACCAAGAACAGAGCCTTGGGGGACCCAAAATTATCTTCAAAGAAGAACGACAGGCCATACTGTTCGATCCTGAACTCTTGATAAGTACTATTCCAGCCCAAAAAGAACGAGTTCAGTATGAACTTGATGAAATACCTGTAAATATTCTTCAAATTCTATTGAGAATAGCATAGATTCCGAAGGAGGACATTTAGTAGATATTATCAGAGACAAGTGAATATCTAAACTAGAATAGTTCTAATAGACTAACGAATAGTAGTATATTTCTTTTCTCTATGTAGTAGTGATCTTTCCTCTTTAGTATTATTTTTTCCTCTATGATGTTATATTAAAAAACGCTATTATCACAAAATAAAAAATAAATGGCAACCTTCGTTTCACTGAAAGACCCTATACAAGAAGAGTCTACGCACAGGTCAGTGTCCATGTAGGCTCATTCCGTAATCTATAATGTGGAAACCTAATTTAAATACTCAATTATTTGTATTTTATATTCTTCATCATTTTTGTACTTACTGTATTGTCGAATGAAGAATATTCTTGATTGATTGAGTTACAAGAGTATAAAAAATTATCTATAAAATAGTTGGAAAAGGATACATACCTTCATAACAGTCTCTGACAGTGAAGAAGTAGACATAATAGTTTTCACTATTGAAAAATAGAAGGCTGACCCACGAGTGGAGGCCATAGATTGGAACTATAAATAGAATTCGAATGATCCACCTCTGCTCCGAAGGATTTGTGTACCATCTCAGGTGTTTGTAGATCTGAAACATGAAAAAAGACAGAAAATTAGCTTCAAGCCTATTTTTTTAACCATAGAAGATTGAATTCCTAGAAAATTAGATTATATTCAACATACGGTCGGAAAAAAGAATGACAAATAATTATACAAAGTGTTATGAATTCAGGGCTACTTTCTTTTATTAATAAAATAGAATTATAGAACCCTTTGAAATTATTAGAATAATAATTTGTATTCTTAATCTATTAATTTCAATGGATACTATAATTGTATTATATTAATTATACTAAGATTGAGCTGAAGTCAAAGATTCATTAGCTATAGTACTTATATATACAAACTATACAACTATACCAAGATTAACTCAAGTCTAAGCTACTTAATTTCAGCCAAGAGCTAGGAAATTACTTCCCAGTGGTTCGGAACCCACTTGAAACTGCATGTTCGCATTCACCTCTCATATTACTCACGCACAAGTCTAGGATTCATGAGAGGATCATTCTCAGTAAGAATAATGTTCATTGACTATCTTGCAAGTTGACAGGTATATTATAATACATAGTTTAGTACATAGTAATATAGTGATACATAGTAATACAAAGTTATAGCTTAGTAAAAGATCAGATGGTAAAGACTGGTATATTTATACTAAAGGATATTTATATTTATGGATACTGACTACATTGTGGATGTAGAATGTAGATACTAATATAGTACTACTACAGAACTGATAAATTACTTTCAACTAAAATGATACCAAAGATACTAAACTGTAGCTACCGTAGTAATACAGTAGTTGATAGTTATAGATCTTATATTTTTCTATGGTTCTAGGCCTACTAATTAAAGATTAATAATAATTCTCCAAAAGTTAGATTATTTGAACAGCTCCAGAAACTTCTTTGTCTGTGTTAGAAACTAGATAAAACCTCTGGATACAAACGTATTCTGTTTCAATTCTTTATGGAACAATTCTATACAAACAATATTAAAAAATTGAATATTCAAAATTGAATATTCGTGTACATAATATCTCAACACAGTAAATAATTCATTACTCATCATTAATTAATATTATAATAATGAAGGAATCGTTTTATCAAGATTAATGATGGAATATAAGGACATATTATATTTCATATCAGTAATTTTCCTGATATGATGATATCTTTTTGATTTATTAGAAATATCAATTATTACTGTACAATAATCATTTCAAAAATCCAATGATAGTTATATAAATGAAACTAAGGACTTCTGCTACTGCAAATATTGACCGAGGAAATAAATAGCACAAGGAAATTTGAAAAATGAAACTGCCCAAACAAAGTCCTTAGATAGCTTTCATTGGATATTTCAAATATATATATATATATATATATATATATATATATATATATATATATATATATATATATATAATTATATAATAATACATTATATAATTATATAATATATAATTATTATACAGTAATAATATTCCAGCAGTTGGTCAACGATTTCTAATAAAATCTTCTATCTTTAATATCCGTTATTTTACAGAAGTATGTAATATTGACCACGGAAATAAATAGCACAAGGAAATTTGAAAAATGAAACTGCCCAAACAAAGTCCTTAGATAGCTTTCATTGGATATTTCAAATATATATATATATATATAATATATATATATATATATATATATAATTATATAATAATACATTATATAATTATATAATATATAATTATTATACAGTAATATATTCCAGCAGTTGGTCAACGATTTCTAATAAAATCTTCTATCTTTAATATCCGTTATTTTACAGAAGTATGACTAAATTCATCAATGAATATGATTTTTAAATATTGAATATGATGTTAAAATATGAATATTGATGTTGAATAGGAAGATTACAGAAATTAATTATTTTACAGAAATATAAATAACTCCACTATGAATTTTAATATGAATATTAAAATACCGAATATGAAGTTATAAAGATAAATAATTCTGAATTCAGCTACGGTACGAATTTTGTCTACTGCTCACTGCAGACAAACAGAAAGGTGGCCTCAGGTAAGATAAACGCAACAGAGCGCAGTTTTCATAGCCGGTGCGTGTGAAATCATAATGAAAAATGCATGAGAGACAGCCAGTGAATTCTGAAGTGCCCTTGGCACATACCTGGCTAATGGGTCACGTCTTGTGTCCCAGGCATGGCGAAAATGGGTCATCAAACTTTTATCAACCCTGAAAACTGTTACGTCGCTGCCGTAAGTTAGTAACGGAGTAAAAAGTGGTCATAAAAAGTTACAGTACAGGAACTGACCACTGTAGGCTATATACTGTATATATCCCACGAAAGATGTAACGGCCGAAGATCATAGATTCTACATGAAATTTGCAACAAAAATGTCTAGTAAAATTCTCTCATATCGGCCTTAGTTTTCGAGATACCTGTATATGTTGATTTTTCGATATTTTTGAAAAACGTCAATAACTAGAAAACTATCACTCTATCAGTCAAAATCTAATTCTAAGGATATGGTTAGAAATATGAACACATTTTTTTCAAATTCAAATTCATTTATTGCCAAAAAGAAATTAATTTATAATAATTAAAACATTTATAATAAGATTCTTATGATTTGTTCCTTTGTTTGACGTTTTTGAACTTTTTATGAGTGCTGAAAAAAGTACATTAGCCAAGTTCAAAGCCTAATTTCAAACAGTCTTTTCTCAATTTCTTCATAGGGTAACAATATATTTTCAATAATGGAAAAACTTCGTCATTTTATAAGCTTTAGAATGAGTATAAACTTGTTGAGAAAATTTAAATACAAAAGTAATGAAAACTGCAAATATGTAAAATCTATGTGTTACACCTACACCTTTCATGGGACAGCCTATATATGGTGAGAAAAACAACAGTGAAAAATGTGAACGTTTTCTATTCAACAGGATGGGTTCAAATGATCAATAACATGATATAATAACCACAGAATGTATCATAATTGAATTATTAAAACTAATAATCCCTCTCTTACTATCAATTTATTCAAGTATTACAGTAGGCTAATTCTACTAATCAAATTTGTCACCTTCTAAGCCTAAACTCTGCAAATTTCATCTGCAATTATTTCTCCTTAAATGACCCTTCTAATAATCAAATTATTATTTAAGTTGAATATTTCTTCTTTTATGTGAGTTTAAAGAAGTTTTTGGAAGCTCTATCTCCTCATAACTTAACTCCTTAAATTAAAGATTTAATTAAGACTTCAAGACCTATTTTCAATTAAGAGCTCTTAATTATAAGACTTCACTCAATAAATTCCAGTTGAAATACATTTTAAACACAGATCTAACCTAGTTTACTTTGATATGTGTTTAGTTGATTACTAGATCTAACCTGTTTACATAGTCTATGATTTTAACTTACAAACTTTTTACAATATTCTCCCAAACCACAAACTATTTAGACTAACATTCCTTCCTCCAACTGATTGTCATTTGTCACTTACACATTTTTATTAACAGTATTTTCGCAAACTGTCAGCCTCCAGTTAGGCTATTGGCGTGTATTTTGAATGCGGATTTATTCTATCTATATTTTTCTGATTTTCAAATAAATAAAAATGAGAACTCATTAAATTATACATTTTGAATATTATTAATTATTCATTATTTCAAATAATATTTTTCTCATTGATAAATTGATTGGTTGGAAATTTATTTAGTGATTAAGATTTACTCAAATTATTCAAATATTGAATTAATTGTATTAGTTTAATTTTTAATTTGAATAAATTGTGGATTATTAATTTCCAATTGGATTATCAAGTTTAAAATAAATTAAAGTAGTTAGGCCTATTAATAACAAAATTATATAGACAAACATTTGATAGATTTCAGCCATCATTTTACCCATAATCAACCACTTCTCATATTCAATGGTAACTGTAGGGAAAATTTATTGTGAAATACGTGAGCAAAGTTTCTCTGCTGCACTCAAGAAACCATTCCGCCCTCGCCTACGGCTCGTGCGTAAACGTTTCTTTCGGTGCAGCAAACTGTCACTTTGCGCACTAGTTGCACAAATAACTATTTTCAAACTTTTAGTACTCATAAAAAGTTCAAAAACGTCAAATTAACACATTGTTTGAATCTTATTGAATTTTTTTTTCGTTTTTTCCAACCATATCCTAATAATTATCTAGTTATTGACGTTTTACTGACGGTAAGTAAGCTTATTTGAAGAATATCAAAAGATCGATAGATATAGAAAACTTGAGTCGATATAAGAAAATTTTACTGGACATTTTTTGTTCCATTTAGAATATATTACCTTCGACAGTTACACCTTTCGTCGGACATCCTGTATTTCTGTACATTCATAATGAAGAAATGCCAGCAGTGCAATCAAAATACTAATAAAAGTATGTTAGAAATAATTTTAACTACTTCCAGTTATCCACCAGCTCGCCAGTCTTGGATATCAGCAGCAATCAGCTGGCGAGCAAAGCAAGCAACGTAGAGGAAGATAATACGCGTGACGTCACGCCAAGAGAAAGTATCAGAAGGACAAAGGAAATGCCATCCTATCTTCCTCTCCTTCCCTCCTCACCTGTCCACCATTCATCCTGATTTCCTCTTTTCTCTTTCTCATCTCATCCTTCCATCTCATCTTCACTCCTCACCAATCCAACTCCACTACTTCTTTTCTTCGTCTACTATTTTCGTTCCTTTTCCATCCTCAAATCAAATTTAATTTGCCAAAAGTTGCTAAACAGATGGACATAATGCAACAATGCACAAATATTTTCCCAAATATTTAAATACAAATTTTATGTACAGGGTGTTTCAGAGATAGTGTCGAACATTCCAGGGTGTTCCTGGATGATAGGAGACTACAAATGTCGTATTTGAAATGTCCAAAACTCAGCGGTTATCTTTAAAGCTGCCATTTTGTTCTTATCACTTGGGAATTTTCATCTCAAGAACGAAATGTTGTATTGATCATTGTTATAAATTGTTTCCAGAAATTGTATGATTTTAGATTAAAATGATTGTAGATTAATATTATTTACATTGTTTGCAAAAGGTCATATTTAATTTTTGTTTCATATTGTGGCTCGACTACCATAAGTATGAACTTGTGCGCTAGCCGATATTCATGTCGTAGACAATTGCTATCTACATTTATATAAACAGTGAATGAAATTTACTGTTAAAAAGAATTCTAAATTAGAGAGTATTAATCAAATTGAGGAAAAAATTATAATTATATTAAATAGAGCTGAAAAATGAAGTTGAAATGAGGTGATTTCTTCTTCCAGGCTCCTCCTTTTCTCTATTGATTCCTCTTTTATATTTGCTTTTCTCTCTATAATCTCTTATCCATCCTTGTTCTCCTTTCCAATCCTATTCCTCTACTTCTTCTCATCATGCTATTTCCTCTCCTGGCTCCTCCTTTCCTGTCTAACATATTTCCCTTTCTCTTTCTAATCTCTTCTCCATCATCGTCCTCCTTTCCTCTCTTCTTCTCTCCTTTTTCACTACTTCTTCTTCTTCTACTATTTTCCTCTACATTAATTTTACTTTCCCTTTCTAATCTCTTCTCTTTCCGTGTTCTCATTTCCTCTCTTCTTCTCTCCTCAACAGTCATTAACACTTCTTCTTCATCTTCATCTTCTTCTCCATCTTCATCATCATCATCTTCTTCTTCTTCTTCTTCTTCTTCTTCTCTTCTTCTTCTTCTTCTTCTTCTTCTTCTTCTTCTTCTTCTTCTCTTCTTCTTCTTCTTCTTCTTCTTCTTCTTCCTCCTCCTCCTCCTTTTCTTCTTCTTCTTCTTCTTCCTGTTCTTCGTCCTTCTGTTCTCCAGTCTCTTCTTCTTTCTCCTCTTCTTCCTCTTCTGTTTAATTTTCTTCCACGTCTTCTTCTTCTTCTTCTTCTTCTTCTTCTTCTTCTTCTTCTTCTTCTCCTTATTCCTGTTCTTCGTCCTTTTGTTCTCCATTCTCGTTTTCTTTCTCCGCTTCTTCCTCTTTTGCTTAATTTTCTTCTACCTCTTCTTCATTCTATTTTTTTCTCTCATCTTACTTCTCTTCTGCTTCCTTTTTTCTCCCTCTTCTTCTTTATCTTTTTCTTCTTAGTCCTCTTCTTGTTTTTCTGGCATCTTCTTCTGTTTTTTCTATTTTCGATTCTTTTCCCTCCTGGCTCCTCTTTTCCTTTCCTTTCCACTCTTTTTTCTTCTCCTTTTCTTCTTTCTCCTCCTCCTCCTTCTTCTACTTCTGTCCTCTTCTTGTTTTTCTGGCATCTTCTTCTGCTTCTTCTATTTCCTATCTTTTCCCCTCCTGGCTCCTCTTTTCCTTTCCACTCTTTTATCTTCTCCTTTTCTCTCTCTAACTTTCCTCCTCCATCCTTTTACAATAGTGTTGGTTCTATACAATGGCAGCTACGTCACGACTGCGCTATTCTGTTGCCGTGATTACTTGTTTTCATTCGCGTCTTCTTCACAATGAGCCACTCTCCAACTCCACTACCATAGCACAAGATTCATGCAATAAAGTCAGTTGAAATGATGGGAATACAGAGTTGCCGATTCTCTGTTACCACCGCCTCCCACAGTAGACAGCTGTCATTCAAGTTATTCAGGTATAAATCTGATGTACAGTAATGTTAATAGTTGATTATTGTTAATAATAATCAACTATATCTCAAACATATTTTATTCGCCAACAAAATACATTTTCTGTAGACGAGAGTAGATATACAGTGATTCATTCTTGATATTCATCAAGAAAATATATTCATTCAAAATTTTATAATATATTTTCATGAATGAGAGTAGATATTTCAATTATTAATTGTTGATTGTTGTTAATTATAATAATCAACTCTATCTCTAAAATATTTTATTCGACAACAAAATGAATTTTCTGTCGGCTTAATAATATATTCATCAAGAAAATAAATTCATTCACGATTTGATAATACATTTTCATGAATAAGAGTAGATATTTCAATCATTAAGTTAATTGTTGATTGTTGTTAATAATAATCAACACTACAGTAGAACTCCAATTATCCGAATGAATATTATTCATTCTTGATATTCATCAAGAAAATATATTCATTCAAAATTTTATAATATATTTTCATGAATGAGAGTAGAATAATATAGACTTTAATAGGGACCGGGACCCATTCGGATTTTCAAATATTCGGATAATCGGAGTTTTTTTTTTAAATTGCCATTGGAGAGAAAAAAAACTACGTTTTGATATTGCACTATTTTTTATTGAATTGATAAAAGAAACATGATATTTTCACATGTTTTAAATAAAAATAAAATGTACTTATGTACAAGTATAGAAGTAAAAATCATTGTTTTTCAAACATCTCCGTCAATTTAGACTTTCTTTGGACAAATTTTTTTCTGAAAGTGATTCGGATAGTCGGAGTTCAGATAATTGGAGTTCTACTGTATCTCCAATATATTTTATTCGACAACAAAATAAATTTTCTTTCGACTCAATAACATATTCGTCAAGAAAATAAATTCGTTCATGATCAACTAATACATTTTCCTACAGTTACGTTGAAAAGTGGCCATTGCTGCACTGATTACAGAACGCAAAGAATCACTTTTCCGCTCTAGTGCGGGAAAAATTTTTCTGCACTCCAGATTTGCAACATGGCAACGCAAAATACTTAGTAGGTTATATGGAGCAACAGTGCAGCAAAATCAAAATGAAGTTGGTAACAGTGACTGCTGTGGCTGCTATAGTGAGCAGAGGTGCAACGAAGCACAACGCGCTAATTATTACTATTATATATTATAACGAGGACAGCAACAGCACAGTGCCACCACAGCACACACCACACAGCCGCCTCGCCATTCAAACACTACTAAGTTATTTGATGGATTTCAGGCAATTTTACCCATAATTACCCACTTTTCATATTCAATGGTAACTGTAGGAAAAACTTAATGTGAAATACGTGCGCAAAGTTCCTCTGCTGCACTCAAGAAACCATTCCGCCCTCGCCTACGGCTCGGGCGTAAACGTTTCTTTCGGTGCAGCAAACTGTCACTTTGCGCACTAGTTGCACAAATAACTATTTCATGAATGAGAGTAGATATTTTAAAAGTTCATTATATTTCTACATAGTTTAAAAAAAAACTTGGCAACAGTTTGAGGTGGGAAAGGATGGAGCTGTTAGCCAGGTGCTGACTTTAAAACGTGAATCTCACAAAAGCTGTGTTTGATCATAATAAGGATGTAAACACAATGAGAGTTTGAACATCCTCTGTAGAGAGGCCATTGGTCGCAAGAGACGCATCACTTTCTCACTGGCACAATCATCTTCTGCTGGTTTTTCCTATGCTTTCCCGTCCGCCTTCTTTTTTATTTCTTAGGTTCTTCTTCTTCTTCGAATAATTAACTCAAGTTCACGGAAAATTTCATTCATTCTCAGTTTCGTTTGTTTTATTTTAGTAGACTACTGTTGATGAGAAGTCTTAACAAGTTTAAAATGTTTTTGGATTGAATATAAATAATCTGTTGATGTTTTAATTCCCACTAAGATAACATTTAATATTTGACATTTTCATTGTCAATGAAATAAATAAATAAACATCATAATCAATAGTTAGTTAATTCGCCAAATATTTTGTGTTTATTGTACATTCAACATAGTAAATCTGCTTCAAACCTTAAAGGAACTTGTTTTTCGGGACCAAGTTTCGCGTATTTTTCCACATATATTAAAAATTACTGTAGCTAAAGGTCTGGAAACGGTTTTATTCAATTTCTCAGTTCATTCTGCATAAATTACGCTAAATTGTACATCTTAATTAACAGCCAACAAATACCCGTAGGGCTTCGTTTCGGCAGGGGAACAGAAATTCAGACAAAATCTTCCACCCTGTATAACTTGGTAACTAAGCATTTTCGGACCCATGTTAATTGGAACTTTTTTCCTTCTTTTGATGAGAGGAATCACGCCTTGACTTATGGGCACCTTTTTTCAGAACACCCTGTATATGATAACGGTGATTGATACGAAATATTGTCATAGTTATACGTCAATTCTATAGTGTACACACAAAAATTCAATCTCAAAATATTCTTATCTTTAACAAAAAACTACAAAATACTGCCTACGTTCATGGCATTTACTGAATTTATTCAAATCGGAATGCGAACAGAACAGTTAATTTATATCACAAACCAAACTGTATCACTTTTTACCGTATCACAAGCCAACCGTATAACTTTTAATCAAAACTTTTATTCAAACTGTATCACTGTTTATTGTATCAAAAACTAAACTGTATCACTTTTTATTGTATCAAAAACCAAACTGTAACACAAAAAAATAGAAAAAAAAACAGGATGGACCAGTGTCCTCTTTCCCACTCGAAAAAACATGAATGGTATTCATCTGCATTTTTGTGTCTGGACCGATTTGACCATATCGAGACGCATTCTTTCCTTGCTGAGGAAAACTTAGCGGATCGAATCGAATCTGTAGGAAATGCTAGAAAAAAACTCCTAGTTGGTTGACAGAGCTGGAAAATTATGCTCCAACATTCCGCATTTCTCGACTATTTATTTTCGATCATTGTAGGAGAGGATTTAAGACCGGCTGGATTTCAATGTGTCCTGCCTATAAATTCAGATGAACATAACCTAAAATGTACTGTTTTGAGTATGTTTTAAAGGTGCTAGGGAGGTCAGGTGATTGCTTCTAACCGGCATAACTATATTTCCACTATTGTGAATCTCACTGTATATTGAGGTCCACGTTATAATGATAGTGGAGAACGATAGAATGACAGTGTTGCCGATTCTCTGCCTTGTTTCTGCCTTCTATAGAGGATATGGCTGATAATATATCTGTAATATTAACTGTTCATTCTTGTTCAAAATAAGCAATTACATGATACTTTTGTTTAGTTGAGAATTTGATATTGTGGTAATTATTCATATTAAATGGAAAAGACTAAGAAATTGTCAAAAAAGAAAAAACACAGATTTATTGATACTTAGAAAGACCGGTTTCGGTTATTACACGAGTGGCAATATCTGATAAACTAAAACTAAATACAAGAGCAGCAGAATTTATACTAGTAAGCGAGTAGTGCTATTGTTCAAGGGCATGAACGCCTGCCATTGGCCCAGCTAGACAGTCTCCTCCCACTCAACGGTGTCACAAAATGGCGGCTCAAGCAACAGACTTTCACCATGTTAGCAAAATTTACTTTCAGTACAAAATAAGAACCATGAAAACAAGTGGAAGATAATAAAACAAATATGTATGTAAATGGAAAAAACTATTGACTAATGAATGCTTACAATGTTATGATAAAACTAAATTCGTAGTGTTGTATTGGTTGAAATGAATCTGGTCATTTAAACTATACTGGGAATTTTCTCTTGTTACTCAATTATTCTCTTGTTATGGCCCAAACACTAACTAAAGCCTCTAGAATATTCAAAGATCTGCCTTTGTTATTAACATGCAGAAACTCAACATTCTCCTCAACTGTGAACTTGTGTTTGTTATCAAATGTTCTGCAAAGTTAGATTCCCCATTTTGTTTATTCCAATCTCTGATGTGCTCTTTAATTCTACTTTTGAAACTTCTACCTGTTTGACCTACATAACAAGCATAACAATCACCACATTAAAGTTTGTACGCCCCACTTTTATCCCAAATATCAATTTTGTCTTTACTCTAGCTAAATAGACTATTTAAAATCGGTTTAGTCTTGAAAGCAACATGGAATCCATTCCTTTTCAATTCCCTACCTATCTTATCAGATACAAGGCCTAAATATGGGATTGTTATCCAAGTCTTCTCCGCACAGTTTGAGCCTACAAAGCAAGAATTGATTGTAATTTGTCTGTTAATTTTACTCAATAATCTATCCACCGTACTTTCTTCATACCCATTTGTGACAGCTATCTGTTTAATTTTAGTGATCTCAATATCAAAATCATGATGCTCATAGGTATTGTTAGTGCTCTATAGACCATGCTATTGAAAGCAGCAAGTTTGTGTGAAATAGGATGACAAGAATGAAAAGTGCTATGATCTATTCTTAAATCTAGGAAATTCAATACACAATCCTGCTCTATCTCTACAGTGAATTTTATACTCTGATGAAATCCATTTAGATAGGAAAAAAAATATCTAGTTGTCTGTTACTTCCTTTTCATAAGCGAATAATATCATCTACGGTACTTATCGAAACCAGTAAACAATTTTATCTTTGAAATGACTATTTTCAATAATTCTACTTTCTAACTTATCCATAAATAATTCAGCTAGGAGTGGTGACCCCATTTTTCCAACCCCTCTCTTTGTTCAAAAAATCTATTGTTAAATTTGAAATAATTATGCTGAGTGCATAACTTCATCAATCCTATCAGTTCTTCTCTGAGAGTAAGATCATTGATAGAGGCTTTCATTATTTCATCAGCTCTTTCAAGACTTTCTTCCACCGGAATGTTAGTGAATAAATTAGTAACATCAAATGACACAAGTTTATGAGATGATAGAACAGGAATATGTTTTATATTTTTGACCAAATCCAATGAATTTTTAATACTAAATTTTGGTTGAAAGCCCGTTAATGACCGAAAGGTGCTAAATTTTGTTATCATGGCGAGTCTGTTGCTTGAGCCGCCATTTTGTGACACCGTTGAGTGGGAGGAGACTGTCTAGCTGGGCAGGCGTTCATGCCGTTGACTAATAGCAGTACTCGCTTACTAGTATAAATTCTGCTGCTCTTGTATTTAGTTTTAGTTTATCAGATATTGACAATTGTGTAATAACCGGAACCGGTCTTTCTAAGTATCAATAAATCTGTGTTTTTTGACAATTTCTTAGTTTTTTTCATTTAATTAAATGATATTTGTAAAAAACTATCTGGAAAATTTGCACAGCTAAAAATGGATAGCGCTATCTGCTTTGTTGAATGATAGAAAAAGATAGCAACACCACTGTTAATCAAATAATGCCATTATAACGTGGACCTTGCTTTAGTGCGTCAGAATTCCACTGCAGAAAAGAACCATAAAAACACACCATGAATGAATGGTCCTACAGCAAACACCAAAGTGGCCTAGAAAATTCAGGGGGAATTTCCACTGCAAATAAGTAAGTAATGATTTACCACTGACAGCGTACACTGCTACGACAAATTCCCTGTCAGAAGCGAAATTGTTGACACTTGAAAGGAAAGCGAAGAAGAGAAAGAAGAAGAAGAGGAAGAAGAAGAAGAAGAAGAAAATAGAAGATGTCAGATGAGATGATATTTCATTTCGCTCTAAAAAGCTTCTGTCAAACTCTTGAAGGGAGGTAATAATTTGCCAAGAGTTGTTTGACGTCAGCCATGTTCCAATAGAAGATTGGGGAGGAGATAGAGATAGAGATAGAGAGAGAGAGAGAGAGAGAGAGAGAGAGAGAGAGAGAGAGAGAGAGTATGTGTGAGGAGGAAAAGGAGAAGAGAGAAAGAGTATGTGAGAGAAAGGAAAGTAAGGCAAAGGAAAGGAAGTGTGAAGAGGAAGAAAAGGAAGAGTCGACAAGGGAAAGGTAAGGAAGAGAGAAGAAGGGAAAGAAAAGGGATGGAAGAGAGAGAGAGAGAAAGGGAAAAGGAAGGATGAGAAGGGGTGAAGAAGGGATGATTTGATACAACGTCATTCGCCCACACGCATTTAAAAGCTACAGACAACCCTTAAACTCCAACCCACATGAATGGAAATGCATACTATGAATATTCAAACGCTGTCTGGATTGCTGGAGCTTCATTGTTCAGGTCGTCAAAGAAACTTCTCAATTTCCACCACACGATAAACATCTCGAATGGTCATGAATTTATTCATTCGAAAATTTATACACATGGGGCAGATATCCAGGAAAATATATTCAGATCTAGACCTGGGAAAGATCGGGATTAGAAACTCTATGGAACCCTGAATCTTGAAATTTATACAAATGGAGCAGATATCTGGGAAAATATGTTAAGATACTGACAAGACCTGGGAAAGATTGGGGCTGAGAACTCTATGGAACCCTGAATCATGAAATTTATACGAATGGAGCAGATATCTAGGTAACAAAGACAAAGTGAAGAAACATTAACTACGTTTTAGACATACTTCTATCAAAATTCGTAAAGGGAACAGTTTTGGGCTAGGCCAGTTGGTCCTCCTCTGATCATATATTTGATTTGTGTATTATGAAATGTGAATAAATAAACAAAATCCTGGAATCTTTTGAAACTCTTCCGAACCCAAAACGCTGTATCTGGGGAATACAATACCCCAATATGAAATGCAGAATCACCTGTAGGTATGTACAGACTAATGCGCCACAAACACCTGCATTTATTTTCTAATCAGGTTTGTAGATACAAACCTGGTTCTAATCATATGCTTATCATATATCAGTATCTTACTGTTTCTGTACAAAATACAGATATTATAAGCATAGCGTCATCTGATGAAAAGCGAAATGCGCGTGTTCGTGGCCCATACGTCTGTACGCACCTCAATAATTCAGCATACGATCATTCATTATAACCATAGAAAAATGATACCGTTGAAAGATACCATTGCATATATTCTAGAGAAAAGATACCATTGAAAAATGATAACATTATCCAAGCATTATTCGCATTTGGTATCATCCTATAATTCCTCATCGTACATGAATCTATTAGTAATGGAGATTATTTGATTGGAGCAGATTATTTCCAGAAAGTATAATACGTTGATCAAGAATAATTTGTTTAGTGAGTTTATTCTAATTTACAACTGGGAATGATTAAAAAGATCGTCTCAAGCATGTAGGTTGACCTAGGGAGCGCACAATATTTATTAACAAATATCATTATGTGAAACTGTAAACATGGACCTGACACATTTGTCTTATGTTACAGTTTTGGAAGGAGAGCAGTTTTTACTGTGGAAGCTGTTGGTCTCTTCTCATGGGAATGTAACTATAATGACCTAATAAGAAATAAAAAGACGTTTGTCAATTTTTGTTTGTGGTATCTTCCAACACATCTGGATCTTTCTAGATTTAACTTGCCTCGAAAACAAGACCTGAAAACCTTTGCTTATATTTCCTCAGATTTTATCCACTTTCTCCAATTTAATAAACTATTAACATACATCAACCAATTCAGCCATAAATTCCAATCTTATCTCAAAATATCACTATATCAGGCAAATATAGGCCTGGTTGAAACCATATCGATTCATGGGGCAATACCATAGATCTAACACTAATTCAACCATAAATTTTTATCCTATCTCAAAATAACACTATATCAGGCGATATAGGCCTGGTTGAAACCATATCGATTCATGGGGCAATACCATAGATCCAACACTAATTCAACCATAAATTCCAATCCTATCTCAAAACACCACTATATCAGGCAATTCAGGTCTGGTTGGAACCTGATCGATTCTTGGGGCAATACCATAGATCCAACACTAATTCAACCATAAATTTCAATCCTATCTCAAAATAAAACTATCAGGTAATATATGCCTGGATGAAACCCAATCGATTCATAGGGTAATAACGTAGATTCAAAATTGCATAAATCAACTAATTCAACCATAAATTTCAATCCTATCTCAAAATAAAAATATCAGGTAATATATGCCTGGTTGAAACCCAATCGACTCCTCCTAGGTTAATAACATAGATTACAATTTTCTCCCACTTCTAAGTTGTCTCAGGTAATACTATAACTCAACTGCACCTGGACCAGTGGCTCATGAAATAAATCAAAACTTTACAAACTATTAGAGACATCAATTTGAGTATAAAGAGTACAGTACTGCACTGCACTGTACTACCTCAGGATAGAGCCTGAATTGAAACAAGGGTAGAAACGAAACAAATCGATAGACCACCCCCTCCTCCGTACCTCCTCTTTTTCTTCTCCTCCTCATCCCATTTCATCATTTCTTCTCTCTCCACTTTTCGCCAATTTCATCCTTTACTCCCACGACGGGACAAAGCCGGCCTAGTTTAGCATTAGCAAAGCGAGGTCACACTTCTCTCTCACTCTCTCACACTCTCTCTCACACACTCACTCTCTCTCCTTCCCTCTTCCAGTCTATCTTACATCTATCCTCTTTTATCAACTATATATTCACATTCAAAATATAGAAAATCTAACCTGCAAAAATGTATACCGTTTACAAGAGTAATGGTATTCAAATACTTCTCTATCGCCAATGCAGCCAAAGTACCGTTATTTGACAAGGCCAAAACTCTCCATAGAATGTATTGAAATGACAATGGACACTTACAATTTCAGAAAGCCCTCAAGTTATAAGATATATAGAAATATATATAAGATATATATATAGAAATATAAAGTAAATAGTGCACAGTACAGATGCATTACAAAGTAGAGACTAATAGTAGGCTACAAAGTAGTGACTTGTTTTCTGAATTCACTGTTAAGATTTCCCAGTTAATTGATTTTTTCATGCTTCTATACCTCAAAAGATGATTCGAATTGAAATGAGATCTACTACAGCATACATCAGTTCTATCTTCAATCAGAAGATAATTCCTGCTGCCTAACTACCTTCTTAATAATCTTAATAACAGAGAACAGAGAAGTACTTTGAAACAGAAGGATAGCTTCTATCTCTGTTAATAGTATTGTAATTTCAATAAAATCAAAACTGATATTGCCTGTTACAAGATAGCAGGGATAAATATTTTCGCAAAGTTTTGACTTGAAATAAACATTATTCAGAGTAGGCATGTTACGAACATTAATTGTAACTATCTCAAATTAGTGGAGTGATCCGTGGTCTAGTGGATAGAGTGCTTGAGTAGCAGCACGGAGATCCCGGGTTCAAACCCTCTCAATACCAAAAGTTTTTTAAGCAGATCACTCCCGTGTTATGGGATGGGCACGTTAAACTGTCGGTCCCGGCTGAAGTATGACAGTCGTAAGGCCCATTGACGGCTTAAATTATATATTCAGGCGGTGGGACCTTCCCGCAAGGGACTCCCCACCAACAAAAGCCATACGAATTTACTTTTTTTTATCTCAAATTAGTACAGCAGTATTACTTCTAATTTGGATTCCAATACCAATGAAAACTTATGCAATGTCAAAATGTGTATTGTATAAATATTCTATGAATTTATAAAATGGATTTTATTTTTAAAATTTGACGTGACTCATCTATGATGAAAACAGATGAACATTTCTCCATCTATATGAAATCAGAGAGCTGGTTTTGATTGACTAAATTTCAAATTCGTGTACTCGTTCGTGATATTTAATTTCATGCCGATTTGGATAATGAAGCATTCAATCTATGGGGCAGCTTCAATTTACCATATCTTTAGTATATACATTAGTTGTTAGGGTGGAGGAATTAACTTTTTTCGGTTTTTATGAGAGCATCGTTGAATCAAGTTGGCTTCACTTAGGAAAATTATTATTTCATATTTTATTCGTTATATACTCATTCCTTTCAAAAGATCGAACCTCTTTGGAAATTTGATAGCCAATTTGATGGACAATATTGGTTATTTTTAGCCTCATTAGTTCATGATTGAAATTTGGATCCATTATTGACAAATGAATCAGGAAGTTATAGAAGTATTGGAATAAAATTTACACTATGAACAGAGATATTGAGAAATTTCTCCATATTAAGGTGAAATAGGAGCAATATTGTCAGTTCTACATAATTATAATTATTTATGGATAATTAAGAATTAGGTTTAATAATACCTTATTATTAAAATGAATGGTATCGTTTTTGGTTACAATAACTTTCCCAAAAAGGGAAATAATACAGCTAACATTCTAGAATTCGTTTAGATTATAGGAGAAACCAGTTATCTAGTATTTTCAAGTATTGTCGATTTGTTTTTTTCAACTATACTCCTTGAAAACAAGTGGACATTCGAATCAAAAGATAGATACAAGTTTATATAGAATTACGGGATATAGCATAAGTAATGAGAATTGGAACTTGTTTGGGCGTGAGCCTGTGGTACTCTTCTGAAAGTTGTGTAATTCTGAATGGTTGAATAAATAAATAATCCATCATCTTGAATTTCTAAAACTTTAAATTTCGAATTTCATTAACTAATTAGAGAAATAAGTTGGAATGGAAATTTATCAGTTTCATTGATAGATCTTGAGAAATCAATTCGAAATTTGTTGGATTCAAAATACAGTACACGTTTCACAAAAATACTACTACACAATCAAAGGAAATAAACTTTTCGCCATTATTCTATTTCCTTAAGAGAAGGATTATTACTTTCCATTATTCGCCATAAGAATTAGTTTCCTTTATCAAATAATCTATTCCGCTAAAATCAGCTATGATTTTATACAGTGAGTTGATTCAAATAGCAAACGTTGACCTTCTATTGTTGAGTTTAATTCCGTAAAATCAGTAACGGTGACCGGTGAGCAGAGTAAGCCTATGCAGCCTCGATCTTGTAAGTGCAAGGTCATAAGCTCAGTCTACCTAAACTTCGTGTTCAAAATACGGGAACTGCTCTTATAATTCAATGTTTCATCTACTTCCGTGCTCAGAAATCTATGATGCATTGCACAATAATTCAATGATTGATAAAGTATAATTATTATTTAACGAAAATCCTAAATAAATGCTGCAAATCACCCCGAAGACCTGCTACTGCAGACATTGACAACAGGGTTAACAGCTAGATGGAAATTCGATGAGAACTACTATCCAAAAATTAGTTGCCAGCCCGGGAATCGAACCCGGTACCTCCCTGACAAACTGGAATTTCCATCTAGCTGTTAACCCTGTTGTCAATGTCTGCAGTAGCAGAGGTCTTCGGGGTGATTTGCAGCATTTATTTAGGATTTTCGTTAAATAATAATTATATATTAATTAGCATTTGAATAAATGCATTCTCTATTTAATTCCATCCGATTAATAAAGTAATTAGAAAATTAAGTTTGTTTTTTGGTCCTGCAAAATTATTTCTTTAATATTATCATATTTCCTATTTTAGTGATAATAATGTGAAATATTTCTTCTATGTTTGGTTTTGAAGCATCTAAATTTGAAAATCTACGTTGTGAAAATAATTAAGGACTGAAAATTTTGTGAAGTGAACAACTACAAGACTTAACCTATTTCGGACTATGTGTAATCTTATATAAATTTGGGAGAGGAATAGCACAAGGTTATCTTATTTTTCTCTCCCTATCATTTTGATGATGTACTTATTGTATCAATCAATCAATAAAGAATTGAAATAAAAGTGTGGAGAACGCCAAGGTGGAAATTATAATAATAAATATTTTTATTGCTAAAAAACAAGGAAAATACAAGACAATAATACTTTAAACAATATTTTTGGCTTGGCTGGAATAAGAGTAGCCTTGCTTCTACACCAAATGATTGGGGATATTGTTTATGAATAATAATTTTATAAAGTGATGTTATCTTGTAATGAAGTCTTCTATTTTGGAAACAGTGATGACCTGTCATTAAAATCAATTCTATCAACTTTTTATAGCATTGTGATGGATTAATTGCTAATACTAGAAGATAATTCTTCGAGTTTATTAAGGATATTGTTTAAGAATAACAATAATTATAAAGTGATGTTATCTTGTAATGAAGATTACGCTTGTATTTTGGAAACTGTAATGACCTATGTTTTTCTAATTTATTATTTTTAATTTTCTAACTCTATACCTCTCAAATAGCTAAATAGCTAGAGAGGTGATTATAATTAAAAAGTAAATTCGTATGGCTTTTGTTGGTGGGGTGTCCCTTGCGGGAAGGTCCCACCGCCTGAATATATAATTTAAGCCGTCAATGGGCCTTACGACTGTCATACTTCAGCCGGGACCGACAATTTAACGTGCCCATCCGATAACACGGGAGTGATCTGGTAAAAACTTTTGGTATTGAGAGGGTTTGAACCCGGGATCTCTATGCTGTTAGGCAGGCACTCTATCCACTAGACCACGGATCACTCCATAATTATAATTATATGTACTTGATGAAATGTAATGTTGTGAAAATTGAAATTGAAAATAAATCCAGATAACTTTTTATAGCAATATGATGAATTAATTATTGCTAATACTAGAAAATAAATCTTACAAAAATAAGTTTGTAATGCTTTTTAGTGACAGAACCAAAAGTGAATTTACTCTTTTGAATGTGGAATGAGATTATTAATTCCAATGTAGCTTTGAACTACTTTCTATTACATACTCCACTCAACCTTCAAGTTTGCATTGAACTTTTTAATCTCAAATTGTTGAATTTCTCTTGATCTAGGTCACTTGAAAAGCCCGCATGGAGTTATAGACAGCAAGCTTTGCAAGTATTCCTTCTGCCCACATGAACTTCGAATAAAATAAACATTTGCTCCAAAATTAATTTGCCACTTCTATGTGGTACAATGATTGTAATTAACGTTGAATTTCGAATAAGATAATTTGATTCATCATGAACTAAGGCCATGGGAATTGTAGATATCTTAAAGTTTCAAATCTTCTTCATATCTACTTGAGTGAGTTTTATGTCCATACATCAAACTATAGAGATGCATGCCTTTTAAATGCATCTTCTGGCTAATGTAGCTTTTATCAAGATGATTTTATGTATCTATCAAACTGAAGTATAAATATTTTTATTACCGTTCTCATACTGGCTGAAGTGGTTTTTATTTCGAGATGTTTTTAGTGCCATCGTAAATTTGGTACTACTATTAGGCTTGTTCTGTTTTAGATCATTTATAGATAGTTTCTTTAAAAGTATATTATTTAATTAATTTACTCATTTATCCATACACATATATATATTTTTATTATATTTATAGTGTTACAAGTCCAAGTGAAACCAAGCAACAGAATCAATAAATTGGATCTATGAAAAGAAACTTAATGAGAAATCTACAATAAAAAGTCTACAAAAAAGAAAAACTACGTTTTTGATACTGGGAGATTTTTCATAAGATGAAAATGTAATCAGGAAAGCCAAGAAAAAATCAGCCATAATAGTTACAAAGGAAACAAAATTTAAGTGAACTATAAGAAGGTATAAACATCATTTTGAGATCAAGAAATAAATTATTTTATATAACAATTTGATGGAAAAGAGAATGAAAACAAATCTTGGGCACTGTATATCAATTATTGCTATTAGATGTCAATATATTCTTCAAAGATGATCGTGAATGAAGTAACTATTAAGATAATTTCAATTCAATTCAATTTATTTATTTTTTGAAGTAACTATTAAGATAATTCAATTCAATTTATTTTTCCCTTCTGAATACAATTCAAAGCAGTTACATGGACTCTTAAGCAATAAAGTTTATACAATTGAATCGACGAGTTAAAAGAAACAATATAATATACTTACTAAAATCAAACAACAAAATATAGAACTATACTAAACAATAAAACTCTTGAGCTATCACAATTTTATTCTTGTATCAGATAGGAAAGATCTTACATAGGCAACAAAGGCCTGTGCGTAAGCTCGAGTTATCATAACAATATGCGTTATAGGTATCTATTTTAGATCTCAATTTTTATTAGAAGAACTATAATTATTACAGAAGAACTATAAACATTTTGATTAGGTTACTTATCATGTCTTATAAAGTTTTTATAGGAGTTTCTTTTAATATATTACTCAGCGCTACGCCCTAAACTACCCCAACCTCACCTCAACCACCAACAATGGTGTCATTACTTTTATTAATAAGGGCGTTTCCGTCAGACTTCACGGAATTAAAAAAAGCTGTTCCATGGAAAAAAGAAGCATGCGTACAAGAACTGACAAATAGTTTTTGCTACAATTTCTCTGGTAGAGATTATTTTTCTGCCTTGCCAAGCAAGACTGATGCGATGTAGATTAGCATTTTTTTTCAGGGGCGTTTTTGTGAGATTTCTGAGCGCTTTAGTGAGGTAGCCTACACGTTATAATGGCAGTAGGCCTATTTGATCAACATTGATGTTCTATCCTTGTCGACAAAGCAGATAGCGCCATCCTTGTCTATCTCCGCAACGTTGCCCGATCGTTTTCAAGCAATGTAGAAATAAAATAATCTTAATTATGAAACTTTGTTATTTAATTATTGAAGAAGAGCTTATTTTCTTGGCGAATGAGATATGAATTATTATTTTTAACAAGAATGAACAGTTAATATCACATAAACCACTGTTTCCTATAGAAGGCACTGGCATGGCAGAGAATCGACAACGCTGTTCTCCTATCTTTCTCAACTTTATTCATTATACTAGTAGTTCTGTGAACAGTAGACCTCACGCAGTATTTTCATCCACAAGTACCAGATGTCAACTGTTTTAAATGTTAACAAACTCAGTTCACGTTTGAATTTGTATTCCATCTTCTCTATACTTAAAAAGGCTAAGCCCCGACAGACTGAATCACACCACAGCCCAAACTACTGACCTAAAAACTTGAAATTTTGCACGATTGTTTATGTTAGCCTGAAAACATCCACTAAGAAAGGATTTTCAGAAATTTTCCCCCCTGAGGGAGCTGAGGCCCCCCCAAAATTTTGTACTTTTTACCGCTCATTGCACAGCAAAGTCATGAGGAACTTTTTTTGTTCCGCTAAGAAAAAATTAGATCTATGCAGAAAAATTTCGATGAGGAGCACGGGGGGGTCCAGGAGAGGGCATTTTTCGAGATGTTTTTAGTGCCATCGTAAATTTGGTACTACTATTAGGCTTGTTCTGTTTTAGATCATTTATAGATAGTTTCTTTAAAAGTATATTATTTAATTAATTTACTCATTTATCCATACACATATATATATTTTTATTATATTTATAGTGTTACAAGTCCAAGTGAAACCAAGCAACAGAATCAATAAATTAGATCTATAAAAAGAAATTTAATGAGAAATCTACAATAAAAAGTCTACAAAAAAGAAAAACTACGTTTTTGATACTGGGAGATTTTTCATAAGATGAAAATGTAATCAGGAAAGCCAAGAAAAACATCAGCCATAATAGTTACAAAGGAAACAAAATTTAAGTGAACTATAAGAAGGTATAAACATCATTTTGAGATCAAGAAATAAATTATTTTATATAATAATTTGATGGAAAAGAGAATGAAAACAAATTTTGGACACTGTATATCAATTATTGCTATTAGATGTCAATATATTCTTCAAAGATGATCGTGAATGAAGTAACTATTAAGATAATTTCAATTCAATTCAATTTATTTATTTTTTGAAGTAACTATTAAGATAATTTCAATTCAATTTATTTTTCCCTTCTGAATACAATTCAAAGCAGTTACATGGACTCTTAAGCAATAAAGTTTATACAATTGAATCGACGAGTTAAAAGAAACAATATAATATACTTACTAAAATCAAACAACAAAATATAGAACTATACTAAACAATAAAACTCTTGAACTATCACAATTTTATTCTTGTATCAGATAGGAAAGATCTTACATAGGCAACAAAGGCCTGTGCGTAAGCTCGAGTTATCATAACAATATGCGTTATAGGTATCTATTTTAGATCTCAATTTTTATTAGAAGAACTATAATTATTACAGAAGAACTATAAACATTTTAATTAGGTTACTTATCATGTCTTATAAAGTTTTTATAGGAGTTTCTTTTAATATATTACTCAGCGCTACGCCCTAGACCACCCTAACCTCATCCTAACCACCAACAATGGTGTCATTACTTTTATTAATAAGGGCGTTTCCGTCAGACTTCACGGAATTAAAAAAAGCTGTTCCATGGAAAAAAGAAGCATGCGTACAAGAACTGACAAATAGTTTTTGCTACAATTTCTCTGGTAGAGATTATTTTTCTGCCTTGCCAAGCAAGACTGATGCGATGTAGATTAGCATTTTTTTTCAGGGGCATTTTCGTGAGATTTCTGGCCGCTATAGTGAGGTAGCCTACACGTTATAATGGCAGTAGGCCTATTTGATCAACATTGATGTTCTATCCTTGTCGACAAAGCAGATAGCGCCATCCTTGTCTATCTCCGCAACGTTGCCCGATCGTTTTCAAGCAATGTAGAGAAAAAAAATCATAATTTATGAAAATTTGTTATTTAATCATTGAAGAAGAGCATATTTTCTTGGCGAATGAGATATGAATTATTATTTTTAACAAAAATGAACAGTTATTACCACATCAGATAAACCACTATTTCCTATAGAAGGCACTGGCATGGCAGAGAATCGACAACGCTGTTCTCCTATCTTTCTCCACTTTATACATTTATACAATAAGTACATTATCAAAATGATAGGGAGAGGAAAAATAAGGTAGACTTGTGCTATTCCTCTCCCAAATTTAGATAACATATAGTCCGAAATAGATTAAGGCTATTCGGTACCCTTTTTTATCATTTAAATTGGATAATATTTTTCAATATAATTGTTAAAATCATAAGAGTGAGAAAAAGTGGCAACTGAAATTTTTCAAGTGGTCCAATAAGCGAGTTATGGGTTGTTGAGGTGCTAACTTTCCTGACTCCGTTTCTTTCCAGTTCATAAATGGTTTCAACTATATTATTGGAACCTCTCTTCAAAATTCAAAAAATTTATCTTTCCAAACTAAAACATTTTATTCCCCATATCGTCCATAAATAAAAAAGTAGTAACATATTTTTTGTAAATTCGATAACTTGTTTATTTTGGCATTAATCGCAAAAAACCGAATATTAGAACAAAGCCAATGATATTCTGAATGTATTAAAGAAAAACTCCAATGGAAAATACAAAACCGTTTATGATCTGGAAAGAAAACTGAGTTTAGCACTTCAACAACCCATAACTCCCTCATTAGACCACTTAAAAATTTCAGTTACCACTTTTTCTCACTCTTATAATGATCTTAACAATTATATCGAAAAAGATTATCCTATTTAAATAGAAATAAAATAGTGTACCGAAGAGACTTAAGTCTTGTAGTTCTTCAATTCACAAAATTTTCAGTCCTCAAGTATATTCACAAAGGAGATTTTCAAATTTAGATGCTTCAAAACTAAACATAGAAGAAATATTTCACATTATTATGACTAAAAATTGAAATATTCAAATATTGAAAACATAATTTTGAAGAATTACTGAAAAACAAACTTAATTCTAAATGCACAGCTTTACCATTATAACGTGGACCTCATCATAGCAATTTTCCAGTCTAATAAAGCTTGCCAAGAGTAGAATTAAATTTTTGCCCGGTGGTGTTTTCATCAGAGTTGATGGGGGGAGTCCAGAAGGTGGGTGTTAGGGTGGTGGTTGGTGGTTGGTTGTAGGGGGGGAATGTAGATTAGTTCCGTAACGTCGGGCCGTTCAATTAGCGTACATCATTAGGCTCAGTGCAATCACCTTGCCTGCCATCAGTCAAGTGAAGGCACACAAACAAAACAATTAATTAAGTCCTGATAACACGGACACGAGAGCGTTCTTCGCCTATTGTCTTCCTAGATTCTTAACACATCCTGTGGGTGTAATAAAATATTGCGGTTCATCTGTGTCTTCTATTGTCTTGAGTACTAATAAAAACAATATGTTTGCCTGTTTTTCTGTTGCCCTGCTATTTAGTACTTGAATAGGATTTCTACACAGAGAGTTTGAAATGTAACATTCATTACTTAATCATTTAACAAAAGTTAAATGTAACATTTCATCACATTACATTCTATACATTCTGTTTCAACCGTACCTAAACTGTCTATACCTCATCAAACTTATAACCATTCATGCACATATCTCCAGAAAAGCCATCATCAACACTGGAAAGACACAAGTAGTTAATTCTCAGCTAAACTGATTCTAAATATTCAATTAATAGATTAGTCTGATTATCCTGAGTTATTGGTAGATGAAAGAATACTCTAACCCTAAATGTATATTTTGTGAATAAGCCTGCTTCAAGTTCCTACCGGTAGAATTACAAGGTGCCTTTCCTAGACACCTAGAAACAAGAAACATGGAGAAGAATACAACATCATCGAAAAACTGCAAAACCTATAGTGCGATTCACTTTGAACTGTCAGCATTCCCAATGAATAACATCAAAGCTGCCCATTCAACCAATGCTGACACCTACAGCTTGAAGTGAGTCTCACAATAATTTATTGATTAGTTCAATTTCCTACTTGAACCCAAATCAATCAAATTTGTTTATCAATGAAGTATTCAATAACACTTGAAGGAGATTTATAGGTAAAACTGTAATCCAGTGGTTCTCAAAGTGTGGGGCGCGATGAATGCTTAGCGGGGGCGCAAAGCTTGGTTGGAAAATGATTTAAATTTACTTCTAAGATAATTACGATAAGCTATCTTTTTATTTTTAAAATTACATGTGAGTAATTTTTACTCAAAAAATATTTATATCAATCGTATTGTCAAATTCAAATTCTCAATCAATAAGTGCTCCCTCAACGTGATAGAAAAAGAAAACCTCATTGATCTCCAAGGTGACTTTGCGCTTAAAATGAAGTTTGAAGAATATTCTCTTACATCCTCCTGGATTGGTGTGCAAAAGGAACACCCAATTTTCAGTGAAAAGGCATTGAAGATATAGACTCCATTTACTAAATTTATCCGTGTGAAACTGGGTTTTCTGCTCTAGCTGCCATGAAAAGTGAATCTTAGACCAAGACTGGATGTGACCCAGGAACTTAAAGTAGCGTTATCGGAGCTGACACCTCGTTTAAACAAACTCTATGCGAAAAAACAAGCTCATCCTTCACACTGACGCTTTTTGTATTGTTAATTTCTATGGGAAACAAAAATAACTATGTACTATAGTACTTAGCTGTAGTACCTGGATAAATTATAATTTATTGCTTGTATAAAATGTGTCGTTTTATTATGATTGAAACTATTGCAATATTGGGTTATGTATAGAGTGTGCAAAACTCAACTAAATAAATATTGAGTGTAAAATATGTAGGTATATACGTACGTATATGTATGTATATGTACAACAAATGTATAGTAGTCTATGCTTATACATATAGGGGGTCCGGCTTACAGCTGAATTATGCAGGGGGGCTTGAAGTAAAAAGTTCGAGACAAAGATGATTCAAAGACAACCCCTTACCTCACCTTAGTTACTGGTTTCTGTAATATTGATTATGTTGATTGATCAACTCACCTGAGAAAAGAAATCACTATAAGTACTTTACCACATAATTTATTACCCATACAAAATTACGTACAATAAAACGCAATAGTTCTATGAAATTACGCCAGTAAAATCTTAATTAACCAATATGTCCTTGGAGATTATAATGACCAGTAAAATCAAAAGTAAAATGTAGGCAGAATACTGTAATAATTAGGCTAAGAGCTTGGAAAAATATAATGATCAGTGGATTCAGTAGTGGAAACTTATACAAAGAGTTTAAGTCAGGATATCTCATTGAGATTCAATCTCAATTGATTATGATTTAGTGTTCAGATGTTTATCAGCCTGCAACGAAAGCTTGATGACGTGGAACTTGACGAACTGAATGGCTCAACTTCTCTTTTCTTTCAGTATCTCTAGAAATGCTCAACTTGATGAACTGAGAATGTGAGGAACTGAGACGATAAAATACCAACGCGTCCACGGAGGGAACCAATTTACTCTACTTCCTTACTACTCATGCAATACGACTTCTTTCGGCTTGTATACTTTCATTTCCGCGAGATATTTTTACATTCAACCGTATTAGGCTCAAATAAAATCGTTGCCATTCTCTTAAATCACTCAAAGCCTGCTCAAGAGGCATTACTTTTTGAAACCATCAAGATTTATGATTTATACCATTATAGTTTCAGGCTCAGATATACACACTAGAACATCTATAATTTCACTGTAAAAAGTGTTCATCAGATCATGCTATAGGAGAATTAGAAAGCATGGCTTGTTACAGAAGTTGAAAGTAGCTTTGATATAATTATTGCTAGATCTGTTGGGAAAAAGTGTGATGAGCTTACTATTTCTTATAGTCAGCACCTGATTAACATTGGTTTCTCAACTGGCAAACCAGATAGCACTATCCTTTTCTGGCTCCGTACTGTCTTAAATCGTTTGTATGTTATGAAGGAATTCAATGAACTGCCAGAATAATTCCTTTTCTGATCATGTAATTTGATTTGTGTGCTATGAAATGTAAATTAATAAATAAAAAACTATTCTGATCATGTAATTTGATTTGTGAGTCATGAAATGTAAATAAACAAATAAATATCATTCTATCTCAATAATTATTAAGGAAATATATAATCAAATCATGAGAAGAAGGTTACATTTTTTGGTGAATAAAAAATATTTGGAGCTGAACTGATCTATAATATTAATCAACAATTAATATTTCATCAGAAGCCGTGAACCTCGATATAGTACAAGGTGCGCCAGAGAACTTACTTATTTGAAAAAAAATCCCGTACGTTGAATTGGTCGTATAGAGGGGCAGGTGGGGGCGCATCTGGAGGGGGAAGTTCTCTAGTTTATCCTTCCTCAAGTAAATTAGACATCAAACTCTGGTCTAGAGAGCAGCGGGCCTTCGCAGTTTAGAGCTTCTTTTCTAATGGTCGATCACCTTCCGCGCTCGATTTGAAATTTCTCCCCACAGACTCGTTCCTGGCCATAATACGATTCTGTCGTAGGTTAACTCTCATTTCAGCAGTTTGGAAGTGTCGCTAAACCCAGAAATGGACTTCAACGAACCATCAGAACTCCAGAAATATCGAAAGAGTGATGCAGTCAGTTGTGCGTTCTCCCAGGCGTTCGGCTCGCAAACACGCAGCTGCTATGGCAATTTCTGACTCCACTGTTCGACGAATTTTCCATGAAAACCTTCAACTTCATCCCTATTGGCTGAACGCGATGTTGTTGCCCGTCAAAATGCATGTGATGCTGATTGTCAACCTGCCTGAAGACGCGGTCATTTTTTTAGTGACGAAGCTCATTTCCACATGCGATTCGTCAATGCGATTTTTTTATGGGGTTATTTGAAATCTCTGGTTTATGTCGATCGACCACGGACCATAGCACACCTCAAGAACAACATTCGCGACGCCATTGCCAACATACCGATTGTTATACTGCAACGAAATTTGAAAAATCGACTTCATCAGAGTATGCGCAATGGGTGTCGCCATTGGTCTGATGTCATTTTCAAGACTGCATGGAAAAAATTGAGATATTGTGATTTCATATAAAAAATTGAAAGAATATCTGAAGTACTTTTGTTTTTATTGACATTTCAAATAAGTAAGTTTCTCTGGCGCACCTTGTACATCTCAAGGGACTGCTCAATAATGTATTATTACCAGGTCAGTAATAAATTGGGGTGTACTATATATAAAGGTTGAAAGCTATTTGTACGTTTCAAAGGACAGCAGAAAAAATGAACTATAAAGGGGAATCTACTATTACAGTATTATATCAATGTTCCACTGTATACCGGGATGAAATGATTCACAGCTATCATTTCCACTTTATTTATTTATTTATTTATTTATTCATTCAACATAGACAGATACACATAATCATGAAATGATTGGAAATGGAAAAATGATAATAATTTTATAACATGAATCTCACTATAGTCTTATTCCTCAAGTGTCAAGTGTAAGAGAGGGTCGTCTGCGCCTTAAATTCACCCTCCTGGGATTGAAATAAAGGCAGCAATTCAATTCCTCCAAAGTCTAACCTCCAAAAGTATAAGGAAATATTCGCTATTGGGTCATTTGCATAAAAACTCTTCCGTCGAGAAGACTAGAAGAATTTCGGCTGGACAAGAGAGGTAGAGAGATAAAGAGAGAGGAAGAGAGTGAGGGGGGCAATCGGGCCAGCTTTCTTTTGACTAGTAAGCCAGTCAGTCGTGTGAATCACTCACGAGGTCTGTTCAAATTTCATGCTCCATTGCGCATGACAACAATAGAGCCTGCAACGTCTACTGAAGCTGCATCAGAAATATTTTCTTCGGTAAGGAGCGAGTGAACGAACTCAGATTTGGTTTCTTCCTTGAATTCTTTCAGAAATTCTAGCATCAGATCGTTTTTCAGCAATGTACAAACAAAATTAGCTAGTGATCCCTAAGTTGGAGATCTCGCTCATGAACTGCTGTATTTATTTATTTGAGATACATATGTGAGCACAAAGATAATATCCCATAATAGCTCTCTTAACACATAATACAAGTGAAACAATTGTAATCTTTGAAACCCGCAAATTTTAATTATAAAGAGTTGGTAAGAATTATGGAAACAGCTGAATATTTATTTTACAATAATAATTTGAAAAATTTGAAATGAAAAATAACTCTTCAAAAATTACTCTGTCGCTTCAACATCTTTGTCCCTTATTTGAATCCAAAAAAGTGTAAATTTAAAGTATTGTGCTCACTATAACCTTAGTGTCCGGTTTCCCATTAGGGAACTTTATACTATACACGGCGAGGTTGAACTACCCTTGGGTCTTCCCACCATTGAAAGCCATACGCTAATAATAATAATAATAATAATTTGAAACCAAATTCATTTTTTTTTTAATGAGAAAATGGTCATGTTACACATGATTTCGATACAGAGTTCAACAATGATGTCACTACCTGACAATTTTTTTTATTTTTAGATTGTATAGAATTAGTATTATAGTATTATAGTATTATTAGTATTAGTACTGACAAATTACCTATCAAATGAGATTTTTTCCAAAACATTGATGTAATCCTACTATATTAAGCGAGAAATTTCTGTATTTATATATCTGGTTATTTATGTTTAACGGATCTCGAAAACGGCTCTAACGATTTTCACAAAATTTGGAACATAGTAGGTTTATGATAAAGACTCGCGCTTCGCGCTCGGCAGGGGGCTTCGCCCCCTGCACCACCAGTAGGGTGGGTTAGCAGCCTCCGCGCTTCGCGCTCCGGCTGGGAGGCGGGCTTCGACCGCCTAGTCGCCTTTTATGACTGTATAGGATTGGATAGCAGCCTCCGCGCTTCGCGCTCCGGCTGGGAGGCGTAGGTTTATGATGAAGATTCGATTGCTCTAGGTTTCATCCTTGGGAAAACTCGCTGAACGACATTAAAAGGATAATTCATCCTCGTCTGGAACAGCTGTGGATAGTAAAAAAGTGAGTGAGCGAGTGAGTATGTGAAAAATCAAATATTGCATCCCCGAAATTCATAAGATGATGTATAGCCAACTGTGAAATATTAAACGATCATTTTAGAGAATTGTGTTCTGTTTATCAATAAATAAAAAAAATAAAGAGCGAAGCTCGGAGCCCCGATAGTGATTATTAAATAAATAGATAAATAAATAGATAAATAAGTTCTAAGAGAAAATGAATGGCGACCCATAAAACACCTAAAATTGATAGTCCCTTGATCTAGATCCGTGAGAGCTACATTGTTCAGCTAGCGTTTAGCATGTTCCAATACACTCCATGACATTGTATTCAGCAAAGAGCTCTTGAGATGTGCAATTTTGAACGCACGACCGTTTCGATCAGGAAAGGCCATTGAATGAAAGGGATTGCTGCACTGAGGATAAAGACTCCAGAGTTATGGAACCAACCGGTTTACCTTGGATGTAACCTTTCTGCATCCACTTTGGTGTGGGTATTCAACATAGATATAAACTATGGTTAAACAATCATCATATATATATAATACCATCAGCATAGGATCAAATCACTGCACGTTACAACATATCTATACACATCAAAGTGGGTATTGAACATAGATATAGATTATAATTGAACACTCATTATATATGTGACACTATCAGGATCACATCTCTGCACGGTATAACATATCTTTATACATCAAGACAGTACAGTATACATTTCCTTTACAGCTATTATCCACGGATATACAATTTGCTAAAACATTTATTATATCTGTGATATTACTAGCAAAAAGATCACAGCCCAGCACGGTATGAAATATCTATATAGATTTGGATGGAGTTGTTCATACATACATATTTCTAGGGAGCATTAGTGGTAGAGAGAGAGAGAGAGAGAGAGAGAGAGAGAGAGAGAGAGAGAGAGAGAGAGAGAGAGAGAGAGAGAGAGAGAGAGAGAGAGAGAGAGAGAGACAGACAGAGAAAGGGCGGTAGACAGTTACACTACACTAAGCAGGAACAAAAAGGCACAGTGATTCACGAACTGGTATTTTATATTCTCCAGTTTTTTGCAGGTAAATCGACAAACAAATTACTTGTAGCTTCGTTGCGCTGTACATCAATAGATTTGGTACAAAAGTTTGCACAAAATGAGCAAACTATGGGTTTTGGGCCTGGAGAAGACCTGTATCAATAGATTTGGAATAGACACACAAAAGTTAGAATAAATTTATATGTTTTTAAGATATTATTGAATGATTCATACGATAAGTACATCATGAAAAATGATAGTGAGAGAAAAAAATAAGGTAACCTTGTGCTATTTTTCTCCCAAATTTAGATTATTATTTTATATACCTATATTCATGTTTTTGATTAATATAGGTATTTTAGGTGTGGGCATCACACAGAGAGCGGTCAGCGGTCAAAGCGGTCTTAGAAGGATATATATAACTGTATAAAGATATCCTTCTAAGACCGCTGGAACTCGGAACGCCTGACCGATTGATTCTTTATTGATTGATTACCGATCACTGTGTGCACACACCCTTCAATAATACATTTGAAATTGAATTATTCATGTATGATGTAAATTTTGAATGAAAAATTGAATTAAATTTGTGGAGATACTGTAGAAGTTAAGTACTAGAACAGAATAGAATAATTCATTGGCCATTAAGTAGACAGTTTACAATAGGCTGATAAGTAGATACTATAAAAGACATATCATTACAATTTACTTGTTGAATTAGAATGGAAAATCATACAGATTAGACATAATATAAAAATATAAAAAAAGTTTGCTGCAACTATCCCTATAGAGGTCCACGTTATAATAGCATTATTTTATCAACATTGATATTGCTATCCTTGTCTATCATCTGACAAAGCAGATAGCGCTATCCTTTTCTAGCTCCGCAATGTTGTTAGATCGTATAGACCAAACAATTTAGAGATATAATAAATTTAAAAATATTTATCTCGATTATAAAAAATTGTTATTCAATCATTGAAGAATATATTTTCCTGGCGAATGAGATATAATTTATTATTTTTAACAAGAATGAACAGTCAATATTACATCAGTTACTTATACCAATATCAACTATTTCCTATAGAAGGCAGAGACATGACAGAGGATCGGCAATGCAGTTCTCCTATCTTTCTCCACTGCCATTATGAAGTGAACCTCACTATAGGTTAGGTATATTCCTAGGTACTGTATATTCCTAGGGCTTGATATAATTCATCAAATCTTATAAAAGTCTGCTCTAAAATCCAAAAACATCGTGAATAGCCATGGTGTCAAATCCAATTTAAATACCATTCTCTATATCCTCAATAATATTATTCCTAGTGTCTGCTAAATTATGGGTTCGGATCTCTTTCAGCTTTAGTATTTAAGATTCCTTTCAGCTCATAAACTTGAGCAATATGACTTCCTTGAAACAATTAATGGCTCCTTCAGATTGTCTTGAATATAGTGAAGTCCACGTTATACTAATGGCAGTGAAGAACGCTAGGAAAACAGTGTTGCCGATTCTCTGTCTTGCCACTGCCGCCTATGGAGGACAGCTGATACCGGTATATCTTATTATCATTATTTAATTTATATCTAAAAAAAAATAATTTCAATAAGCCCATATTGTATACAAGACTTCCTAGACTGATTATTGTGAATTATTTTTTATATTGTGACACTATCCTATTATATTAAGCGAGCAATTTCTGTATTTATATATCTGGTTATTTTTATATCTGGCTATTTTTATATCTGGCTATTTTTATATCTGGCTATTTTTATATCTGGTTATTTATATATCTGGCTATTTTTATATCTGGTTATTTATGTTTAACGGATCTCGAAAACGGCTTTAACGATTTTCACAAAATTTGGAATATAGTAGGTTTATGATATAAAGATTCGATTGCTCTGGGTCTCATCCTTGGGAAAACTCGCTGAACGACATTAAAAGGATAATTCATCCTTGGGTGAAACATCTGTGGATAGTAAAAAAGTGAGTATATGAAAAATCAAAATATCGCATCCCCGAAATTCATAAGATGACGTATAGCCAGCTGTGAAATAAAAACACGATCATTTTAGAGAATTGTGTTCTGTTTATGAATAAATAAAAAAAAACGAGGGAAGCTAGGTGCCCCGATATTTTATATTGTATGAATGTAATGATAAATAAAGAACTTTTTGATCTGATTTGATTTGATATTTATTAGATATCAAGATTATTATTTGTACAATGATTATTATATTGAACTTTACATTTGCTGTGAATATATCCTATATTGGATTTCCTTTAATAACTGAATAATTATTGACTTTCAGATGCTCTCATAAATAAATCCATTACATTCCCTCATTAAATAGATTGATGAATAAATTTTAATTTTAATTTCCTCAATGAATCAATGTGAATTGAAACATTTGATTCAGTGATCAAACAATGACGAACATCTATAAGCAAGATCTGTTTTATACATATTTCAGTATGAATATCATCATCTTTAGTAGACGTGAATACTAATGACCTCTCATAACGTCTGATACAGCTAGCTATTAAGCGAAAACTATCGTAGACTTGGAAATGATCCAAAATGTCTTAAACGAGCCTATTCAACTGGAATATAATTATGTGAGAGCCTTAATTTATGACATAGTAGACTTGACAGACAAGTAAGGAAAAATTATGTTAATTATATTTTTTTGATTAAGGTCGGTTTAGGTTTTTAGTGAGTGTAATAAGGCATCATATATTCATCTATTTCACTATCTATGACGAACTGCAAGTAATAATAATCCGTTTTTGAACTATTGTCAACGATACTATAGTCTATTTTTTTAATATTAGTTATTAAAACTAGTACTCACTGTACTCAGTGCTCAAAATGGGTTTAAATAATCCGGAAGCACTCCACAGTGAGTACTAGTTTTAATAACTAATATTCAAAAATTAGACTGTAGTATCGTTGACAATAGTTCAAAAACGGATTAGTATCATATATCACAGTACCGATTTTATATTTTGGAGTTTTCGGTTCTTCAAGTTTCCAGTTTCAAGAGTTCTCAATTTATAAACTTTCCAGCACGTCATGTTTTCAGTTTGTCAAGTTTTCAATTCGTCCTTCCAATGTCTTTCTGAGTAGCTGTTCTGTTTCTGGGTAGCTTTTTACCTGATGTTATTTCAATTTTTTACCATAATATAGTGAGTAATCCTATATTATTTGATGATTTTTAACTTTACAACAGGTCAGCAATGTTGAGGGTTAATTGAAGAGAGGGCCGGCTGCGCCCTAACTTCGCCCTTCTAGGTTTTAAATAAAGGCAACTAATCTACCAATCAATCAAACAATGTAGGCTAATACTTTGCTTGATTGGTCGTAGATAAAGTAGATAGAGTAGTGTATGTACAACAGTTTTATTTGGTATTTAAAGCACTCATGAGATGTTTCAGGCTCAACTCACACTTACGCGACTCAGGTCGAGAAGAGACTCGACTCTAGTCGAGAGCATATGTTTTCAAATGGTGACGTCGCGGAGACTAGAATCATCTTCATCTACGACCACTCAAGCAAAGTATTAGCCTACATTGGTTGATTGATTGGTAGATTAGCTGCCTTTATTTAATACCCAGGAGGGCGAAGTGTGAGTTGAGCCTAAGACACGCGTTGGCTCGCTATTCTCACTCATTTGTGTCTTAATTCTACATCTAACTCGTGCGTTAAAGACCCTTATTATAAAACTGTTGTATAAACTACTATTTTTCGATGTTTAGCTCACCTGTTGACAAGTGAGGAACAGCGCCACCCACACGAAAGCACCGGCAATACACTGCGCCATCTTGGTCTGCAGAAAAATGGGGTCCGCCACAGGCCCCACCGTAGACCAGAGGGGTTCGCTGCTCGACGCAACCGCCCCCGGGGTGGGCACAGTGCTGCTGCCTCCGCCCCCAGTCATCAGTGACGTGGAGGCGGCACTTGAACTGGAGTCTTTGCTTGTCACGTTCAACGTCATCCTCGCTGTAGATTGTTGGTCACTATAAAAAATAAGGAAACAAACTTTAAAAAATCAAGATAAGTGATGTAATCACTTAATCACAAGTATATTTTTGGTTGATTACTGCAAAAAAATAAGAAAAAAGTATTTTCACAAAAATGAACATGATAAGGCCCGCCGCAAAGTAGACCCACGCTAATCCACCCAGGCCGTAGAACGTTTTGTAAACTATTGATTATTAAAAATGTTTTAATAATTCGACATTATTTAATTTTGATGATTTTAATTAATTTTGATGATTTAATAATTAATTATATATAATTTTATATTGACAGATGTACGCGCCGCGAACATGAGCAATTCACTTTTAATCAGCTGATTAAAGCTGATATCTGTACTTTTAATCAGCTGATTAAAGCTGATATCTGTACTTTTAATCAGCTGATTAAAGCTGATATCTGTACGCATATATATACGTATATCTGTACGCACCTTAAGCTTTTCTAGACATCTGTGAAATACATGCAATGGATAATTCACTTGTCAGCTGATTGATTATGAATGATTCTATAGCAATGGTTTACAAAACATCCCACGGCGTTGGTTGCTTATCATGGATTAGCGTGGGTCTACTTTGCGGCGGGCCTTAGTGATGTAACTTGATCACAGTAGAAAATACGATAAGAACAGGAATTGCAGAGAATAAGAACTTGATTGTAAGGGAGATGTTGTGGTATTACTCCATAATAGAAAAGTAGTTTTTAAACAAAAAACTTATAGAAAATAAGAAATTGAAGATTGGGGAGAATTAAGCAGCTAAATTGAATTACATTTTTATTCCATGAATTGAAAAATAATGAATGTGTATAATTGAAAATAAGTCCAAGAATGTGTCAAAAAAAGGCAAAATGAAAATTTGCACAACAGTTTCAAGACCAATAGTAACATATGGGGCCGAAGCTTGGACATTAACTAGAAGAGAAGGTCTGTTACAGAGCAATGCAAAAGAACAATTTTAAAAATAATTTTCGGAGCAAACAAGGAAAATGAAATAGGTAAGGAGGATAAGAACAAACGAGGAACTAGGAAGATTGTTCGAGGAGACCATCATTTCATCTGCTGTGAAAATTATTTATTCATCCTTTACAATCAGCCCCATGACAAAGAAACAGACTACAGTCCAAAACTTCTTTTCATCCCAATTTCATAAAATAAATTGTCCAAATAAAGGTTATGTGCGACTAATCTTTTCAGTTCTTCACTAACTTCCACATTGAAACAAAACACAAACCCTTAAAACAACTAAATTAGAATTTAGAATTATGAGGCTGAGATGGGCTGATCATGTGCACAGAATGCCGGAACGGATGGTGCCAAAAATGGTGCTGGAAGGCAAACCCGGAGAAAGAAGACTTCAAGGAAAACCAAGAAAGTCAAGCGGTGGGTTGACGATGTGGAAGAGGATTTGCGAAGACTGGGTGTAAGAAGATGGAGAAGAATAGCAGAATGTTGAGAGAGATGGAAGGATGTGGTTGTGAAGGCTAAGTCCCTACATGGGCTGTAGTGCCAATAATGATGATGAAATAATGAAAATTATAAAATACTGAATCTATTTATAAAGCATGAGAAGTCTTCATTCAGGCCCATGTTAAATTAGGAAACCGGGCTGGATCTTGCCGCCAAGTGCTCAAGCTAATCGCGGGGCAATAGTTCATATTGCATTCTTTACACTAGGGACACCAGCTGGGCACCAGATTCGAGCGGCCGGTTGGAGTCTCATTCGCGTCACCAGCACCTACACCACTGTGACACCAGGACTGGTGCTTTAAACACGACACCAGCATTAGTTTCCAAGCTTGATTTACACACGGACATCAGGATTAGTGTCCTAGATTCATTTACACACGGAGACCAGGATTAGTGTCCCAGCTTCATTTACACACGGACACCAGGATTAGTGTCCCAGCTTCATTTACACACGGTCACCAGCATTGGTGTACCAGCTAACTTTACCCACATAGTGTCCCAGCTTGATTAACACACGGATACCACTGATTTCTCTCTGTATTTCTTCCTAAGTACCTAGCTTATTATATCAGAACACCAGACTGAGTTTCCAGAGAGATACCAATAATGTCCTTGTGTAAAGCAAGCTCGGACACCAGTGAGCCACCAGTAACGATTACCGGGCATGTGACCCAAGTAAGAAAAGAGCCGGCCAACAAATCCTGGTGTCCATAGACAAGCATATATCATAGCTATCCTGCCGAAATTCATCTTATTGGAGAGTGGCAACCACAGAAGACCGGAAATGGACTAGGGAGACAGTCAAATAATTAAAGAAACATAGGATCTGTCACTGATAGGTCTAAGTGATGAATAAACTACAATATTTCAATGTGAAAAACTCTTTGTATAAGGAAGGCTCATAAATATAGCCTACTGTTATACAAAATAAGGATAGTCTTTCTTTAGATGAATTTATTTTTTTGCAAATGTCATTAGCCTATTATTTTAGAGTAAAGTTTTACATTGAAAGATTCTACCGCTTTATCAGTGGGAGGAGACCTTCTTTGTTTTGTTCAATTTATCTTATAACTTGGTATTCTTTTTCAGTCCACTTCTGGTCTTCTGTTGTTATATAACAAAAAGTATTATTTATTATAAAAAATAACCATTGTCTGGGATGTAATATTACTAAACACAATAATATTTAATTTAATAATCAAATTCTTATGTTTACAGCAAAAATATAAGTTTACAAACTCCAAACAGTCATATTTTGCAACTGAAGATGTTCCTAACATAATAATTTGCGTGCAAAAGAAGCGTCTTCAACTAACATATGTTTTCAAGTTCCATATTGAAGTCTAAACTCAAAGATATTGTCAATAATAGTTGTTCTAGTCATTCAAATCATTAATCTGCAATTGACAATATGACAAACATTATTTTTGAATTAAGAGAAATGATCTCTGTCAGATATCATTGACCCAATCTATAAGAATTCCCTTGACCCCGACCCCTTTCAGTGATCAATCGATCAAACCTTTCTGAATCTTCGCTTCTGCCACTAAAGGAATATTGCATTTTTACAATTTAAACGCCTTGGAAACAAAAATATTTAAAAATTTAACTATGTTGAATAGTAGGTAAACAAATAATGATTATATCAATACCTTTGTCAAGAGTATACGCTATCTCCTCATAGCCTCAATAGGAATCTACTGAAATCACTCTCACTCATAAACTGCACTGTTGTTTAAACTAACACTGATTTTAGAAATATAAATTATTTTAATCCTAGCGCACAATATTCCATTTCACACAAATAATTCACTTTGTTACGAAAACAATTCGCACAACCTTACCCGAGGACCGACATAACGGAACTATTCCCAATTCTGACAGATGGAAGCAGAAAATCAGTGCTTGCACAGAATCGATCTAACTTGATCTATGCTGAATTAGTATTTGCGTAAATTAACAGAATTTGAACAAATATTTTCCGAGAATAATATTTTAGTGTCTTTTTTATCATTTGGAATAGGGTTTCAATCTAATGTGAATAAATTTCAGTTTGAAATTTGATACCAGCAAACTCTTACATGTCTACCACTACAACCTTACTTCCACCGCGAAATTTGAAATGCATAATTGCATCTCGCAATATAATAGTGGTGTATTTCTGATGATTTTTTCAACAGTTCTGTCAATTCAAGTAGAGTAGAGTAGATCTTAGCTTCCCTGGAGGTTTTTTCACAATCCAATAAAATTAATGTGAAAATTAAACTTAGCCTGTATTTCAATTTAAAAACTGAATGTTCAAACTTCAAATTATGGTTGGTTTACACTGAGAAATAAAATTTATGAAGTGAAATGATAAATTTATGAAATTTACTGTCAGGAACTTGAACATTGGGAACTAATTGAAATGATTGTTAAATTATAATTATTTTACTCTATAGGCTAACGTAAAATATTATTGCCACGAGCTACAAAACAGATCATAGCATAAAGAAATCATGGGTAGCCTACTTTCCCTATTTTATTTTAAGGTAGAAGCAACTCTAGTCAAGGGCTGTGCCCTTCACTAGAAAAAACTGCCAAGACCTATGGAAATAAAATGCACTGTTTTTCATGTCCACTGAAATAAATTATAGTAAAAAATAATTATTGATGAGTTAGCAAAATTACACCCTAGTCTTGTATTTGATGTATATATGTCAAGAGGATCCATACTCTGGCTGGCTGCCCGTAGTGACACGTACCACAACACCAGGCACCGTGAGCTGCTGGATGTCTCCAGGAGACGCCTTCCACGATCACAGGCCAATTGTTGGATTTCTGCCCTAAAGAAGCTGCCTCCTGGGGCCTATTTCACAAAGGTACAAGTATTGTTACCAACCATGGTTACGAACAAGTACTTGTAGTTACAAGTTTACAAGTACTCACGTTTCACAAAAATTTATGATCTACAAGTTTACAAGTACTTCAATAGTAAACATAACCTATTTTCATGATGATTTCCTTTTTCATCCTTTATAAAGGTTACTTGTACTTTTCAATAATTACTTTGAAAATATTTGAAAGCAATATAATGTTTTTTTGTACAGTCTACTTCATTTATTGCTGAATTTGTAACCTACACACTATATGTACTCTGTATATATAGTAGATGTACTATATATAATGTATAGTATATATACTGTGTATATATACTATAGTACACATAACCTATGAGGTAACACATTAATAACTATTTTGGAAATTTATTAAATTTGATTTCCTGATGCATATATTTCCAAAATAATGAATTTTAGAGGGATATAGGGCATTTTTGATTCTTAGAAATATTTAAAATCATTTTAATGATCACTTGTAAATCCTTTACATAGCTTTCCACCTCGGTAGAAATTTCATAGTTACGAACAAGTAATTTCGACAAAAATTGTTGGCTACAATGAAAATCTTTGTGAAACACTTGTTCGTAACAAGCAAATCACTTGTAAACTTGTAGAAATTCATTGTAACTACAAGTTTACAATTCTGCTTTTGTGAAACGCTAGTAATCAGCTGTTCTCCAAAACCATGGTTGGCAACAAGACTTGTAACCTACTTGTACCTTTGTGAAACGGGCCCCTGGTGTGAAGTAGTTGGATGAAGCTGCCTTCAAGAAAACCGCCAAGAAGCTGCTTTGTGACAAGGCATATTATGTGAATGATTTTATGAGTGATATAATTTGAATTTTTATTAAAAGTGGTCATTATTTTTTCTGTCATCATCTGCTGTGTTTATTGTGTAATTAAGTTGAACTGAAATTGAATTTTATGACGCTATCGATCCCACAAGTGTGGGTAATGGATGAAGCAGAAGACTGCCCACCAGTCGAGAGTGCTGAAACTCAATCTGTCCAAATATTGTACACATGGTAGCCAACGTGTTATACATGTATTCAAATGGAGGCGCACATACAATGTAAAACTATTAAACTATTGAATTACAGTACGAACAGTACTCTCAAGCTTGAAGCTACCTTCGCCGCTACACTATGTTTGCACGCTACCGTATGGGGTAACCTATACCAAAATACCATTAAAATTATTCAAGTGAATTATCAGTTCCCCCAGGACCCAAGGTCACGACTAACGTCAGAAAAAATAATAGGGTGACTACTAGAAGGTTAATAAATAGCTCAGACATGGGTTACATGATAGTGGAAAAAAATAAATGAATATTTCTATCTAATAGAATTACATTCAACTATTTGTAGGTTGTTACTGAATTTTGGTGATCATACTTACAATTGAGAGATTCACAACAAAATTTCCACAATTCTCAACAGTTTACTTTATTGACAATAGAACAATAATGGTGATACGGATGTTGGTAGACACCACTCGCATACGAAACGATACACTCGGAATTTGAAACTATTTATAGATTTGAATAATTTCTAATATAACACCAATTCACTTTACTAGGATACATTGAAATGAGAGTAGTTTAGATGTGTCCGGCAAAATTGCCCTCGGATACTTGGGTGTCCCACTTCTCGACCCATTCGTTCGGACAGATCGATGTGTAGACCCTCTTGAAGTAGGCACAAGGCTCATAGCCTTCACCCTTCACCTTCTGGCATCGGTGGAAGTCCAGGTAGCTCTGGTAACAGTACCTGCAATCACAAAATATTCCATTCAACTCTTCCATTTGAATCCAGAAATCTAAGTACTGATAATCGAAATAATAAAGAATAATGACAATATTCCAGTATTTTTTTCTGATTGATTGAATCCAAATACCCAAGTACTGATAATACAAATAATAAAAAAACTCTGCTGTAACAAAGACATTTGCTTCAAGTGAATATTTGAATTGACTCACATTTTTGCTTGAAAATAATGAGGAAAGGCTGGAAAGCATTCCCCATTTCGCACCAGATGGGGAGTTTTTCCAGGCTGATTACAAACAAATGTTATGACTAAAATAGAGTTACAACCAAGTTTTTCGTCATGGGAAACACCAATTTCAATTGATTCACCAAAATACATGACATTTATCCACATAAATGTTGAATACATCAGTAAAAAATATTATATCCACTCTGCGAGTTACTGGTATTTCCTCTTTTCACAAGTTGTGCTTGTCATCTAGTTATCTGTCTGGTTTTCAGTCTGGTTTTAGATGCCGATGCGAAAGGTTGTGATTATCAGTACGCTCCGATAGTGAACGGTGGGCCCGCTCGGCTGCCTGTTATATTCTGTTTCTCGTAGTACAAGTTGACTTGAACTGTTTATTGAATTTGCTATTTTACGGAATTATATTCAAAGTTATAATATAATGTCGTGCCTCAAATGTAACTCGGCTGCCACTCCTAACGCTGCTGATGTCATCAAGTGTACCAAGTGTGATAGCATTTTTCATGTTGAATGTACGCGTATCCGAACAAAAGGAAAGTTAGCAGGACTTGGCGCAAAAAAAGATACGTGGCATTGTGACGATTGCAATAATACAACTGTGACTGTATCTTCCGCTGACCAGGATTCAGTTCTCCAGGCCATTAACTCGCTTTCTACTCAAATGAACTCTAAACTCGACGCTAATTTCAATAAGATAACAAGCCTGGAAAGTGCCGTCATTAAGAACACTACTATTTTAAACGAATTGCAGAGTTCAGTGAATCTAGTCAAATTGGAAACTGAGAATCTAAGGGGTGAGTGCGAGGGTTTGAAGCAGTTGAATGATAAGCTTTCAAGAGAACTATACTATACAAAACAAGACCTCAGAGACTTACAACAATACTCCCGGATTAACAACATTGAAGTTGCTGGCATCCCCGTAACAAACAACGAAGATGTATACAGGATTATGGAGTGTGTTGCTAAAGCATTACAAGTGACATACTCCGGGACAGATATATCTATAGCACATCGAATTCCTGTGACAAAGAACGCTAAACACCCCTCCATAATAGCTTGTTTCTTATCGAGATCTACACGGGATTCGTGGTTGTCTGCTGGAAGAAAGCACCGATTAACGGCGAAGAAGGTGGACGCTGCCCTACCGGATGGAAATGTTTTCATCAACGAACACTTAACACCTCAGAACAAGTACATTCTATCGTACGGAAAAAGATTGGTGAAAGATAAAAAAATCGATAGTGCGTGGCTAAGGAACGGAAGAGTGTGGGTGAAGGTGCATACCAACGACAGTCCTATCAGAGTATGGGTTCCAGATGACATTCATGAGGCAGTAGCTAACAGTTCACGTGAAACTGTTGAAAAAGTGGCCGGTAATGTGGAAAAAATTTTTGTAAAATAAGTCATGGATAAGCCAGGTACAATTTTTCTAATTCATTTCCTTGGGTCATTTAGATGGTTTTAATTTCTGTTGATTATTTTTTGCGGTATTTATTGAATGAATTCAATATTAATTCTATACATTTTATAGGATTATCGTTAGAGTAATAATTAATCAATCTATTTGCTTGTTTTATTTCCATTATTCCAGCATAAAAAACAAAAATATAATTATCAGATTACTCAACATTCTTAACCAGTCATTACTTTAATTTAATTTATCTGCGTTATCCGCGTTGAAAACAATGGTTAGGTAGGTTCAATTTTTATTTTTTCATTATTATTTTTTATCTTGCTTTGAGTGAGGAGTAGGATAATATAGTGTGTCTTTTTTGGAGTGAATTATGTATTGTTCTCTAAATTATTTGAAAAATAATCTGGAAATATTTGAAAAATAATCTGGAAATATTTGAATTTAGTATAGGCCTTTTGGATCACAAAGTGATTTCATTAGAATTTAATTTACTGTAGAATCTTATTAGTATATTTACTGTAATTGTTACATGTAGCTCCGGGCTTGATTAGCTGACTTGACTTAAATATTTATTTTACTTCAACTGGTATCTTCTCTGTATAGTGATAACAGTCGAGTCTACTTTCTTTTCTAGCATTGTGCTGTTTTGTTAATTTATCTTGTTTTTGTTTTAGTTTTTATCTTGTTTTATTTCTACGCAGCTAAAAAAGAAAAACTTAACTAATTTCCTGTAACTTGGGTAGTTATAGTGAGGTTAAATATTTGTTTCGAATAATTGCATTATTAAAAAGTAATAGGATTCAATTCGAATAATTTTGTTATCAGAAAGTAATGTATTCAATTCGAATTAATAATTAAATTGAATAATTACATTGTTGGAAAATAATGATGCGATATTCAATTCGAATGATTGGCTAAAGTATTATGATTATTTGTAGTACGGTACCCTTTACAATTAATATTGATTGATGTCAATTAATATTGATATTAACGGATGTTGATTTAATCCTTATAATGCTGCTTGTAATTGCTAATAATATTGAATTATTCGAATAATTTTTCGAGAATTATCAAAAGTAATATGATATTCAAATAGTCTACTTTGAAATATTATCTATGATAACATAATTAGACTATATTGCTTTATTATCAGTTATGATACACCCTAGTGTTGGTCTAATAATTTATGGTTCTTATTTACACAAATACCAAAAAAAACCATCTATTCTGCCTCCAATGTATATTATCATGTTCAAATTTTTTCCGTACATTATGTTACATGAAATTTGTATTTTTTGTGGCGGTTGAGCGGGCGGATGGTCCCGGAGATTTTTTATTATTTTTTGTTTTAGAATTTTTTTTACTGTCTATGGACAGACATGAAATAGAATTAGACAATTATAATACAATATTTTGTAGAGAGTATGATACATTTAATTCATTCAATTTATTTTTTAATAAAGAGAGAAGCTTGAAAATAATTCATTTAAATATAAGAAGCTACAATGAAAACATTGACAATTTATTGGTGGGACTCAACTCATTAGATTTTGAAATAGACATTATTGTGTTGACTGAGACTTGGCTCAATATAGATGATATCAAGCAACTTGACGGTTATGAAACTTATCAGACAGCAGATAAGCGTAACAGAAACGACGGAGTGCTTGTTTTTATCAAGAAATCGTTATCATCAGTTGGGAGAAGTTTGAATATCGGTGGGGTCAATGCTGTAGAAATTGACTTTCACTATGATAAAAAGAAATACTGTTTATTAGCAATTTATCGAACCCATGATTCTAATGTACAGGAATTCACTGATCATCTTAGAAATTATTGTATTGAAACCAATAAGGGCAAAACCAATATAATCGCAGGAGACATTAATATTAATATATTAAATAACGACTTACAAACAGACAGTTATTTAGATGCTTTGTACGAAAATGGGTTTATCAATTGTATTGATAAACCAACAAGAGAACAGAATAATAGCAGTACACTGATTGATCATGTATTTATAAAAAATATTGATGTGTCTTCAGTTCAGTCAGCAATTGCAAAAGTTTCTATAACAGACCATTACATAGTAGCCTTGCAAATAAATTCAAATTCTATGGATACAACCACAACTGAATCACCTAAATTTTACATTCATAGTGAAACTTTAGAATCTTTTCTCAGAGAGGAAACATGGGACTCTGTGATTGCCGAGCAAGATGTTAATACTTCAGCAGATAATTTTTTTTCTATTATAAAATTTAACATTGAAAGGTCAAAAAAGCCGGTCACACAAGTGAACTCACGTTTTAGAAAAATAAAGCCCTGGATAACGGATGGATTAGTTAGGTCAATTAGAGAGAGAGATAATTTACATAGGCTTACTAAGAGACAACCCTTTAATTTAGAATTAATTAATTACTTTAAAAACTATAGAAATAGATTAAATGACTTACTTAAAAAAACCAAAGCCCAGTATTATAGAGATCAAGTAAACGATAGTGGTAATGACCCAAAAAAGTTCTGGCGCGTAATAAATGAAATTTCAGGAAGAAATAATAAAAAAGAAGGATTTCCATTAGATCATTTCAAAAAAAATTATATTTTTGATTCTCCACTTCATAAAGCGAGAGTAGTTGCAGATGAATTCAACGACTATTTTTCGCACGTAGGGGAGAATTTGGCAAAGGCCGTTCATTCCAATAGTGTTCCAGCTATTGATGATGATCTCTATAGACTCGACACGAACTTCATCTTGCATCCGGTAAATGATGATGATATTTGTAGATTTGCTTCCGAAATAAGAGGCATGTCCGCTCCCGGCTTCGACAATATATCTGCTCAATTTTTCAAACAACATATTAAAATCTTTATTAAACCCCTTAAACACATTTATAATTTGAGCATTACTCAGGGTATTTATCCAGATAGTTTTAAAATAGCCAGAGTTTTTCCACTTTTTAAAAATGGTGATAGATCCCATGAAAGTAACTACAGACCTATTTCTATTTTAAGCATTTTCTCTAAAGTTTTAGAAAGAATTATAAAATTTCAGTTGAGTAATTACATTGAGGCTAACAACATTCTTGCAGATGGACAATTTGGATTCAGGAAGGACAAAAACATATCTGATGCACTGTATAAATTAACTCAAGAAGTAGACCAATCAATAAATAAAAACCTTAATAATTTAATAATATTTCTGGACCTGGCCAAAGCCTTCGATACAGTCGATAGATCGAAGCTATTAAAAAAACTTGAAATGTTAGGTATTCGTCACAACTCTTACAATTGGTTCAGGAGTTATCTATCGGATAGAAAACAGGTCGTCCAACTGTTGGGTGTTGAGAGTAAAATTAACAACATTGAATACGGTGTGGTTCAGGGCAGCACCTTGGGGCCTCTCTTATTCCTGATTTATATAAACAACTTAGCTAAACTGCCACTTGACGGTAACCTGTTCCTATTTGCTGATGATACAGCTCTGCATGTAACCGGGGTGAATAAGGAAGAAATGTATCAAAAGGCTTCTCGTGATCTCCACCTTTTGAAGGCGTGGTTTGATGATAATATTTTGACGCTTAATATAAAAAAATCAAAATTCATGGAAATTTCTTTACGGAAAAATCATGAGCCTTCTGTTGACACGTTAATGTTACATTCTTGTGGGAATCCAGATAACAATCAGTGTCAGTGCGATTGTATTGAGAGAGTGAGTTCTTACAAGTATTTGGGAATTATGATTGATGAAAAACTTAACTGGTCAGTTCACATTGCCTATCTGAAAAATAAAATACGTAAATCCATTTACATTTTTCTCAACTTACGTCAGTTTTTATCTAAAGATGAACTTAGGAATGTATACTTTGCATATGTCCAATCGTTAATAGTTGCTGGGATTTTAGCTTATGGGGGTGCTTATAAAACAATTCTATCTCCGTTATTGATAACTCAAAAACTAATTATAAAAATTGCTTTAAAAAAACCCGTCCGTACCCCAACTGCACTAATATATGACGAGTTCAACGTTCTCGATATTCGCCAGTTGTATGTCAAGAGCCTACTGTTGTATATTCATAAATATAGAGCAGATATGTTCACGAGAGTTGCTCACAACTATAGTACTCGGTCGGCGGAGTCTTTGGGCATAGAAGTACCTAGACTTGTGGGGGCTCACTCCACTACAAACACTCATTACATTTCGCACATCATTTTCCGAAACATTCCGGCTTTCTTAAGAAGGGTAGAGGATTATTCCCTTTTTATTTATAAAAAACTTATTACTGGTTGGTTGAAGGAGATTGGCAGGGAGGGTATTGAAGAACTAATTCATTCTATTTATCAATAACTAATTAACTGATGCCCCACAGCTCCGTTTCATAAAAAAGAAAAATTTCTCATATAGTAATGATAATAATAAAAATAATAATAATAAAAAATAAAACAAAATATTAAATTTGTTAATAACAATGAAAAAATAAATAAAAATGAATAGCGAGCATCTGCGATCTGTAAGGAAGCTGTATTGCAAACGATGTTTATAGTAATACAGTATTACGGTAATTTTATGGTTTTTGCTGATGAATGCGAGAGTCAATCAGTCAGTCGTGATCAGTTTTTATAATTTATATAAATAGATTTTACGCTTACCCTAGTATATGCTGTGTTGTTTATTGTAGTGCAACAATATATGGTTTCTTTGTTCCACTGATATGTGTTGTACTGTAGTTTTATATTGTTCTAGTTTCTAATACTTTTGTAATATTCTTCTCTCTTAAAGTATAGTATTCTCTCTTATAGTATATTCTCTAAAGTATATTCTCTCTTAAAGTATATTCTCTAGTATATTCTCTAGTATAAAGTATATTCTCTCTATAAGTATAAAATGCTTATTTTAAGTAACAATATAGGCTATTAGGCCTATATTTAAATAGTATTGGCTATTTTAACAGACTCCATGTACCACACACAGGCTCTGGCCTAAGTGGTTGTGATGCATAATATTTTTAGAATTTGTTCTGCCTAAAGTATACACTGTTTGTAAAATTATGTTATGTTATTGAGTTATAAGTTTTTTCTTGTATTTTTGTTATATGCAAAATAAAAGCCAATTTGATTTGATTTGATTTGATTTGATTTGATTTGATTTGATTTGATTTGATTTGATTTGATTTGATTTGATTTGATTTGATTTGATTTGATTTGATTTGATTTGATTTGATTTGATTTGATTTGATTTGATTTGATTTGATTTGATTTGATTTGATTTGATTTGATTTGATTTGATTTGATTTGATTTGATTTGATTTGATTTGATTTGATTTGATTTGATTTGATTTGATTTGATTTGATTTGATTTGATTTGATTTGATTTGATTTGATTTGATTTGATTTGATTTGATTTGATTTGATTTGATTTGATTTGATTTGATTTGATTTGATTTGATTTGATTTGATTTGATTTGATTTGATTTGATTTGATTTGATTTGATTTGATTTGATTTGATTTGATTTGATTTGATTTGATTTGATTTGATTTGATTTGATTTGATTTGATTTGATTTGATTTGATTTGATTTGATTTGATTTGATTTGATTTGATTTGATTTGATTTGATTTGATTTGATTTGATTTGATTTGATTTGATTTGATTTGATTTGATTTGATTTGATTTGATTTGATTTGATTTGATTTGATTTGATTTGATTTGATTTGATTTGATTTGATTTGATTTGATTTGATTTGATTTGATTTGATTTGATTTGATTTGATTTGATTTGATTTGATTTGATTTGATTTGATTTGATTTGATTTGATTTGATTTGATTTGATTTGATTTGATTTGATTTGATTTGATTTGATTTGATTTGATTTGATTTGATTTGATTTGATTTGATTTGATTTGATTTGATTTGATTTGATTTGACCTTTTATAGGATATTCAACAAGTATATTTTCATAAAAACAACACTATCTTTCCTTGTGGAAATTTCTGTACTTCTGGGATCGTCAATGGCGTTTTCAAAATTTTTCGATTTTCGGCCGACACTCAGAAATGTCCACCGATTCCTCGACGGCACGGCACAACACGACAGGAAACTCTTCTATTGGCTGATTAGATTGACGTATTAATCAGTCAATCCTAGCCACTCATTTCTATTGAGGATTTTGTCTTGGGAAAATTTCACTCAAATCTACTTGAACTACTCAGTTATTTCTATTCATAGTTCATTTTTTAGTTCTATTCAACCATGTACTGATTTCTGGTTCAACTTCAATCCGTCCTCAAAGTTTCCTATTACTCAATCGGAGGACATTCTCTACCAATGGCAGTTTTCACACTTACCGAATCCTCGACGGCACGACACGACAGGACAGGAAGCACTCCGATTGGCTGATTTTACTCCGTACAAATCAACTTCTGACTTGGAATGGACATGCGCAGCAGAGAAGGCATACAGCGGCAGGGATACAACGGCGGCTATGTTGCCGTGGTGTACCGGCCAGCGTTCTCTAATTTCCAGTGAGTATTTAAGCGCTCATGTTAAACTTAGGAAGTTTCCTCTCTGCAATCACAGACCCGACTGACTCTATTCGACAAATTGACAACTACGCTTCCACCTATGACTCAATCCATCACTGCAATTGGCTGATCTCCCTCCATTTCTCTGCGCCGCGAATTCCTCCAAGTCTGAAGTAAATTTGCACGGAGTATAGGTTGATGTATTGAGAATATGTCAATCCTAGAGCTTCCTGTCCTGTCGTGTCGTGCCGTTGAGGAGTCGTTGAGTGTGAAAACAGCCATTGGCTGAGAATGTCCTCCGTTTGAATAATACGAACCTCTGAGTACAGATTGAAGTCTAAGTGCCATTTGCACAAAAGCCGTTTAAATTTAAACCATGATTGATTCCACGAGAACCAATCAGAGAATCCGTCTTTTCAAAAACACCTTCTCTGATTGGTTCTCGTAAAGTTAATAACGGTTAAAATTTAGAATTTGCAACCGGGCCTAACAATAAATTTAATATAATGGTCTAATAGGGCGGTAAAATTACCACTATAAATAGAAATAATTGAGTAGTTTAAGGAGTTGATTTGCGTGGAATACTTCAAAGGGTAAATCCTCAACAAAAATGAGTCGCCTGAGAAATGCCCTCCGATTGGCTGATTCTCAGCAACAATTCTCAGATCAATTCTGTCAGCCAATCGGTTGACAATTCTGAGTGGCGGTCGAAAATACGATCAGTGTGAAAACATTCTTTCATTGTCCACGATCAAATTTCATCTAAATACGTTTGAAATCTTGAATCTTCAATAGCAGTTGGTAAATATTGGAAAAAATCGTACTAACCTGAGTAAGCCTAATCCACATTTTTACTGTATTACATCTATCATAATTTTAGTTTTACATTGATTTATAGTTTATTCATGTACAGTGCTATTTTGTTTTGTACCACTTTGGGTCTTATTAGACTCAGTGGAAATTATCATATTGTATAAATAAATAATTGAATAATAACCTGGTCTGATTGGTGTTGGGGAAGCGGGGGTCAAAGGGTGCTGTCTCCAAGGTCTCGGTGGGGGCAGATTTCTTGGCAGCAGCCATAATAGCAGTAGGCATTACACTTCTGAAAATAGAAAAGCATCAACGTTAGAAATCGTTTCATGTTTTCAAGATTTAACTAGACTACAACAAGACTATAGTGAGGTCCACGTCATAATGGCAGTGGAGAAAGATAGAAGAATAACGTGGCCGATCCTCTGTCTTGTATAGACAGTAGCTGTTAAAGGTTTATTGGTGTAATATTAACTGTTCATTTTCGTTTAAAATAATAAATTATATATTTTAATAATTCCATAATGAATTTTTATAATTTGTTAATTATTAATTCTACATTGTTAAAAGACGATCTGGCAAGAGAGCAAAGTGAGCAAGAGATAGCGCTATCAGCTTTGTTGAATGATAGACAAAGATAGCAAAACCATTGCTAACCAAACACTGCCATTATAACATGAACCTCAATATAGTATGACAGCAATTTGGCGTTTCATGATTTGCTCAGATTTTGAGCGGCTCATCATCATAATCTGAATCCTTAGGGCCAGACCACATTGAGCGTTTTTTCAGGCAACCCAATCAGCCAGTCGGAAAGCTTTTTGCCCTGCCGACTCTAAGAACGCCTCAATGTGGTTTAAGGACTCAGCCACACGAAACGTTTTTCGTACGTTCTAAGAGGAGTCGGCAGGAAAGAAATCTCTCCGATTGGCTGATTGGGTTGGCGTCCAGGAATCAGCAAATCGGAGAGCTTCCTGCCCCGCCGACAAGTATGAGAAAAGACTTCATGTGGCTTGGCCCTTAAGACTCATCATCTAGAGAGAAGGCAAGTTGCAATTGGCAGCCAGTGCTTAATATTACATCACTTTTCACAGCTAAAAATATTCAAATATCATTCTGATGGGTACTCGAGAAAAAATAAAATTAAATGGACAGATTGAAGAGACTGGATACATCGACATTTTAAATGGGTTACAGCTGCCTTTATGAACTTTTGAAGACAGTTTATAGCTACAATTGCCACAATTTCAAGTCTTTCTGTATTACCCCTAAATGGAAGTTTTATTTGATCATTGCTATTATTCAAACATGTACCGTATTTATCATTGAAGAAATAAATAAATTGAAATTGATTATTAATTTATTCCTTTCGCACTATAAACTTTGATTGTCAGAAATGCAGAGGTCAATAATTGATAAAACTCATCAAAGCCCAAGAAATAATCCTACAAAAGATGTGGCAAGTGTTATTATCAGAGTTGATATCAGACAAAGAACCGGTTGCACAAATTTAATCAGAATTTAACCTGAGCCGGTTTAATTTTAATCGTAATCAATTTCACGTAAACCAATCAGAGAAGCCTTATTCGAAAAGCCTTCTCTGATTGGTTCACGTGAAATGAATCAAGATTGAAATTTAAGCAGCCGGGCCTAAGCTGTCTTCCAAGACACAGCATGTTATAATCTTGTTATGATTTCAGAAAACGAATGGTACAAAATTGTCAATGATTGATCAATAGGGCTAGTTAGGGACTGCTGGCATAAATGGAATCAGTAATATTTATTTTACAAAAAGTTGAACCTTATGAATGGAACTGTATGTAGGGAACTGATGGAAAACACCAGACTTGAACATGGAAGACAACCAAGGAAGATTTTGGAGATTCCATTCCAAAAGGCAAATGAAAAGCCACAGCATCCGAGACTTGATTACGACTGTCAAATACATATTATATCAAATATCAAGGACAGCTAACTGAAAACTATCGAAAGTCTTGCTATATTTATCACTTCAATGCATGAGTAATGGATAACCAAAATTATCAAGCACTAAAAAAATTTATAAAATGCAAGGAGTCCTGAACACTACAATAGAAGCTATCTTAAAACCTACCTACTATTTTTAACCTATAGTATAACCTTCTCTAGAACATGGTACGCCATAGTGGAGTAGGTCAATTTCCACACAGAAAACACTAAGTGCCAGTTTCCGAGCTCGGGATTCAGCGTTCAAAGTTCTAGACTTTAAACAGCTGGAGTCAGAAAATTGGCTTTCCAAAACGGGGCGTAATCATAGTCATTGTCAAAGCTACGTTTGAATTAAATTTCAAAAAAACTAGAAAATTAAACACAAAATAAAATGAAGAGAGAAATAGTGTAAAGTTTCAGCTATTTTGAATTATTTAGAAATGTTTAATTTCGTCAAGGAAAAACGTTTCCAATTATAGAAATGAGAAAATAAAAACTGCGACTACTGTTATAAAAACTGCGACTACGCCCCGTTTTGAAAAGCTAATTTTCTGACTCCAGTTGTTCAAAGTCTAGAACTTAGCTAAATCCCGAGCTCGGAAACCGGCCCTAAGCATGTAGACGACACATTATAAGAAATTTCTGAACTCAACTATTGTATGTAACTATCCAATATTTTCTGTAATTGATGTGGTAGTTTTAGTTTTTTTTTTAAATAAACGTTCATTTATTATTTTGATTATAAGTTTAGATAAAGTTTATATATTATCCAAGCTGGATTCCCATATATCAGTATCAGTATACGTGTCAGATACAGTGAAAATATAATTCTCATGAGTTTAAATGGAACTATTCCCACACAGCCCGGGGCCGGGGCCGAGTGAGTATGAATAGTCCCATTCAAACGTATGGGAATTATATTCTCACTGATACCGGACCGGATTCACTGATACTGATATCTGGGAGTCCACATAGTAATTCAATTACCTTGAGTTTAGAGCACATCATCTCACTGCTGTTTCAAAACTTTTGAGAGAAGTCAAATTATTTTTTTAATGATTTTCTATCATACATTAATAATACGGTAATAATGAAGCTTTATGAATAAAGTTCAGTTAATATTCAACTGAATTGGAATTATCTATGGAGGAAAGGTAATTAAATTGAATTATTTTCATTGTAGGAAGACTAATAATTGAAGAAATTAACAAAGTTTCAGATATTTTTAAAAGAAGTTTAACCATTTTGGATAAATAATTTGATGAATTTACATAAAAAAACCTAACGCACACAGACGATTTTCATTATAAACTAAGGCCCATTTCACATCAAAGCTGGGCCGGGCCGGGCCGAGCGGAATCTGCCTGCGTTCGCACTCAAGCCGATTCACTCAGTAGGCTTTCTAGCCTTGTAGAGAGAACTCACTACGTGGGAAGATCCAACTAAACTGAAAGAAGGCAGAATCCGCTTGGCCGAAAACGCTCGAGTTGGGCGTCAAGCCGACTGCACAAATCCGCTCGGCTCGGCGTTGATTTGAATGCTCCCGACTAAATCCTGCATAGTTAGCGCGCACGCGGATTCCGCTCGGCTCGGCCCAGCTTTGGTGTGATACCCCACTAATGCCCGGTTGCAGAAAAGCCGGTTAAAATTTAACCGTGATTAATTCCACGAGAACCAATCAGAAAAGGCGTTTTTGAAAAGACGGCTTCTATGATTGGTGCTCGTGGAATTGATCACGATTAAAATTTAACAGACATACGTGCAACCGGCACTTAGTGTCAAAATAGTTCCGTTCTCGTAATCATCCCGCATCGGTGTGCGAAAGGCTCAAACCTAACTTAATATCCAAAAACTGGGATTTATGGAACAGAATGTTGTGCTTTGCTCCTCTAGTAAATCATTTCCATTGTATCAAAGTTTAACTAGAAGTGGTTTTCAGCTTCGAATATTCAACAGTAAAAAGAAGCTAAAAACTATACAAATTATAAGTAAACTCTCTTTATTGGAACAAAATACAACTATTTACAAATCATAACAATTCCTTCAATATGATAGATTCCTTACACACTCGATTGAGTTTATGAATTTAGAGCTTACAGAGAAATATTACAATTGAAAATAGCCTCTATTATATCTAATTAATTTCATTTTTGTTCTAACAGCTTGACTCATCTAAATGCTCTAAAAGGGTTCAAAATCTACATAAAATCTAAATTCAATAAGATGTTCACTAAAATATATGAACAACAAAATAGATGACAAAATTTAATATCTCAATAAATAATTACAATGTTTATATCACTAATTAAAGTCAAATAAGAAATATGTAACATTATATATTTTTTGAGATAATGGTTAGATATTAACAAATCTTGTTATATACACATTCAATTATTACAATGGAAGTATTTAAGTCTTGAGTGATTGACAAGTAGTATAAACCAAACATATTATACTAATTATACATTTATGTGAGTGAATGAGTTTCATATGATATAATAATAATGAATTATTATGAAAGAAATTGAAATGAATACTAATCTAAAATATTTTAGTTTTTTATATTTGGAAGCTATTATTTTCCATGCACAAATTTACTTATTCCAATGAATATAACAATATAATTGAATATTATAACAGTACAAATATAATATCAATTAGGAGCATCACTAAATAGTAATATACTAATTATGGTTTTTCATAATAATTAATGTTTGTCATATTGTTTGTATATTTTATCTGCTTTTATGTCATAATGATGGTGACTTTGCATGGGACATAGCCTCGATTGCAAATGAAGATATCTATTCAAATAGTTGTATAATGAAACTTATATAATAACTTAACATGACTTCAAATTAATCTGAACTAAGCTTCAAGAGCAATAGTGACTTTTAATGAGAAAAAGTGCATTTTCATGCAATTTTGAATAAATTACTCAAAATATAACTTAATCAAGACTCTACAAACAGAATACAGAAAAACTGATTCAAGCTAACCATTTTTTTCGTTTAAAAAATCAATGTAGCTAATCTAAATTGAAATTTGAGGGCAATAATGACTTAATCAAATTATTCTGAACTAAGCTTCAAGAGCAATAGTGACTTTTAATGAGAAAAATGTACATTATCATCCGCAAAATTAATTTGTACGTCAAAAACACTGACTGCGAAATATTTGTATTTATTTGTATATAATGGTTTATAAATCATTCAAAATACCAAAATTTATTCTTTGATATTCATCTCAAGCATTCGAATATCAATATGGACTCATTGATAGACAATACAGCTCACCTTAATTTTGAAAAAGACAATAATAGAAAATAGCTATAATTATTAAATTGATAGCATTAATTCAAACAGTGATACACTAATGCATTTTTACAACATGTCGTATGCCTCATGAATTACTAGTAGGTAGGTTCGCAGAATATTATTCCTTGACATTGATAATGAACTATTAATTTTTTTGGTGTAATTTTACCAGTAGGCTATTAATAATAATTATGTTACTAACGTCCACTGGTCAACATAAATTAAAAAAAAAAAACAAAACAATTATTTTTATTTTCAATTTATGTAATATATTCAATGCTATGCAAGAATACAAGAGACATCTTGAATTTTTGGAGAGATGTGAAAACGTGAGAAGATAATAATTCATGTACAGTGACATTTTCTTGTACAGTGATGCCAGAGATGAAATTCCAAGTATCTAATGGAGGTCAAACTACATTACTAACATAATTTTAAAACAATTACTGTGAGTATTATTGATAAATATTTGAAGAATAGGTAAAATTACAGCTCAAAAATTTGTACTGTGAAAACTCACTCAATATCAACTTGTATGAAAAATTCTAGTGATTTCTGATTTCTAGCATTCTAAGAATTATGTTAATATAGGAGATGTAGGTTACATTACTTATATTTTTCCAACACAGGGTATTCCGTAATGCTAAACAGTACCAACTTGCTAATAAGGCAAATATAACTAACAGTAGTTTATATCTGTAATGTACTATCAACATTATATAAAATACATATCAGAAATAACAAAATTTATGAAATTCAATTTCCAATCTTGGGAATATGCTTGGAAATTGGATGTATTCATCATCTTTTAAATACATTGATAAATTAGCTCAACAAACTGAAAAAGAATGTGAAAAAGATTAGCTATTTGAGATTTATGTATTTGATGAAAATTAATATGTATTTTTGTGAATTAATATATGAATGAACATGACATTAATGATGTATCAGCTTTGAGCTCCCTTTGGATATATCTTGAAACTAGCTATTCAAGATTTATGTATTTTATAAAGATGTATTATGTATTTTTGTGAATTAATATATTAATGAACATGACATTAAATGATGTATCAGCTTTGAGCTCCCTTTGGATATATCTTGAAACATTGGATAGTAGAGAAAAAAAATTCTGACACACCTATTGTAATAATTATACTTGTCTACTTATCAATTCTTCAAAAATAGCCACATTCAAATAAACATGAGTAGTATATTAAGTGATACCTGGAGATGATAATCTAACATGAGCGGATATAAGTTTTCTTGATTTATGAATTCATAGCAAAGTTCAAAAACTCTGTGAATTATCACAGTCAAGAAATAATTGCATGCATTTATTGTTCAACACTGGATACATTGAGAAATGGAAGTTATGCTAGCTAAGGCATTCAAGTTTTGAATAATCACTAGAGTACTCTATCATTGTAACTACTGTTTACACATGTACGTTCAAATTCAAATGTATCACATCATAATGAATGAAACTGTAACTTGGTTTTAAAATACTTTATTATTTTCTGAGTAAAGGTGAATGTGATATTGTCGTAGTTATCCATAATAACTGAATGAAACTGTGGTAGTCTGTGGACAAAGCTTATGAAGTGGTAAAAATAACCATTTTTGGGCAATTTCTATCCAAATTTGGGAAAGGAGCAGTTTTGGGCTTTAGCCTGTTGTACCTTCCCTAATCATTCATAGTTGAGAATGATAATGTTTCTACCAATGTATAAATAAATAAATGTTGTAGTTTTCCACAGCAACAACAGTACTGAATAAAAAAACTAGAATAATATTGTAAATCTATGATCGGACAATATATAGTACTTTTATTCAGTACTTGATTAATGCCAAAACCACTTATAGAAATAATGAGAAAGAGTTGTTACACAGTTATCAACATAATAAGTATTTTGGGCCATTTCAAATTTTATAATTAGGCCTATACAAATCAATATAAATAAATGAATAATGGAAAAACTAGAATTGAGATTGATAATAATGTTACACCCGATTGTTATGCCATTTTCAATCTCCTGTGAATAGTTTTTTAATATATAGAAAATTCCTTCTATTATAAAGAATAGCTTAGCAAAAGAACATTTCTTGTGATTTAAGGAAATAGATTTTTTTGAAGAACATTTTTTTCAAAAATGTTAAGATTTGTGTTTAATATAATAATATGGATAACCAAGACAATTTCGTATTCCCTACCAACACAAGTTAGTTAATTTTAATACTTATGCTGAGTAAAATTAACTAGTTTCGGTTGTTATGCCATTTTGAATCTCATTTGATTAGTTTTCTAACTATATAGGAAATTTCTTCTATTATAAAGAACAGATTGGCAAAAAATATTTCTAGTGATTTTAGTAAGTGGGTGGTTTTAGAAATGTCAAGAGTTTTGTGTAATATTGATAACCACAACAATATCATCTTCAATAAATCTTTAACACAAGTTAGTTAAATTTAATGGTTATGCTAATGTTAAATCAATGCTGATGGTCAACTAATGTAGAATGAAACTTCCTGAACCATTTCAAGTCAAATTCAGTGATGATCAACTAAGTTATCTTTAAATTGACAACCGCATAAATTAAATTTGCAATTATTTATCTATAAATAGAATATAGATAATCATGGGAACATGTTTTAATGATGGAAAAAAAGTAACCACAAGGGGGTTCACCAACTACAATGATAATATTGCAAATATTCATCAATAAATGAATAATAAGCCTACTGTCATTATGATAGAAATGAGTAACCAAAAGGGGTTTACACTGGCGGGAGGGTGGTTCAACCACTAGCGTTCTAGTCTAATGGAGGTCACTACTTGGATATTCTCACTGGAGTCACAAAAAAAATATTTCCATGGATAACTGGAGACTGCTAATTCTTACCAATACATTGATATCGAGGAAGCATGCTTTGAAACCCGAATATAGTCGGCTAGGAGTATTAACTAGCAAAGTCCATTTTACAAGAGAGCAAAGAACGAAAATATTAAAGTTCATCATGTAGTTAAAATTAAACATTGGCTTTCTGAAGTGTTAGTGAGGTCAATAATTTAGAACGGTTTCCCAAACTAGACAGTTTTGAATTTTATAATAAAAATAAATTTTTCTGGTTTTCCCACTTTTAAAGTGAAATATTTGCAAAACTAGAGTTGTATGGTTAACACTCATAATCAATGACTAGCAGCTGAAAAGTTTTCCCAGTAGAATGAGACTATGAAATGCATTTTCCTTCTCATATTAATCGAAAATCGGTTTTTAAATATGTGTAATTGATGAAAAATCTGAGAATGGCTTATCATGATTTCTACTGGTGTTGATGTTTTACAGATAACTTACAACAGCATAGCAGTAGATCATCACTTGAGTTCAGACTGAATTTATTTGAAAACGATGAGAATGGTTCGAGTTTTGAATGATAATGCGTTGCATTGATGTTAGTTTTTCACAACTCCTTCTGCACAGTAGTACATTTTCAATATTTTTCTCAATAATGTAGTGGCAAATCATCACAAGAGGGCAAAATGAAATGAGTCTGTATTGAAATCAGTGTAAATAACTAGGTTTAGCTCATAATTTACTAACATAATGACATTTTTCATTTAGCTAACTTACGCCCAGAACGGTTCAAATTCCAATCTATACAGTCCAAATGTAGCTGTACCTAGAGATTATGTGTCACTATTTCTAGCTACATTTGGACTGTTGTATAAATTAGAATTGGAACCGTTTTGGGCGTAAGTTAGCCTGTGGTACTTTTCTGTAAGTTGTATAATTCTGAACGATTGAATAAATAAATATTATTTGAGAACTGATATAATATCACGAGGACTGTCATTAGAAATAATAGAACTTGAATATCAGCTCTTAAAATCAGTGCAATTAAGAACGGTATTAAATTAATCATGCACTAATTAATATTCATAATTAGCAATAATATAACTGGATTATCAGTTCTTGAAATCAATATCAGAAGGACTGACATTAGAAATCATATAACTTAAATATCAGCTCTTGAAATCAGTGCAATTGGCAACTGGGATAAGATAATCATGCACTAGGCCTAATTAATATTCATCAAAAGCAATAACTTAACTTGATTAATAGTTCTTTAAATCAGTTGGTCAAATAGCTGGGGATATCTAATCATTTACTAATCATATTTTTCAACATATTACTTGAGAAATCTTATCATATAACAAGAACTGACATTAGATATCACATTACTTGAATAACGGTTCTAGAAGTCAGTGATTTGATAACTGGTTACACATCAATAGATATCACATCGAATGAAAAAGACTAAGAAATTGTCAAAAAAACACTGATTTATTGATAATTAGAGAAAGACCGGTTTCGGTTATTACACCATTGTCAATCTCTGATAAACTCAGTTTATACTAACCGAAACCGGTCTTTCTAATTATCAATAAATCAGTGGTTTTTTGATAATTTCTTAGTCTTTTTCATTCAATATGAATAATTACCACAATATCAACTTCTCAACTACACAAAAAAAAGATATCACATCACTTGGAAAACAGTTCTTGAAATAAGTGAATAAATTACTGGGTTTTTATGGTTAAGTTCCTAAGCTACATATCACTTGAGAATCTATTCTTGAAATTAGTGTGATAAATAGCTACAGTAAGATTGACTTTTATTAGCATTAGTAGAGTGGGAAGCACTCGACCGATGCTTACAGTTTGAAATATCACTAATCATCATTAGCTATCACATCATTAAGATGGGTTCCCACATACCAGTGTATCAGAGTAACTGACCTGTACAGCTAAAATATAATTCCCTTGACTTCAAATAGGACTGTTCACACATAGCCGCATAGGACTAAGAATAGTCATATTTGAAGTTCATGTAATAATATTCTCTTTGTATCTGACACGTGTACATTGATTTGAGAGAATCCAGCTTGACTAATCATCAACTATCATTCTACTTGAGAGCTGATATATCACAAGAACTGATATACATTTCAACACTTGAAGAGCAGTACGATAAATTACAGGGCTAAGATAATTGCTGCATTGGCCATACTAAATTCAATTGAAGATCACTTGTACTCTAACAGCATCAGTTCATGCATGTTCACTAGTTTTACTTTTATAATTGGAACAACATAATGTCCAAAATATTATCAGTTTTTGTTCACTAGACACTCTCATACTTGGAACATCAGTTCATAAATATTATTATTGTTCACTAGTTAACAATCAACTTTTGAGGTACAGTAACACCAAAAGTTGGTAACAAATTTTGTGGTAATACGAGTCTACTTGACGAGCGGCCTCGTCTTACCCTCTTCCTCACACGTGGTCTCCCGATACTTCTTGACCTCGGCGAGGTACTGGGACCAAGCATCCTTAGGTTTATCCTCACCCAGCTCGGGCTTGTCCTGTTTCACCTTTTTCACCTGACCAGTGGGCAGGACACGTCCTCCACGCCGTTTCCCCACCATCGGCGGTTTGGCCGCCTTTTTACCTTCACTTTCCACCGACTTACTGTCCTCCGTCGCGACGTCACTGACCGACGGTTTCGCTGACGCTGCGCTTTCGGAAGACGTCGACGCGGTCGCAGTCGCCTCCTGCATCCGCTTGAACATCTCCAGGAAGCTGCCGTCGTTGCGGAATGCGTTTTGGGTGGATTTTCCGCCGCTTCCGCTGCCAGAACTAGGGTACATTGTGGCTCGGTCGGTCACCTCTCACCTATAACCAACAGAACTTCCACGTCTAAGTTTTCGGCAGGTTTGCAGCTTC